>NW_006408648.1:4751439-4818178 GCF_000296735.1 Chrysochloris asiatica | reverse complement strand
CAAGTGGCAGCATCAATGGACTCAAGCGTGGCAACAGTAGTGAGGTTGGCCCAGAACTGGGCAGTGTTTCATTCTGCTGTGCATAGGGTTGCTATGAGTCAATACCAACTTGATGGCACCTAACAACAACAACAACATGCATGGGATCACCATGAGTTGAGGGACCAACTTGATGACAGCTAACAACAGTAGCAATATAGTTAGAGAAAAGATAGCTTCCAGAACATCAACTGGGATCAAATGGGAGACCTGTTTGTTTGTTTTTTAATATTAAGTGTCATCACATCTGACTCATCGTGACCATGTATAGGATTTCCAAGACTTTAAAAAACTTTGCAGGGACAGAAAGCCTCATCTTTCTCCTCTGAGCTCAAACCACCGACCTTGAGGTTTGCAGTCCAGTGTTTATCCTATGGAGCCACCATGCTCCAAAAATGAAATTTAAATACTAATTAAAATGACATCAGGAAACATAAAATATAGAATCCCAAAATGTTAGGTTTAGAAGAGACTTTGTTGTTGTTCTTGTTAGGTGCTGTCTAGTCAGTTCCAGCTCATAGTGAATGAAACATCGCCAAGTTCTGAGCCATCCTCACAATTGCTGCTACACTTGAGCCCATTGCTTCTGCCGGTGTGCCAAGCCATCTCGCAGGGTGTCTCCCTCTTTTTCTCTGACCCTCCACATTACTAAGCATAATGTCCTTGCTTAGTAAAGCTTGGTTCTTCCTGATAATATGTCTGAAGTATGAGAGACAAAGTCTTTGCATCTTGACTTCTAATGAACATTCTATTCTGGAAGTCTATGGTGTATTTAATATTCTTCTCCAGCACCATAATTCAAATGCATCAATTCTTCTATAGTCTTCATTATTCACTGTCCAACTTTGACATGCATATGATGCTATTGAAAATACCATGGCTTGGGTCAGGCATACTTTACTCCTCAAACTGATATCTTTGCTCTTGAACACTTTAAATATGTCTTGTGCAGCAAGACTTGACTGCTGCTTCCATAAGTGTTAGTGGTGGATTCAAGCAAAATGAAGTCTTTGACAATTTCAATTTTTCTCCACGTATCATGATGGTATTTATTGGTCCAGTGGTGAGGATTTTTTTTTTCTTTACATTTAGATTTCTTTACATACTGAAGGCTGTCTTTAATCTTCATCTGTGTTATAAATCCTCTTCACTTTCAGCTAGCAAGGTTATATCATCTGCATATCACAGGTTGTTAATGAGTCTTCCTCCAATCCTGGTACCGTGTTCTTCTCCATATCCCATTTTCTCAGATTATTTGTTCAGCATACAAATTGAATAAGCATGGTCAAAGAATACAACCCTAGCACACACCTTTCAGATTTTCAAACATTCAGAGTCCCCTTATTCTGTTCTGACATCTGCTTCTTGGTCTATGTACAGGTTTCTCATGAAAACAATTCATTATCCACATAGTCAACAGCCTTTGTATAATCAATAAAGCACAGGTAAGATTATTTCTGATATTCTCTGATGTCAGCAATGATATCCCACATTCTACCTCCTCATCAGAGTCCAAGTTGAACCTCTGGAAGTTCCCTGTCAATGTACTGTTGCAGCCATTTTTTATTTATCTTTAGCAATGTTTTATTTGCATATGATATTGTCCAATAATTTTTTGTTGGATCACCTTTCTTTGGAATAGGCACAAATATGGGTCTCTTCCTATTAGGTGGCCACATAGCTATCTTCCAAATTTCTTGGCATAGATGAGTGAGTGTCTCCAGTGCCACATCAGTTTGTTGAAAGATTTCAATTTGTATCTCATCAATTCCCAAAGAGATGGAGAGACCTTATCTTTCATCTCTTCCAATCATCCTAAGAAAGTGTTTACCACACCCCCAAACCTACCCTACCACTCCCTGCATCTGAATAGCTGTCCAAGGGCTATTAACTCATTTTTTTCTGAAGAAACCTCTTGCATCTTTGAGTAACTCCAAGTGGTAGAAACCTTCCTTTTTACTTTTGTGTGTAATAATTCAAACCAATAATTTCCTCTACTTGGAAGAGAGTTCACTTGGGAAGAGCAAGAAGCCTAAAGGGAGGAGATTTGGGTGTGGGAGGGATTTCAACAAAGCTAAGCAGGAAAGTCCTGGTATGGTGCTGTAGGATAAGCACTGGACCGAAAGGTCAGTTTGAACTTCAAGTTTGACAGTTTAAACTCACCAGGCACTCCTCAGAAATCCTATACAGGGTCTCTGTGAGTTGGAAAGGACTCTATGGCACTTCACAACAACAAGAAGCAGTAAAGAAGGAGCCATGGTGGCATTGGACTGCTAACTGAAAGGTTGGTGGCTGAAACGCACCAGCCATTCCGTGAGAGAAAAGTGAGGCTATCTGTTTCTGTAAAAACTTACAGTCTCAGAAACCCTAGGTAGGGTTACTATGAGTTAGAATCAACTCAATGGCACGGGATTGGTAAGCAGGAAGGAGACAAAGTTGGGAGAAGGGTTTTTTGTCCACATTGTATTATGGAAGGGTGAGTTCCAGCAGCTGAGAGGCACCAGTGACAGAGGACATGGGGTAAGACCTCAGTAAGCAGACCAGCCTCTCAGGTCATACTTGAAAAATATTTGAAGAAAAATTGTTGCTGGGTTTGAACCACAAGGTTAGCGGTTCAAACTCACCAGACACTCCTTGGAAACCCTATACAGGGTCACTATGAGTTGGAACCCACTCAGTGGCACTTAACAACAACAACCACTTCCACACAGTTCTTGCCAGTCATCCTTGGGGACATGGTGGGCAGGGAAGCCTGACAAAATAGTGGAGAGGACAGATAACACTGGCCATTCATGCTGACTTCCTGACACACATCTCCTTCCCCACTTAGTAGCTATAAGGAAATTATTTTAAAACTCTGTGCCTTTGCTTCCTCATCTGTATCAACAACAGATTCTATCTTTTAGAATTGTCATGAGAATTAAAGGAGTCAATCAACACCTTTAAAACACTTTATATTGTATTTTGCATGTGGTGGTGTAGTGGGTTATGCATTGGGCTGCTAGCCATAAGGTCAGCAGTTCAGACCACCAGTTGTTCCATGGGAAGAAGATGTGACTGTCTGCCCCTGTAAAGATTTACAGTCCCAGAAGCCTTAAGGAGCAATTGTACTTTTTCCTACAGGCTTGCCCAGAGGTTTATATTGTCAACAGAGGAAATAGTCCACTGACTTCATTACTATTGAATCCTAATTTTTTATTATTATTTCCTTGATCTTTACCCTCCAGACTGTGAACTAATCAAGGGCAGGGTCTTCAGTCTTGTGTATCTGTTGGTTTGGGCTTTCATCTAAGAACCCTTCTGTTAACTCACATCATATATGCTCAATAAATATTTGAAAATTGACTTTCATTTCAGTCCCTCCCCACTTCACAACACCCCACTCTCGACTCTCTTTAGTTTGTATATTTTGCTAAAGAGTAGACTGGCTTCATTGTTCACTTGATCTATTCTTAAATGTCCTAGTGTGTATCCCAATCAATTGGCTTTTCAAGGGTCCTATGTTTGTTAACAGGAAACTCTGGTGGCTCAGTGTTGACTGAAAAAACTCTCAGCTGTTAACTGAAAGTTGGTGACTCGAACCCACCAGCCACTCCATGGGAGAAAGATGAAGCAGTCTGCTTCTGTGAGGATTTACAGTCTTGGAAACACTATGGGACAATTCTATACTGTCTGATAGGATTTCTGTGAGTTGGAATTGACTTGATGACAGTGCATTTTGGTTTTTTTTTTTTCATTTGTTTATATATTTGTTATTAGATAATTGTATCATATACCTTACTGCAAGATCAGAGTCCATGTTTCTCCAGGCCTGTCATCAGTAATAACTTTCTGTAACTCTTATTAATAAAAAGGTGTGGCACATATGGGTATTCAGTTAACTCCTGGGAAGCTAAAATTAGAAAGGAATTCAGGATATGATGGTATTGCTCAACACTTACACTCCTATTTTACAGATAAGAAAACTGAAGGGGAGAATATTTTCCAAGGTTATAACCTAGTCCAAGGAATGACTGGAATAAGAGTCCTGTGTTTAGACATCTAGTTTATTGTGCTTTACAGAGAGCACCATATTGTCATCCAAGTATATGTCATAAAATTACGTGAGCTACAGGAGTGTATGGCAGAGGCGTGGGCCAGAAACCCAGCTATTTTAATTGACAGTACAGAACTTCATAATGGAGGAAGAAATCACTAGTGCTTCTATGAGAAGGCCAGATTGGGGAACATAGACAGCTTGCTGATGCAGGGATGGACAAGTGTGAAAAAAAATGATACCAACCATCCCTCCCACCTACTACTCATCTGTCAGTTTGTCGTACTGTGGTGACTTCTGTGTTGCTATGATGCTAGAAGCTATGCCACTGGTATTTTAAATACCATTGGGGTACACCCACTTGTGGACAGGTTTCAGTAGAGTTTCCAGATAAAGACAGATTACGAAGAAGGAGAGGCAGACTACTTCTGAATGGTTAGTCACAGAAAACCTTATGAATAGCACCAGGACATTATCAGATATAGTTGTGGAAGATGAGCCCCTCAGGTTGGAAGGTGCTCAAAATACCACTGGGAAAGAGTTGCCTCCTTAAAGTAGAGTTGATCGTGATGGAGTAGAGCTTTCAGAATGTTCACAACTTAAAATGAGGAGACCCAGCTGCAAACATCCATTACTGATCAGAACATGGACTGTACAACATATAAATCTAGGAAAATTGGAAGTTGTCAAAACTAAAATGGAACACATAAAGACTGATATCCTAGACATTAGTGAGCTGGTGTTGGCCATTTTGAATCTGATAATCTCATGGTTTACTATGCAGGGAATGACAAATTCAAGAGGAATGATGTAGCATTCACCATCAAAAATAACATTTCAAGATCTTTTTTTTTTCAAGATCTATCTTGAAGTACAATGCTGTCTGTGATAGAATAACACCCTTATCCCTAGAAGGAAGACTGGAGTTCTGGTGTGGCACTGTTGGATAAGCACTGAACTGTTAACCACAAAGTTAGCAAAACAAACCCACCAGCTGCTATATAGGTTTTCCTCAGAAACCCTATATGGTCAATATAAGTGGAACCAATTCAACGACACTTACCAACAACAAGGAAGACCAGTTAATACCACTATTATTTCACATTTGCACACCAACCACTAAATTCAGTAATGATGAAATTGAATATTTCTACCAACTTCTTTTTGAAATTGATCAAACATGTAATCAAGATGTATTGATAATAATTGATGATTGGAATGCAAAGGTTGGAAACAAAGAGGAAGGATCAGTAGTTGGGAAATATGGCCTTGGTGATGGAAGAGCACATGATAGGATTCTGCAAGACCAATGACTTATTCCTTGGAAAGGCCCTTTTTAAACAACATAAAGTGTGACTATACACATGAATCTCTCCAGACAGACTACACAGGAATCAAATTGACTACATCTGTGGGAAGAGATGGTGGAAAAGCTCAGTATCATCAACCAAAACAAGGCTGGGAGCCAACTGGAGAATAGACCATCAATTATTCATATTAAGTTCAGGTTAAAGCTGAAGAAAATTGAAACAAGTCCACGAGAGCCACAGTATGACATTGAATATAGCCCGCCTGAATTTAGAGACCATCTCAAAAATAGATTCGATGGTTACAAAGGCAAGAAGACTGGCTTACAAGCTTTCAATGGGGAACCTAGTTCCAGAGGGTATGGGGAAAGGTAGACTTTCCACTGAGTGGTTTCCAGCCTGTCTGGACCGGGCTGATGAAAGGAGATGGGGATAAGACTCAACAGAGAATGATTGTTCTCAGAACTGACTGTGAGTGTTGAAAAGGTAAAAGTAGATGTTTTGGGAAAAAAAATGAGGTGAGTGGTTAATTTTACAGTCCAGGATCTGAGGTCCCTGGAACCATCAAAAGAGAAGAGTGGAGTGTGGGATACTATCCAGAGAAGCAGTGATGCCAGAGATGGCAGAAATGATATGGAGAGATGGAGCAGTTGGGGATTCTAGACTGAAGGAGGGAGAGGGGTTGTGTGCTAATGGTGGGGGGTGGGCAGGCATGTGGGGTGTACCTTTTGGTTGTTTGATGATGCATGCAGGGGATTGTAATCACTGCAATGACATGAAATACGATAGGATGAATGTAAAGCTAATGTTCTCCCATGTAACTCAAAAGAACTCACGTAACTCACATAACTCACAATAAAAACGTTAAAAAAATAAAATTTAATAAAAAAAGGTTTGATGCATTAGACACTAATGACTGAAGACCAGAAGAGCTGCGGATGACATCAAGAACATCACACAGGAAGAAAGCAAAAGGTCATTGAAAAGAAAGAAAAGACTAAAATGGATGTGAGAATAGACTCTGAAATTTGCTCTCTGGCGTAAAGATGCTAAAGTGAATGGGAGAAATGAGGAAGTAAAAGAGCTGAACATAAAATTTCAAAGGGCAGTTTGAGAAGACAAAGTCATATATAATGAAATGTACAAAGACTTGGAATTAGAAAACCAAAAGAGAAGAACATACTCAACATTTCTCAAGCTGAACAAACTGGGAAAAAAAATTTCAAGTCTCAACTTGAAATATTTAAGGATTCCATAGGCAAAATAATGAATGATGAAGAAAGCATCAAAAGAAGAAGGAAGGACTACACAGATTCACTATGTCAAAAAGAAATGGCCTATGTTCAAACATTTCAAGAGGCAGCAAATTATCAGGAGCTAGTGGCTGAAGGAAGAAGTCCAAGATGCTCTGAAGGTATTGGCGAAAAACAAGGCTCCAGGAACTGATGGAATATAAATTGAAATCTTTCAACAAACTGAGTCAGCACTGAAGGCACTCACTAATCTATGCCAAGAAATTTGGAAGACAGCTACCTGGCCAACTAGTTGGAAGAGATCCACATTTGTGCCGTTCCAAAGAGTGGTGACGCAATGGAATGTGGAGTATCATTATCACATGCAAATAAAATTTTGCTGAAGATAATTCAAAAACAGCTGTAACAGTACAGGGAACTGCTAGAAACTCAAGCTGAATTCAGAAGAGGATATGGAACTAGGCATATCATTGCTGACATCCAATGGATCATGACTGAAAGCAGAAAATAACAGAAAGATGTTTACTTGAGATTTATTGACTACGCAAAGATTTTTGGCTGTGTAGATCATGACAAGTCATGGATAGCATTGCGAAGAATGGGTGTTCTGGAACACTTAATTGTACTCACGAGGAACCCATACCCAGAGCAAGAGGCAGTCATTCAAACAGAACAAGGGAATACTGGATAGTTTCAAATCAGGAAAGGTATGTGCCAGGGCTTTATTACTTTACCATACTTATTCAATCTGTATACTGAACAAATAATCCAAGAAGATGGGTTAGATGAAGATGAATGTAGCATCAGGATTGGAGGAAGAGTTATTAACAACCTATAGCATACAGATGACACAGCTTTGCTTGCTGGAAGTAAAAAGGACTTGAAACATTAACTGATGAATATCAAAAATTACAAGATTCAGAATGGATCACACCTCAATGTAAAGAAAACAAAAATGCTTACAACTGGACCAATGAAGTGTTCAGGAGTAAAGATATTTGTTTGAGGACTAAGGTTAAGGTGTGCCTGTCCCAAGCCATGATATTTTCAATAGCCTGGTATGAATGTGAAAGTTGGACAATGAATAAGACAGGTTGTAGAAAAATTAATGCATCTGAGTTATGGTGTCAGAGAATATTAAAAGTATCATGGACTGCCAGAAGAACAAACAAATTTGTGTTGAAAGAAGTACAGCCAGAATGCTCCTTAGAAGCCAGAACAGTGAGACATTGTCTCTCATACTTCAGACATATAATAAGTAGGGACCAGTCTCTGGAGGAGAAAATTATGCTTGGTAAGTGGATGGTCAGTGAAACAGAGGAAGACCCCCAGTGAGATGGATTGACTCAGTGGCAGCAGCAATGATCTCAGGCATAAAAACAGTTGTGAGGATGACGTAGGACTGAGCAGTGTTTAGTTCTGTTGTGCTTAGGGTTGTAGTGAGTTGAAACTGACTTGATGGTGCCTAGCAACAACAACTTATTATTTTCTACTCGTCAGCTAGATTCAATAATTCCTTACAATGGCCTTATAAAAAACAGACACCATACTCAACAGTTATGGGGTTTATTAGGCAAGTTAATAGATTACAATTCAGGGCCAGAAATGATGAAGGTATCATTCTTCTTCTGAGGACTCTCCTCTGCCATGCCCATCAAGGTCTCTCTAGACCTCGGTTCTTTGACCTGGTCTCTGTCCTTCTCCAGCAATGTTAAAAGGTGCCTTTAATACTGTTGATAAATGCCCAAAGGCACATCATTCCACCAAAAGTCTCAACTCTCGCTCTGTGAGTCAGCACACCTAGTTCCCCAAATAAGCTCCTGGAGGCACCCCACTTCATAAATGAGCCTCCTGACCAAAGGCACTCAGCTTTACTTGTTCCATGGGCCAAGAAGTCCCTGTCTTGGGCTCTGACAGCTCTTGGTTCTGCTACTACTGCTTCTCTGACACTTCTCTGATATCATAGCTTTCTGTCCCTGGGTTAAGAAGGTTCAATGAACAGAGATCTCTGGGTCCAAAGGATGAGATATACTCCTGGCTTTTCTTTTTGATGGTAGTGAAATCTCCCCAACCTCCTGCTTTTTTTATCCACATTAGAGTTCCAAGGTTTTACATCATAAGTAGTCATGTGAACAATCAAACAATCATATCACTATCTTTACTTCAGCATCTTCCCCCACCTTTTCTTACCCAGACCCATCAAGAAAAAGTAGTTTGGTGGGAGTTCCAAAGACTATGGCTAAAAGAGATGTATGAAGTATTTCATTGCACTACAACAAGTATTTGGGTAAAATAGGAACAATGTAATGTGTTAAGCAGAGCATGGACTTTGGAACCAGAGATTGAATTCCAGGTCTACCATGTATCACCTTGTTATTTTACTTCTCTGAGACCCAATTTTTCAATCTATGAAAACAGGCCTATAGAACTGATAGAGTAAAGGAGACAACAGATATCTTGTAATATTAAAACCAGCACAAGAAAAAAGCTCTAGAAGATGGTGGTTTGTGACAAGGTCATGGGTCTTATGGCCATTCTTGGAGGTTAAGTATAAGCACCCATCTTTCTGCCAATCTTTATGATGCTTTTAGGTGGAATAAGCTTTTAGCTAGATGAGAGAGGGATGGTAGCCATGTATTGCAAGGGTTAAGCCAGATTCATTCAGCTGCTTGTTTTGGTAGTGTCTACAAGTAAAGAGAAAAAGATGAAGACCCCAGGGAGACAGATTGGTCAAGTGGCAACATCAATAGACTCAAACGTGGCAACAGCAGTGAGGTTGGCCCAGGATTGGGCAGTGTTTCGTTCTGCTGTGCATAAGGTCGCTATGAGTCGGTACTGACTCGATGGCACCTAACAACAAACAAGTGAAGAATCAGGAGTCCTGGTAGTGTAGTGAGTTATGAGCTAAGCTGCTAACTGCAAGGTCAGCAGTTGGACTCTCTAGATGCTTCTCAGGAGAAAGATGAGATTTTTTTGGTCTCATAAGGATTTACAGTTTCAAAAACCCCACATACGGTCACTATGCATCAGAACCTACTCGGTGGCACACCAACACAAGAAAAGAATGACTTTTACATTTTAAAATCATTGGAAAACATCTAAAGAGGAATCATGTTTCAGGAAATGTGGAAACTATATGGAATTCAAATTTCAGTGTACATAAACAAAGTTTTATTGGAATACAGCACACTCATTTGTTTGAGCATGGCCTATGGCTGTTTCCACGCTATAATAGCAGAGTTGAGTAATTACAGTTAAGTATTTCAAATGCCATACATGTGACAAATCAGGACACTTAATTTCCTTAATTACAAGTCATGTCAAAACAAGAAGAGAAAAGTGGATTTCAAATGCCATATTTTTAAATCACAGTGAAGTATGGATTATTCTATTATTAAATTAATGGAAATCATTGTTGGTTATTGAATGACACTAAATGTGAGCTAAAATAACATGAATTATGTTAATATTACTAGATTAAGCACACACCACAATATTCCCAGTTCACAGGAATGTAACCATCAGAAGAAAATAAATGTTAAGTGCCACTGAGTTGGTTCTAACTCATAGTGACCCTGTATAGGGTGTCTGAGGAGCAGCTGTGGTACGGACTCTGAGGTTAGCAATCCAGTGCTTATCCTACAGCACCACACCAGGACTCCTTAGAAAAAAATAGACAATGCAAACTGGAGTAATCTCATTACAAAAGAATTTATAATTTATTTTTTCTTAAATTAAAATGAAGCTACAGCCAAAGAACTGTTTGTTGTTGTTGTTGTTTTTTTAAAAGTCACAGATATTGAGAAAATTCTATTTTAGAATGACCTGAAGAGGACTCTGCTAAGATGTGTTACAACTGATGGAGTTAAAAATATGTGTGGAAGAGAAAGGTTTAGTTGGGGAAATTGACAATACCTGTGAAAATGATGTAAGACACTTAAAAGTTATAATGAATGATGATTCATGAACAGCTACTTGGTGGAAAGTATTTTTAAGCAGACCAAGTGCTGGTGAACCAGTAGGGTCAATGGTGAGCTTCATTCACTCTAGTGGACTTAATCATCATTGCTTCAGTTAATTTTTTTCAGTATTGAAACAGCTTCTCAGGGAAATTACTTATGAGTACTTATAAAAGTTTTATTTCAAATTTTCCATCAAGCAATTGTTCCTGAAAAGCCAAATCAAAGGTTTCCTTTTGGAAAAGACATTTTTCAAAATGTTGTTGCTGTTCAGAAAATACATGACAAAACATACAATAAATTCAGCATTTACAATTTAGTGACACTGACAATATAGGTTGTGCTAACATCCTCACTCTCTTTTTCTGTGCTGTTCCTCCCATTAATGTAAATTCACTGCCCCCTCAGGATTTTTCTGAGTTGCTGTTGTTAATTTGATCTCCTACAGATAGTTCTTCAAAGAGCATAATGCTCATGGGAGATGTTTTTAACTGGTGAAACTACTGTTCAGCTTTCAGATGACTACAATGGATATTTTTGGCTTTTGGTTTCAAGATTGCCTTAGGGCAATAGTTTCAGGTTTTCAGAGCCACCCTCAGTGGTTCCAGAAGGTCTAGAATTGATCAAGACATTTTCTAGGTGATTTAAAACAATACCAAGAATGAAAATTGCTAGCTGAATGTTATTGGGATAGTTGTAAGTCATGTTCAAGCTTTGAATACCAAGTTAAATGTCATTCCACTTTCCCAAAATGGACAGTCAGCTGGGAAGGGAGCTTCCCATGAATGGATGCTCATCTCATTAAAATTGCTCAGAAAATACCTCAGAGTTCTGTTCCAACTCAGACTTGATTCAATTTTCTCTTTGACCCATGTGATTGAACATGTTTCATATTTATTGGTAGTTCATATTTCTTACTTAGTGAACTTACATGTTTATGTCCTCTGTTTATCCTCAACCTTCTTCCTTCCTATTCACCCAAAGATGGACCCTAGCACAATGGTTTACAAACTTTGGTCAGGAATCTTGACAGTCTATTGTCTCTACACTTTCTTATATGTGTATATATATATATATATATATTTTTTTTTTTTTTTTCTTCTGATGGTTTTTTTTTTTAAAGACCTAAATGAAATTTCTTTAAAAAATAAATTTGCATTCCCACCTCAAATGAGAAGCCAGTTTAATTTTTCATAGCAGCAAGTTACCAGGAAATAAATACAATAAAAGTAAAGTGTTATCATGTTCTAGATCGATAATTTTGTCAAAGGCTTTGTGCCTGAGTAGTCTTTCTTCCTTGTAAAGGGAGACAGTATTCTCAAATACGTTAATTGTTAATTGCCTTTGAGACGGTTCCGACCCATAGCGACCCTGTACAGGGTTTCCGAGGGTGTAAATCTTTACGGGAGTAGAAAGCCTTATCTTTCTCCCGCGGAGCGGCTGGTAGTTTCGAACCGCTGACCTTAAGGTTCGCAGCCCGATTCGTAACCACTACGCTACCAGAGCTCCTTATTCTCAAATATAGGAGCAATAAATGAGAGTTTTCCTCTGTGCAATTAAAATGATTGAAATGAGTTGGAAAAGCCAGTAATAGTCCTCCTCTACATGGATCAATGGTATTGAACACCATGTCACAACTCAGTTTCAC
Source organism: Chrysochloris asiatica (assembly GCF_000296735.1). Lineage (NCBI taxonomy): Eukaryota > Metazoa > Chordata > Mammalia > Afrosoricida > Chrysochloridae > Chrysochloris > Chrysochloris asiatica. The sequence goes on along the minus strand of NW_006408648.1, from coordinate 4,805,936 downwards.
AGCCCTGAGCTAGCATCAGAGTCACCCGGAGGCTTTTAAAACAGATTGCTGATTTATTAGGTCTGGACTGGTGCCTGGTCATTTGCATTTCTAATAAGTCCCCACCACGTGATGCTGATGCTAAAGGTCTAGAAAACACACTCCGGCAAACACTGCCTTAATTGGATCGTCTCTCACTTTAGGAATAACCGTGCTGGAGAAGATTGACAAGCTCAAACTAGAAGCAACTACAAACCTGAAACAGATGCCAAGCTACTCCCATCTGTTGATTGCAATTTTGCTCTCAATGAGTAACAAGTCCTAGCCCAATGTTAGGATTGTTCAGAGTAGTGCTATGGTCTTATCTCTAGAACCATGAACTTTTTCTGTGAGGAGTCTAAATTGCAATATGTTGTCACCAAAGGACAGATCTCTGACCTCAGTCAAACCTGCCCATATTCCCAATGGGTGAATCGAGAAGGAAGTAAGTGAAAAGTCAAACTACTTCTTTGGAAACTCCCTCCATTTAACTTCTCCAAGAGTTCAATTCTAGAAGATATATAATAAAATGTAATTAAGTAATTAAGACTTAAGTAATTAAGTCCATAAAATATCCCATGATAACACTATTTGTTTTGAGTTCCCTAAATTCAGTGGGGTGAGTGGAGTTTTACAAATCAAGATTCAAAAAGCCAATATCTGGGTCTTTTGAAGGCAGGTGTTTTGGTACATGTTGGTATTTGAACCTTCCTCTGAGCCCTTTAGGTGTGACACTCCAGGATAAGCACTGGACAGCTAACAACAAGGTCAGTGGTTCAAATCCACCAGCCGCTCCTAGGAAACCTTATATAGGGTCACTATGAGTCAGAATTGACTTGCAGCACTTAATAACAACAACTGAACCATTGGTAGTCACTGCTGGTTCCATGGTAAAATTCTTACCTTCCATGCCAGAGATCTGGGTTCAATTCCTCTCCTATGCACCTCATGTACAGCTATCACCCATCTGTCAGAGGAGGCTTGCACGCTGCTATGATGCTGAACAGGTGTCAACAGAGTTTCCAGACTAAGACAAATGTAGAAGAAAGGACTGGCAATCGACTTCTGGAAACCAGCCAGTGAATGCTATATGAAATCCACTCAACAACTAGTCACAGGGATTGCATAAGACCAGATAGCATTTGTTCTGTTGTGCCTGCTGTCTCCATTGATAGCAGCAAACAACTGAACCCTTTGTATCATTTGTGTGTGAGAAGTGAAAATCTAAGTGACAAAGCTCGGTTGTGCCATCCAACAAATCAAACCATATTCATTTGTCCATGTTTGCTTCTAGGATTTATCTTTAGAGATGCACATTTTTACATAATTGAAGATAGAGTGCAAGTCCTGCCATACTATCCTACTAGGTGATTGTTTCACATACTAGCATGGTAGGTGGGTCCCTGGGTGGTGCAAATGGTTAAGTACTCAGTTACTAGGCAAAAGTAAGACTGAAACATAAAAGGAACACATGAGCAGGCTTTTTTTTTTTTTGCTGACAACCACACTGGTCTACTGGTGAGTAGAAGAGGGGGAAAGGCAGCAATGAAGAAATGGGCTGAGCTCATTTATGGTCCATAGACTCCTGTTGACCTGGAGATGAGAGAGCGAAGAGGAAGGGTTAGTTGGTCCAAAGTGTGGTGAGACCTGAGGACACTTGAGCCCATGGACAAGGACTTAGCCACAGAGGGCTAGAGCTGAAAGTGAAATATCCAGCTGACATGAAGTGAGGGGAGATGCACAAGGACACCTAAACTTGCAGACAGTACCTATTTGACCTAGCATCAATGGCGTGATAATCAGAACTCAACTAGAAAAAGATTAAAAACAAAACAAAACAATTTTTGATAAAGGAAATGAGGGTAAATTGCTACAATTTGATTAACTTAACCTATACTCATGGAGGCAGTAACTCTAAATACCAACAGAGAGGGAAGGAGTCTTCACATCAAGTATCAATGCTATCCCCTGTGTACACAGGACAGATAGTAATGGGCAACTTAGACATTGGCTACCTAAAATGAGGAGGCAACAAAGGCATGAAGTGACTGGCTTATGAGGTTTCAAGAGGGAGTTTAGTTTAAGAGCATGGTGGGGGTGGGGGTGGGGCGGAAGAGTCCCCACTGAATAGTTTTCATCTTGTCCAGACGGGTCTGGTTAAAGGAGATGGGGATAAGATTCTTAAGATTCATTAGTGAGTAATTGTTATCATGACTAATTGCGACAGTCACAATTGTAAAGGTAGAAGTTTTATAATTAAAAGAGGGGAGTGGTTAATCTTACAGTCCAGAAACAAAGAATCCTAAGACCATCAAGGGAGAAGAGCACAAGCAGAATGCAAGACCTTATCCAGAGAAGCAGCAACACCAGAGATGGAAGCAGAGATGGGGACATGGAGAGAGGGAGCAGCTGAGGACTCTAGATTCATGGGAAGAGAGGGACTAAGAGCTGGCGGCCAGGAGACAGACTTGCAGAATGTGCTCTTTGGTGGTGTAAATTATTATATATGCCTGAGTGTTTAAAAAAAATAAATAAAAAGAGCTAAGGTTACGAATCGGGCTGCGAACTGGAAGGTCAGCAGTTCAAAACTACCAGCTGCTCCGTGGGAGAAAGATGAGGCGATGTGCTCCTGTAAAGATTTATAGCCTCGGAAACCCTATTCAGGGTCGCTATGGGTCGAAACCGATTAGACGGCACTTAACAACAACAACAACAAAGTAAATAGAAGAAATACTGTTATCTGATGGTACATGGAGGGGATTATAATCATTGTAATGAAACAAGGTGTATGATTTGTTGTATGTAAAACTAATGATAGGCCCTGTAAACTTTCACTCAATTCACAATAAAAACTTAAAAAACAAACAAATAAACAAAAAAACCTTAGGCTAGTGGTTGGCACATGTTAAGTATTTAATATGTATAAATGACACACACAAAAAAGGTTGACAGTTTGAACCCACTGAAAGGCATCTTGGAAGACAAAAGACAAGTCTAGTTTTACCCTGGACATGTAGTGTTGCCATGAATTGAATTGACTCCATGGCAATTAACAATAACAACAATGCTAGTAAGTAGGATAAGCTCTTTCCTTTATTGCCAGAGTCTTCGGCATTACACTTGGTGTGATGCAGTCATACCTATTATCAAAGACATTCCCTATATTGAACCAATCCTCTGATGGCAACTGTTTAAAGTTGTTACTAATTTTTCATACCATAGATTATTGTTGTTTTTGTTAAGTGCCATCGAGTGGGGTCTGGCTCATAGCAACCCTGGATAGGGTTTCTGAGGAGTGACTGGTGAGCTTGAATTACCAACCCTGTGGTTCAAACCAACTTTGCAATCCAATGCATTAACCTGCAGCGCCACACCAGCGCTCCAACCATAGATTATTACTGCCGCCAATATATTTATACAGATTATTTTTTCTTCATCTGAAATTATTTCCTTTGGATAAAGTCTCAGAGGGGGCTATGGCAGTTTCAGTGTATGAAATGAAGAAGGCCTAAGACTCATGTTGGATAACATGAAAAGGAATAACTTAAGAATTATCAGCCTTCCAAAACAGGAAGAATCACACAAGTCCACAGAGGAGATAGTTGAAGAGCTTCTGGAAGAAATTTTTCCTAACATCCTGAAAAGTGAAAATATAAGCATTCAAGAAGCTCAACGAACCCCAGGCAGGATAGACCCTAAAAGACAATCACCAAGACATATAATAATCAAGCTCTCCAAAATCAAAGATAAGGACAGAATCCTGAAAGCAGCTAGGAAAAGAGAAGTGTAACATACAAAGTCAAGCAAATCAGATTAAGGTCGGATCTCTCAACAGAAACCATGCAGGCAAGAAGGCAGTGGGGAGACATATATAAAACACTGAAAGAAAAAAACTGCCACCCAAGAATCCTCTACTCAGCAAAGCCAATCAAATAGATGGTGTAATCGAAACATTCCAAGATAAAGAGAAGCTAAAGGATTTTTACAAAGCCAATCCTGCTATGAAAAACATCCTAAAGGAAGTTCTGTGGACTGAAAACCAACAAAAACAGACAACAACTAGAAAATGACATACAGTATGGAGTGTAGGTCTACTTCCAGCTCATTTGCCTCAGTCACTTTATCTAGTTTCTGGACGTGTGCTGATATGGTCATCTGCTTCTGGTTTTGAGCATGTTCAGGAGTTATCTGTGACCCTAATACTTAGATGTATATGTAGTTTGGTATTTTTCATGCTTTCTGATATCCTCCAAGTAGATGTGATCAGGAGATGGGCTTCCCTTTTCACTCTTCTTCCTGAGAAATTTCAAGATGCTGCTGTTGGTCATTGTAACATAACTCAGGATTTAATTTTTGGCCTATTTCCTTTTTAGTCTGCCTGTCCCGCTCCATAATCCCCGTTTAGATCTTTTTCCTAGGGATAAACAGTTCAGGACCAGCTGTGGCCATTTGGTTTTAAATGGAAACTGTCACTTTTGTAAATTTTGAGATCTGTGCATATGAGTAGTAGAACACTCTGTGGGTGGGGTGGGTGACCACTTGCTTAGGCACCCCCTCTGGTCATCAGAATGGAGGTGCACAGACAGCAAGAGACCAATGAACAGATACCAAAAAAAAAAAAGAATGTCCACATTTTTATCATCATGGATCTGTCAGGCATTCATGACTGCTCTGATTCTTCCCCCACTTGGTCTCACCCAAGATGGCAGCTCCGGGAGCAGCTGAGTGTCTTGAATTACAAAACAATGGATTTCATGCTTCTGCTACAAATACCCCTAGATGTAAGCCTTCCAATCTTCTAAATATTCCTTTATATGTGGTTCAGAGTTCTGGCACCATCCCCTGAGCCTGCACTTCCACCCGATCTGCCATCTTGTTTGTTCTCCCTATCCATTCATTCTTCTATTCCATAAATATTTACCAAGCACCGACTGTGTGCCAGCTGCTCAGGTTGCTAAGTACAGAGGGAAGACCAAGGTAAGAAAACTCTCATGGAAGATGGACAGCAGACAATTGAACAGACAGAGGCAAAATAACATCATATTCCAATGAAGGCTATGGAGAAAATGAACTCAGGATGGATAGAAAATCAGGCAGGTGGATCAGTTCCTGAGGAAGGACATCTCCTATCCTCCTACTCAAGTGTGCCCTTGGCTTCCTGTAGTTGTATTCTCTGACATGACCTTGTTTATTTACTTGACATCTGCCCACCCTCCCACCCATATAAGCTCCTGGAAAGTGGAGAGTGTCACCATCTTTTTTCATCATTCCAGAGATGCCCTAATGTCTTACATCAATTTAAGAGCCTCCTGAACTTTATTCATGGTAAACATCGAGTACTTAAGTAATTTCAATAAGTTGAGTGTTAGAATTGGAAATGTTTCTATCAAAGCTCTCTAAGTTAAGCATTTAAGTTAAGAATGTTGCTTTTCCACAGCCATTTCTCTGGGAATAGTTTCCTGAATTAGAAGGAAACAGTTAGTTGTCAGCTTCATTTATTATCCAAATAGAATCTTGATAAATAGTATTAGTGAATCTAGGAAGACTATACTCATAACTCTATTGTTATTATTTGTAAGTGCCATCGAGTCAGTTCTGACTCATAGCAACCCTGTGTAGGGTTTCCAAGGCTTTAAATCTTAGTGGGAGCAGAAAGCCTCATCTTTCTCCCACAGAGCAACTGGCAGGCTTGAACTGTGGACCTGTGGTTCACTGTCCAGTGCTTATAGTATGGAGCCACCATGTTCCCCTAACTTTATTGTTGCTGTTAAGTGCTGTTGAATTGGTTCCAACCCATAGCAACCCTGTATAGGGTTTCCAAGGAGTGACTGGTGAGCTTGAACCACCGACCTTGAGGTCTAAACTGACTGCAGTCCAGCACATAAACCCACAGCTCCACCCTTGGACTCCATACCTCTGTTGTTAAGTGCTGTCGAGTGGACTCCGACTCATAGCGACTCTATACAGGGTTTCCAAGGAGCAACTGGTGGGCTTGAACCACCAACCTTGTGATTCACAGTCCAGTACTTATTCTATGCACTACATCAGGAGTCCTTGTTAAGTACCATAGAGTTGGTTCTGACCTATAGTGACCCTGTATAGGGTTTCCAAGGAGCAGCTGGTGACTTTGAACCACCAACCTTGTGGTTCAAACCGCCTTTGTAGTCCAGCACATTAGCCCACAGCACTACCCCAGGATTCCATTAACTCTATTAAGGAGATGGAATTAGTGAGAAGCAGGTATGAAAGTTACAACGTCATCAAACATTTGATTCTGTAGCAAAAAATAAAATTCTATGAGTCTAGTTATGTAGTCTAGATATTTTTGGATTTTAATGGTCCTCCAGGGAGTCTTGGTGTAAGATAAGCACTGGACTGCTAACCATAAAGTTGGCAGTTCAAACCCACTAGCTGCTCTGGGAAACCCTATATAGATTTGCTAGGAGTCAGAACCGATTCCACAGCACACAACAAAAACAACATAGTCCTCCAAAACCTTACTATACACACAGCAGTGTGGTTAAGTCTCAAAACAGTTATACTAAGTAAAAGAAGCCAGAATGGTAAATCTATATGATTTGATTTATATGACGTTCTAGAAAATGCAAACTAATCCTATAGTGACAGGTCAGCGGTCACCTCACAGAGGGTGGTGGGGGGAAGGAGGGGCATGAGAAAACCTTGAGGGATGATGAGACTGTTTGATTTGTTGATTATCATGTTTGTTTCATGGATATATGCAAATGTCAGGCTTTAAAGATGTACGATTTATTACATAAATTATAACTCAATAAAGTTGCAAAAGAAAAAGAGAGGGGACTACTGATACACACAGTTCCATGGGTGAATTTCAAAGTTGTGCTTAAGGTGGGAAGCCAGACAGAAAAGAGGTCAGGACAGACTCTATTTTTTTAAAACCAAACTAATTGTCGTTGAGGTGACTCCAAGTCATGGTGAGCCCGTGTATGTCAGAGTAGAACCATGCTATATGCTTTCAGTGGCACATTTCTGTTGTTTAGAATTTGGTCAGCAGGGCTTTGTTCTGAGGTGCCTCTGGTTGTACTCAAACCTCCAACCTTCCAGTTAGCAGCTGATTTCATTAATCATTAACTGATTAGATTAGTTGAGAGTTTAAAGGCTTGGTGATTTATGAAAAGGTAACTTCAGACATTGCAGAGAGAATAACAAAATGGGCCCACCTTCAACCTGATGAGTAGGGTTGAAAGATCTCTGAGTTAGGGTGACCTTTGACTTATAAACATAATCCTTAAAGCTGGATTCTACTCTTCTTATCTCAACATCTCAGAAGAGACCTGTGGTATAGGGCTCCACCCTAACTACCAACTGCCTTTGGCTAGTTTGACGTCAGTTAATGACTAGACTTTGTACCTGAAAGAGAGTTAAAACTAAAGAGAGTTGGGAGAAAAATCATTTCCTCCTCAGATTACCAAGAAGAAAGAGAAGATGAAAGCCTTCATTCTTGTCACTCTTCTCGTCCTCCTTTTGGAAGCCCCTGGTAAGGAATTTCACTTTATTTAATTTTTTCTAATCATCCTTGTTCTTTTGAGATGAAATCGGTAGGCTTTCAGCTACCAATTTTCCCAGTCCAACAGGACAGATCATTTTTTAGATGAGGTTTTCTCTTCAAGACAACTGAATGTCACAGGCATTTTGGTCTGCAATTAAGAAAGATAAAAAGTAGCAGAAGAGGTAGAAGACTTTGTTGTTGTTGTTGTGTGCTGTTAAGTTGGTTCTGACTCATAGCGACCCTGTATAGGATTTTCTGAGGGATGACTGATGAGTTTGAACTGCCAACTTGCAGTTACTCGTTCAGTACTAATTCTACCACATCACACCAGGGCTCTGTAACTTTGAAGCTGAGTATCTGTTGGGTTTGAACTGCTGAATTTGTGTTTAGTAGCTTGATGCTTACCCTGCTGTGTCACCATTGTTCCTCCTGAGTCAGGAAGGTTCATTGCGTGTGGATGAAGAGGTTGTCCATGTATCTGAGAGGTGAGGGCTGTTAAAACAACAGCAAAAAATCATTTTAAACCAATAATAGATGCTGACTGAAGTTTATTTAATATATTTGTAAATCAGGACGTTTCAACCAGAATCAAAGTATTTCAAAGACGAGAGATCCTCCAAAGAGTCTGATCCCTCTACTGAAGAGTGATAGAGAGGATTGGTTGTAACAGTGTTTACATCACACCTCGCAGAGTAGAGGCTCAGTGGCTGCTTAACACCAGACTTCTTTAGTGACCGAGTTGCTAAGAGGAAGAGTTGATGCTGAATTAGGGCCTGAAACAAAGAGAATGTCAGGGGCCGCCAAAGCAGGTGACTATAAGTCCTACCTAAGTAAGCTTGTCCGGGTATGATGCTGTGGGTTAATGCACCAGCCTGCAAAGCCATTTGAACTGCCAGGTCGGTGGTTCAAGCTCACCAGCTGCTCGTCGGAAACCCTATACAGGGTCGCGATGGGTCAGAACTGACTCAATGGCACTTCACAACAACAACAACAAGTAAGCTCAGGACTTGTTAACTGCTATGGTTCCAACTCATAGTGACCCTGTATAGGATTTCTAAGAATTCACTGATGGATTTGAACTGCTGACCTTCTGGTTAGCATTCCAGTGCTTATCCCACAGCGTCACACCAGGACTCCAAGGATTTCTCAGTGAAATTGAAAACAAAGACAATAGCTGGATCATAATTGTCGGCATCCGCTTTGTACTCAGTTAACATTCTGCCACCAGGCATTGCCTTCCGGATGGGTGGGGTAGCCGTGGAGAGTAAATGAAAAGCAGCCAAAGGGACTTTCTTTGGAAAATGAAACCCCTGAGCACATTCCACGCAGAGATATCCTTTTTACAAAAGATTCCTGATGCTAGAATCAAGAGTTACACCAGCTTCCTGCACTGCATTACAGCCCAAATGACGTTTGGGGGTTCATGGAGAATGCATCACCTGCCTTGGCAGTGGGTGTGCAAGGGAAAGTTCTCAGAAGAGAGATGGAGTGAGAGAAGTGTGCAGCCTGAGCAGGGAACAAGAAAGTCATTTCTACCTGGTGTGGCGCTATAGGATAAGCACTAGACTGCTAACCACAAGGCTGGTGGTTCAAACCCAGTAGCCACACTCCTTGGAAACCCTATACAGGGACGCTATGAGTTGGAACTGCCTCAACAGCACTTAACAATAGTCACAAGGCAAAACAACATCATTTGTTCACCCTTCCTGTGCCCTCCCCTTACCTCTCCTGACAGGAAATAGAAAGGAACTCTTTTTGTGGAAAGTACAGGAATGCAGATTTGAGAACATTTTGATTATGTGTGGAGCCAAAGAATTATGGATACTGAAGTGACAGTTGAGATTTATGTGTTTGTGAGTTTCCCTGGACACTTTTTATCTTGCCTGTACTTTCATCCAATTTTTAAGCTTTGTTTTTTATTCAGTTAAAAAAATCTATATAAGTAATGCAGATGCATTATAATAAGTTCAAATAATACAGCATTGTATGATCTGCCTTTCCATCTGTCTACCTCTATCTTGTTGTTGTTATGTGCCATGGAGTCAGTTTCGACTCATAGTGACCCTGCACAGGGTCTCCGAGGCTGTAAATCTTTATGGGAGCAGAAAGTTTCCTCTTTCTCCCACAGAGCAGCTGGTAGTTTCGAACTGCTGACCCTGAGGTTAGCAGCCCGATTCATTACCACTTCACTACCAGGATGGCCAAACTTTGTCTCTCATACTTCGGACATATTGTCAGGAGGGACCAGTCTCTGGAGAAGGATATCATGTTTGGTAAGGTGGAGGGTGAGAGGAAAAGAGGAAGACTCCAAGCAAGATGGATTGGCCAAGTGGCAGCATCAGTGGGCTCAAGCATGGTAACAATTGTGAGGTTGGCCCAGGATCGGGCAGTGTTTCATTCTGTTGTGCATAAGGTCACTATGAGTCGGTACCAACTCAATGGCACCTAACAACAACAACAACCCCTATGCTAGCAAATCCTTCCCAGATATTACTACTGTTGACACTTTTGTGGTTATTAAGATTTATGTTTGAAAAATTTTTTTTCAGTTTCAGTGAACTGCTGACGATTAAGGAGGTGTGTGCAAGGAATGATGATTTCAAAAATAACTTCTAATCAAGAAAGGGCATTTTTCCATGCTTCTCGGGGCTTACCGGGAATGGGATACAAGAGCCCATTTACAAACATTTACTGGGGAAAATGTGAAAATATATGGTGACTTTAAAGTCCTTTGAACAGGCAATACTTGCCAGGTTGTTTCAGCTGTCTCTGAGGTTATTGTTGCTGTTAACTGCTATCCAAGTTGGCTCCCAACTGATTCAGTTGATCAGTTAAAAAACAGAACATTGTATTCCGTAGTATTTTTTTTAATGATTTGGGGTGACAATATATATAACAAAACATATGCTATTGTAATGATTTCTGCATGTACAATTCAGTGACATTTGTTATATTTTTAATGTTATATATCCAGTCTCGCTATCCTTTTCATCATCATTTTACCACCATTAACAAAAACTCAGTGCCCCCTAAGCAAATACTTACCTTTCCCCTCTACCCCCGACCCCTGATGACTGCTAATAATCTTTGATTTCTATATACTTGTTTAGTTCATATAAGAGAGATCCTATCATTTTTGTCCTCTTGAAATGAACTTACTTCCTTCAGCCAAGCACATCCGTGTATGTGGCACACCTCGAGATTTCATTTCTCTGGATGGCTGAGTAGTACACCATTGGTTATATTTATCGCATTTTGTTTATCCGTTCATCTGTTGATGAACATTTTGGTTGTTTCCATCGTTTGGTTATTGAGAAAAGTGTTGCACTGAATGCTGGGTTTTCACTGCTTAACTTTCAGAAGTAGATCACCAGATCTTTCTTTCTAGTTGTCTTGGTCTGAAGCTCTGCTAAAAACCTGTTTAGCATCATAACAACACAAAAGCCTTTGCTGGTGAGGGTGACGGCTATGTATGAGTTACGTTGGTCAGGAATTAAACTTACGTCTCCTACTTGAAGAATTCTACCCCTAAATTGTTGTTATTAGATGCCATCAAGTTGATTTTTGACCCATAGAGACCCCACATGATACAGTAGAACTGCCCCATCAGGACAGCTTTATTCCATAAAACCAGATGAGAACGTTTGGGAACCAACACTTCATACAATCCAAGCACAGATCTGGATAAATGGTGTTTTGTGCCTACTCTTATTTACTCTTCAGCTAGCTTTGCATAGAGCAGCCACAGTTGTACCTTGGGCAGGTGGGTGGGTGTGGGGTGGTGGTTAAGGAGTGTTCTCCAGGAAGTAACCAGGTCAGGGAATATTTAAGCCTATAGTTTGTGCTCCATGGACATTGTGCTATCTTAATATCATTTAGAAACCACAAAACCTGAGTAAATTCAAAAAGCTAAAGCTATTTTTACTATGCTGATGTCCTGATACATTTCCATAATCATGTTGTTATTGTATGCCGTGAAGTTGGTTTCAACTCACAGTAACCCTGTATAGCAGGCGTGGTCTGGCCCTGCCAGGGCAACCGTAGTTTCAGCCATCACATTGCTGTTGTTGTTGTTAAGTGCTGTGGAGTTGGTTCTGACTCGTAGCAACCTTGTATAGAGTTTCCCAGGAGTTAATTAAATGTTTGACCAAATATAGCAGACTAATTTTTAAGTGGATAATTTTGTATGGCCTGCAAATGATGTTACAAACTTTGTCAGAAAAAAAAGATTCCCCACCCCTGTTGTATAGAGTTAAAGAGAGCTGCTGGTGGGTTTGAACTACCAGTCTTGCAGTTAGCAGTCTAGTGCTTATCCTACAGCACTAGAGTTGAATACGATGGACTACACTGCAGTTCCTCTTGGGTATTAGTGCCTGATAATATGATCCGAGACTGTAAACTCTAAACTGTCTGCCTTGAAATCTGTAACACACATGCGCACACAAACCCACACACGTGAATCTTCATTTGGTTTGTTTTTACTTTAAGTACCTATTGAGGCTATTCCCAGTGATGCATAAGAATCTGCTTGGAGCATGTTTCATTTATTAAAACGAACAGAGCATTCCTGAATGCAACATCCCTTGCAAACAGAAATTTTAAAACAAAATTAATGAACCACTCTGTCCAGAATTCCGTGGCATCGTCTCAAAGACCTTAACAAACAAACAAACCAAACCCACTGCCAGACAGTCGGTCTAAACTCAGAGCTACTCTATATAAGGTTTCTGAGACTGTAACTCTTTAGTGGAACAGGCGGCCTCATCTTTCTCCTGAGGAGCAGTTGGTGGGTTTGAACTACTGACCTTGTGGTTAACAGTCCAGCATCTAGCCCACGGTGCCATCGGTGTTCCTTAAAAGAACTCTTAGGGAATTCTAATAAGTTTTGTGTATATCTGTAGAAACATCTTGGTTATTTGACATCAGCAAAGAATGAACATTTCTGAAGCATGAAATTCATGGTCTGATGGGGGATGGGGGTCAGGCTGATTGTACTCACAGCCTGCCAAGCCTTTCTCCTGTCTTCACCGTCTTTACCCTCTCTTGGTGTTCACGGTCAACTTCTCATGTTTCTCTCTGTTGTTCCAGTGATAGCAGACACCGCAGAGGTGACAGCTTCCATTCTAATTCCTAGTTTGTTTGATTCGCTCTCTGTGTACTTGCTTCTCTTGATCTTGGCCTTTTCATAAAGTGACTGGCCTTTTACACAACTCTCTAACCAGGTTATAGTTAAGATACCGCTCATCACAGAGATTTGGCTTTGCCTCTGGGCAAATCACTTCATTGCTGTGAGTGTTGGGGGTTGCTTCCATCAAATTTTGATGCTCCACAGGTGCTGTCTGGCATATGGTTGTCACTTGATAAATGAAATACTAATAGGAATAGGAGTAGCAGCAACCAACATTGCCAGCCAATAACGCTTTCCTTGTGTCTGGAATAGTGATCACTTATCTCTTCAACTAGGAGCTGTGGTAGCGGAGTGGTTACAAATCAGGCTGTGAAACACAAGGTCAGCAGTTCAAAACTACCAGCTGTTCCATGGGAGAAAGATGAGGCTTTCTGCTCCCATAAAGATTTACAGCCTTGGAAACCCTGTACAAGGTCACTATGAGTCGGCACCGATTCCACGGCACATCACCACCACCATCCTTTGACTCATAACAACCCTGAATAGCATTTCCAAGGAGTGGCTAATGAGTTTGAGCTGCTGATATTGTGGTTCAAACTGACCTTGCAGTCCACTGCTTATCCTACAGTGCCACATCAGGACTCAATCCTTCAGAGGAACTATTTAATGCTAGGCCTTGTTCAAGGTAAAGAGTCAGGCTTTGCCCTCAAAGGGCTCACAGATTGATGGTAGAATCTGGTATCATCTGTAGCAGTCCTCTGTATCAAAGGACTTAGGAATTGCTTCTTCACTAAAATTTATTTTTAATTATAATTTTTAGACTACTGTCAATGTCAGAGTTTTTAGAAACAATCAAGGAGTCTAGAAAATTGAAGACTGGATCATCTGAAACCTTACTACTTCAGTGTGTTCAAGGGTTCCTTGTTGTTGTTAAGTGGCGTTGAGTCGATTCCGACCCACAGTGATCCTATATAGGGTTTCCAAGGAGCAGCTAGTGAGCTTGAACCACCAACCTTGCAGTTCAAATGACTTTGCAGTCTGACGCATTAGCCCACAGAGCCACAAGGGTTCCTAGAGTTGAGAAAATACAACTTTCATGATACCATGATTCTTGGAATCCTGTTGTGGCGCTGTGGGCTAATGCGTCAGACTGCAAAAGTCATTTGAACTGCAAGGTTGGTGGTTCAAACTCACCAACTGCTCTGTGGAAACCCTATATAGGATCACTGTGGGTTGGAATCGACTCGATAGCTTAACAACAACAACATAACCCTTAAAGCCAGGCTCATTTATTCATGTTTCTCTTTAAGATTTCTGCCTAAAAAAAATTAATGGATAAGTCTTGTTGTTGTTGTTGTTAGGTGCCATTGAGTCAGTTCTGACTCATAACAACCCTATGTACGAAACTGCCCAGTCCTGCCCCAGTCTCACAACTGTTACTATGTTTGAGCTCATTGTTGCTGCCATTGTGACAATCCATCTCCTTGACGGTCTTCCTCTTTTTTGCTGACCCTGCACTTTACCAAGCATGATGTCATTCTCCAGGGACTGGTCTCTCTTGATCACATGTTCAAAATATGTGAGATGAAGTCTCTCCACCCTTGTTTCTAAGGACCATTCTGACTACTTCTTCCAAGATGGATTTGTTTGTTCTTCTGGTAGTTTAAGATAGTCAATAATCTTTGACAACACCATAATGCAAGTGCATCAAAAAAATTTTTGGAAAGTGTTGAATTTTTATCTCACTACAGAGAAAACACCATGCAGTGGGAAAATAGGGCAATTGCATTCAAGATTATAAAGCATATTCCCTGGTAGTAACAGCGCCATCTGGTGGTATCTCAACTGTCCTCACTAAGGAATACTCTGAGAAATAGCCTGAGATTTCTATAACTACAGGCATAAATGATATTACTTCTTGATACTCATCTAATAAATATTAACTCCTTTTTCTAAGAATTTTAAGTAATATATTTAAATTTTTCCATTTAATTAAAAAATGTATTTATTGTGTGATTTGTGCTTATGCCTAGTCATGTATCTATATTTTTTTCAACAAATAAAGAAAAAGTGAGTTTATTAATTTTCTAGGCAAGGGAATATACACCAATGGGGAAGTCATGAATAGTTTTCAGATAGGGGAAGATTCAGGGACTCTTAAATGTTAGGAGGGGAGTTTTATGATGGTTATGGTGTGTGGGCGCTGTGGGTTAATGTGACAGACTGCAAAGCCGTTTGAACTGCAAGGTCAGCGGTTCAAGCTCACCAGCTGCTCCTCAGAAACCCTATACAGGGGTGCTATGGGTCAGAATCAACTTGACAGCACTTAACAACATACTTATATAAGAGTGCTTTAAAAATTCCTGGGAAAATGGAATTCAAAGACGATGGATGGCTGTCTGAGGCGCGACATAGCTTCTCCATGTGTGGAGGAAAGAAGATTGATGAAAATGGAAGACACTTGGAATCAATTAGTCCAATGAACTCTCATTGAACACATAAATATCAGTCTCCACATTCCTGAGCCCAGAAGAACTGGATGGTGTCCTGCTATCACTGTTAACTGCTCTGAAAGGGGTCACGTTAGAAGGTCCCATATAGAGTGGGAGAAGTGTGGAACAAAACTGAAAATCATCAAAAAGACCAGGCTTACTGGTCAGAAAGAGATTGGAGGAACTCAAGACTATGACCCTTGCCCACCCTTCAGGTCTGGAAAAGAACTCACCCTCGTCAACAAATTTCCAGTCAAGTAGAAGATAGGTATATAGGGAGGACAGCAACACTAGTAAAGTACGCTCACCATGGAATGGTCAACTATTCAAGATCAAAGGGGCAACATTAACTTCAGGAAGAAGTGGAGAAGGGCTAGGAAGTAGGGTGGAATGGAAATAAGAACCATAGGGAGGAAGTGGAATAACTGTTGATGTAGGGGGCGGCGGATTGCAATCACTGAGACTAAACGAAGTCTATGATTTGTTGAATGTACAACTGATGGTCTGCTCTATATATTGTCATTCAGTTTAACAATAAAAAGTTAAAAGATAATGGAATTTTCCCATGAACTTTTTGAAGCCTCTTCATATAAAAATTGAAAACTAGCCCATGGTACAGGACAGAATGCATCCCTAGATCTGTATGTGACTGATTAAAACCATCCCATTAACGTTTTTGTCTTTTACTCTCATGACAATTAACTTGATAATTGTGCAAAGGCAACAAGGGCTTTCCTATGAACATTTTATTGGGGAACCTTACCCTATCAACCCTCTAGCCTTGATCTTGCTCCTTCAAATTTGTTTTGTTCTCAAAATTCAAGGAACCTGGAAAGGGAACAAAATTGGAGTTTCTCAAGTGTGCCAAAACTGCAGTTTTGATGGGGTGTGAATTGAAGAGCGCAGAATGCCTTGGGGGAAGGATTAGAGAGAAGGAAACACTACCTTCAGAAGTGTATAGAACTAGATGGAAGATATGCCAAGAAACAGTAGCTTCATATTCACATTTTAATTAACATTCTTGTTTAATAAAGTTTTCCAAAAAAATTTTTTTAATTGTCCCATTGTTCAGTGGTCAAGAGTCTGCTTAGGCCCAGTAATGGTCTGCTGTGTTGGGATCACTCAAAGATAATAGTCAGTTATCCTCTTAGGCTGGCTAGAATCCATTATTGTTTGTTTGTTTTCTTTTGTTTAACTGTGATATATATATATATATATATATATATATATATATATGACAAAACATTTGCCATTTCAATGTACTATTTAGTGACATTGTGTTCATCAAGTTGTGCAACCATAGTTTTATTTCCAAAAATTCCCATCATCCTTAACAGAAGCTCAGTGTGCCCTAAGTAATGACTCTTCATCCCCTCCTCTTTCCTGCCAGCCCCTGGAAACCACTCACATGGAATAGCTAGAATAGACAAGTATATATAGACCTAAGATTACTAGTATTCTTCTTTTTAATGTAGTCATATATATTCATTTTTTCCAAAAAAAGAATGGGTTGGACATTAATTAATATTAACCAGTAGCAACTGCTATTGTTTATTCAAAGTGTTGTTTTCTAAAAATTGATCTTTGTTCCTTCAGTCAACAGCCAGAACTCAAATGTTTCTGCCTCAACCTCAGCTCCAGATAATTCATCCTCAGTCCCAGCTACTTCATCCTCAGTCCCAGATAATTCATCCTCAGTCCCAGATAATTCATCCTCAGTCCCAGCTACTTCATCCTCAGCTCCAGCTACTTCAAACTCAGTCCCAGATAATTCATCCTCAGTCCCAGATAATTCATCCTCAGTCCCAGCTACTTCATCCTCAGCTCCAGCTACTTCAAACTCAGTCCCAGATAATTCATCCTCAGTCCCAGATAATTCATCCTCAGTCCCAGCTACTTCATCCTCAGCTCCAACTCCTTCAAACTCAGCTCCGGGAACAAGTCTTTCCCCTACATCTACCAAAAATGATGCCAACACAACCACCTCAGAAGTTCTGACCTCAACTCCTAATCCCACAGGTAAGAGCAACCCCCGCAAAGTATTTCAGTGAGGGTTCACGCTATTGTGGAAGATGAGAGGTGATTGTGTTCTGGTGGGATAGGGAAATGTGTATAATGAGACCCAAAGTGTCTGGACATATGAACCATTGGATTAAAATCAAATTCACAAAGGTTAATAGTGATAGCAAAGACCCTAAAAGATCAGCCTCAGTTCCCTCCTCCCCCGCCTCTGAATCCTACCTCAAACTGTTTGTCTGATGTGGAATATTTTTGCAAGCTTGGAGTTAATAAGACCTATCTCTCTAGCTTTTCCACTACAACTACTCCCCTTATATCTATTGTCAATCATTCCACCACAACTAGGGGAGTTTGGGAAAATAGTTTCAGCTTTTCTGAGAAGGCCAGGTCTACCTAAGCACTGGCTCTCTAGCTCCACTGTCCTAACTCCCTGATCTACCTAAGGAAGAAGTCAGTTCTACCCTGAAGTTAAGATGGTGACAGATCACAATCTGACATTTGAACCAAGTCAAGCCTGAGGAGTGAGAAAAATCACACAGTCCTAGGCATGACCAGAGTTATTGTCCAAATGACAGATGCTTGAGGGGTTACTCTGTAAGAGAGGACAATTTACCTCAAAAAGAAATCACCCATCTCATTTCCCAACGCTTGAGCTGGAACAGCGGTCAGCATATTTTCTCTGTAAAGAGCCAGGTAGTAAGTACATGTATTAGGCTCTGTGGATCACATGTGCTCTACATTATAAGCACTCCATTCTGCTGCTGAAGCATGAACGCAGCTGTAGGCAATTCATAAACAAATGAACCTGGCTGTGGTCTAATAAAACTTTATTTACAAAAATGAAAGCTAGGCCAGATCTGACCCACGAGCCATAGTTGGCCAACTTTTGGTGTAAAAGACTCCTGAAACTTTAGAGCTTGGAGCTGTTGGCTTCAATTTGCTCACTTGTCATAACGGATTCTTCTAGCTTTAATTTAACATCCTGAGACTTAATTGATTCCTGGGACACAGAAGAAGTTAACCAGTCTGTCCTTCACCGCTAGAGAGAAAACACTCCAGGAGTTATTTTCCTAGTGTCACCATAAGCAGAACTGCACTCAGTTTTTCCCTAGAATTTTCCAAGGAATCCTAGCAGTGTGGCGGGAGCTTTAAAAAGACAGTTGGCCTTATTGAGAGTACTGCTTCATGACTTCTGCTTGCAGAATACTGAGCTATGCTTCCTTTTGTCCCATGTGGTTCATGGTAATGAAAAAAACACACCTCAAATAGTATACAAACATTGATGGTAAAAAGTGAATCTTGGTTGCATGGAGGGGATTGGAACCATGGCAATGAAATGACACATGATGGAATGAATGTAAAACTAAAGTTCTCTCATGTAGACTATCATATAATTCACAATAAAACATTAAAAAAAGAAAAGAAAAGAAAATTCTACACAGGCCTGCCTCATGTCACCAAGTTGTGAGTTTTTCCTATCACAGGAAGAATCATGGATGTAATTTACTAGTGGCATTATGAGTCACCCTTATTTTAGGTCATCCTACAACCCAAGGCAGATTTATAGAAAGCCAGATCTTCCAAGGCCTTAAAACCTTGTCTTGAATAATATAAAAAGTCTCGCATGCCAATTTCAATTGACTTAGAAGATTATATTAAGTTATTGAACTATCATCATCTACTGGCAAAAATACAAGTGGGGCATAAACAATGATGCAAATAAAAATGGTGTAAGCCAGGAAATCAAGCCTTCTTATTGATTATTTGTAGACAGTGCTCATCCTCTATGAACTATCCAGTTGCCTCTCTCTATCCAGCTATGAGACATCAAATATTCCCATTCAGTAAAAAGTATAAAGATACCCAACAAGAAGTAGAGACATAATCCCTGTTTCACTCCCAATATGAAGCTAGAGGAAACAAAAGTCATGAAATATGTTTGAAAAGGACCTTACAGATTATCTAAATTTACTTCTTTCTTTTCCAAATGGAAATATTGTATCTGAGAAAAAGCAAGTCACTCATGGTCTCAGCTAAGGAAAGCCCTGGGTCTCTCCCAGGCCAATTCTCAATCTACCACATTCTGATGGGCATGTATTCAATTGAATATTATCTCACTATCAATTAATTCACCCCTCAAAAAATAAAGCTTTTGTTCCAAAAAAAAAAAAAAAAGTGAATCTTGGTAAGCTTTCATCCAAAGCATAATAAAATAGTGTTTAAAAAAATTAATAATAAAATTTCCTTCCAATACCAAACCCCTAAAACCAAAGTTCCCAATTTCCTTCCCCAAAGACAACCATCACAACCAGTTTCTGGTGCCTTCCTCCAGAGATAATCTCTGCATGCACAAGCATACATATTTGTCTTTCTGTGTATTTCTTTCCCTCCTTTCTTGCTAATCACTGAGGAGCACCCTACACACGTTGTGCTAAAGTTTATACATTGTTATTGTTGTTAAGCGCCTTCAAGTTGGTTCTGACCCATAACAACCCTGAAAAGGGTTTCTGAGGAGCGACTGACGAGCTTGAACGGCCAACTTTGCGATTCAAACTGACTTTACAGTCCAGTGCATTAACCCACAGTGCCACACCAGGAGTTCTTCTCCAAATTGAAAGATTTTTACTTAGAGGTTCATTTATAAGAATCTCAAGACACCTCTGAAGGTTGACGTGATCCTGGCATCAGAGGTCAGAACCATCTCATTTGACAGAGATGAAGAACATGGCAAAGCAAGATCACCTTTGATAACTAACAGATGATAGGAAAGACTCCCTGCCTTATCAGTGGCTAGAATGTTATTGCAATATTCTTCTCACCATTTATTCAGTTCATCCAGGTAGAAAGCCAGGGAGGAGTCAGGAAGGGTTAGTCCACATCCTCTCCTTCAGGGTCCCTTTCCATTCTCCATGCATTTGTACAAGCTGGATGGGAACCAGAATATGAAGTGGGTTTTGGAGGACATTCCTAACCTGATCCTTTCTAAATGAAAGTTAGTATACTTTAAAATATAGTGCTTTGTATAAAATGGCTTTGAAGAATCCCTGCCTAGTACTAGGCATCAAGATTCTAATGGGTCCTTAAGTTTCAAAAATTCTGGATGGCCTCTAATTTAGAAAACTTGCTTAAGAAGTCTGGCCTTTACTGGCAGCAAAGACTAGGCTCTAGAATTTCAGCAACACAATCCCCAGTGACATCAAACAACAATACCACCAAAAATATATATTTATTTGTTTTTAAGTCTCCTGAAAAAAAAGTTCACCAGGGAGTAACATGCCCAAAGAATGAAAAGTACCCAGGACGGAGGCATGAAAAACTTTAAATCTATTTCCTGGTCTTATTTGTTGTTTCTTGAATTTTGAATATCTTTCTACTCCCTTTAAGGTCCCACCAGTCCTTGCCAAGATTCATCCTGTGGACAAGATTCTTCCTGTGTTGCTCTGAACAGTATCTATTTTTGCCTGTGTTCCGAAGGGTATTACTATCAAAACAACTCTCAGAAGTGTGAGGAAGGTGAGTTACAAGGGGGTGGCACAGCTCGGTTTCTCAAAAAAGAAAACTCAAAATGAAGGCACAAATATATCCCCAAATGCTGGTGCTGGTGGTGATGGTGTGCCACCCAGTCAGTGCCAACTCATAGCAGCCCTACATAGAGTTTCTGAGGCTGTAAATCGTTACAGGAGCAGAGAGCTTCATCTGTCTCCTGTGGAACGACTGGTTGATTCACACTGCTGATCTTGCAGTTATCAGTCCAGCTCGTAACTTACGATGCTACTAGGGCTCCTTCAGATACTGGTAGTGGAGGAAGATTGAAAGAAACGGCTCTTTCTTGCCTTTTGTCTCAATGAAACCTGGAGAGAGGAAAGAGAGCAAGTTGGGAGATTTGTGAGCCCCACTTAACAGAGCAGACCAATTCTGTAGCATATGAATGCATTGTGCTGGCTATAAGACTTACAGATATTTAAAAAGAAGAAGAGAGAGAGAAAGGATGTTCATATTTTTGCACTAATAATCTCATTCCTGGCAATCTACTCAAAATACACATACACACAAAAATATTTGTGCATGAAGATGTTCTTTGCAACCTTTTATTTGTTTATTTAAAACTTTAACACTTTATAAGTCAAAGAACAACAAAAAAAATTACTATACCAATTAAAGGGACATATATTTCACAGGAGGCCTGGTGTGGCACTGTGGGTTAATGCGCCAGACTGCAAAGCCATTTGAACTGCAAGGTTGGCAATTCAAGCTCTACAGCTGCTCTTTGGAAATCCAATACAGGGTCGCTATGAGTTGCAACTGACTTGAGGGCACTTAACAACAACAATATTTCACAGGACTTTTTGCAACCTTTAAAAAAATGATTGTTATGAGGCTAGGTAGTAATTTGGAAAAAGGCTCATAATGTAAAAAGAAAAAAATGGAAAAGAAGCATAATATAAACTCAGAATTATAATTATGTAAAAGTACACATTAAAAAAAAAAGAGCTAAGAAAAATATGTCAGCATGAAAATGGTTGTCACACCTTAGAATAATCAACCATTGAGATCAAAAGGGCAGCATTTCCCCAAGGACAAAGTTCAGAAGGATTGGGAAAGAAGAGGGACCAGAAACAGGAAGCACAGGGAGGACGTGGGGTAAGTGAAATGACATTGTGGACATTGCAATCGATGAGATGAAACAAAATGTGAAAGGAATTGTTGGACATAAAACTGATGATTTACTCTGTAAGCCTTCACTCAATTTACAATAGAAAGTTTTTTGTTTGTTTGCTTCATTGCTTTTTAAGGGGGGATGAGAAGGATGCTAGAGCACACAGATGCACAAATGAATATGACTACGTAGGCTCGGTGGAATTATTAGCTACACTATGTGCATTTTGAAATTATCAGTAGTTTGTGATATAATATTTACAATTAAAAAATTATATAGGGAGAAAAGTGATAAGCATGCCCATTGTCAATGAGCCATTCATATAAAATTATTGAATGGGTGTGTTTGTTTTGCTGTGTATGTTTGCACCAATTTTTTTTTTTAAAGTTATGAATTTTATATTGGGATACTCCCCGCCCCTCCGCACCTAATGTTTTAAAACAAAATGAAAATTACACTCTTTACGTTAAATATTACAGAAGAATTCTGTTTGAATTTCAGGAAAAATATTCCCTGGGAGCATTACAGTACAAGTACCCCAATCAGATATTTCTAACTTGGAAGATAAAAATTCTAAGGCCTATGAAGGTTTACATGAAAAAGTTAACCAATTTGTAAGTATTTTCCAGCCTTCTTCTCAGTATAAGTACTCATTGTTCTCATACCAGGTACAGTTGTTCCAGTTCAAGTAGTGAAAGGCACCCTGACTGGTTGATAACCAGCAGCTTCCCTGAGCCCCAAGTGCCACTGACCCCCCTAACCACAAGTCCTTGGATCACTAAGATCCTACACCTATCCACAGAAGGCCTCTAGAAATGTGTTCCAGCCATGCTATTCCTACTGTTAAATAAGCTATTTAAAACCTCTTTAAATGGACAGAAACCTGTCCAAGAAAGAAAGCGCAAATATTTACCACTAATAGAGAGTGACAGATAAGTAATAAGACCCTTTTAAAGGGAAGAAATTCACTAGACAAATTCAAGGCAGTTCTGTGAAGTTCTGGCTCTCACCAGTAATTAGCAATACATCTTGATTGCATTTTTTTTTTTATCAATTTCAGACTGAAGAACTTTATATAAATCTTCAATTTCATCATCACTGGCTTTAGTAGTTGGTGTGTAAATTTCAGTTAAGTGGAATCTCTCTAGTGGTTTACTGAAATATCAATGATTCTGAATATTTAGAATATCAGGAAGGAGTTGGGGATTTATCCTGGATAAAAGCCTGCCTAGACTAACTGGAATATCAGATGTATTTGAATTTGGCTAGACTAAAAGAAGAAATAACTGTACGTTTTAAATGCCACTGATTGCTGTGGTCTTTTAAAATGGGAGGTCTTCTCGAACAGAAAAAGAAAAGGTTATGAAAAGGTCCAACTGTCATCTGGTTCAACACTCTTGTCTAAGAAAACGGAGGCCCATGTTCAGGTCATGATTATATCGTCCATGTTTATTCATTCAGTAATTATCAAGCAATGCTTGTTGAGGACTGCCATATGGTAAGTGGTATATGTCACTGTATGATAGGCACTAGACGGCTAACTGCAATGTCAGTGGTTCAAACCCACCAGTCATCCCTTGGAAATCTTACATAGGGTAGCTGTGAGTCAGAATGACTCAGTGGCCCTTAACAACACAGGTGCTATGGGAGAGGAGAAAGTTATGTTATAAGAAGGAGAAAACCCTGCTCTTGGCATCAAAGAATTTATATTTTAGTTGGGGCCCCCAGTTCCCTGTCCTTCCAGAGGCCCCAGTTTTCTTTCTGGCCACTCGCTACAAGTACCTGGAGTTTTCTATTCTTGGAACACAACCCAGATCTAATACTAACCACCTGCGATGGAGCCTCTTGAGCTCACAATGCTGTGTATCATGTATTCATACGCATTTATAAACTTGTTCTTGTTAATGCCAGTGAGTCTGTTCCAACTCAATATCGACCCTGCATAGCGCTTCCGAGGCTTTTAAACTTTGAGACAGCGTCTCATTTTTTTCCACTGGAGTGACTGGCAGACTCAAACCTCAGACTTTGTGGTTCACAGTCTAGTGCTTATCATATGGAGTCTTATGTGATGGTAATTACTGCTATCTTCAATTTTCCAATCAGCAAAATGAGGTTCAAGGAAATTAAATTATGCAAAAATAGCAAAAATGAAGAATTATTACTTTGGCCTCAACAAATCCCTGTGCTCTTTTAAATCCAGCCTGCTTCCTTCTGAGCCACACTGCTTCTGAACATTAGAGTGTGTGCTGCCCCTTCTCCCATACCCTGTCCCAACACTACCAGAAATGCTTTATGAAGTCCTCTTGGATTCTCTGCAACTGAATAGAGTTTCTTTGAGCCTCCATGGTAGATTGCATTTCTCTATGGCATAATTATCTATGCACTCCACTGCAGGGCTGGCCCACCTTTGCTATCTCTAGGGTTCCTAGCATAATGCCCTGGGTAAAACAGACAATGTATAAACATTTCTTGGGTACATTGATGAATACATGAATCATACATACAGATAAGTCTAACTCACATGCAAAAGTTAGCTGTAACTTTGAAAAGACAATTTTAACAAGTTTATCATCTTAGATTATTTTTATTGTGAATTGAGTGAAAGTGTACAGAACAGCTCATCAGTCTCACATTCAACAAATTATACACTTCCTGTCATTACAATGATTACAGTCCATTCCATCTACCCTCAGTTAACAGTTCTTATCTCTCTTAATCACTTTATGGTTTTCCCTCCCCACAACCTCCATCTACCCTATAACTATCATAAAATGTTTCATTTAGTAAGAAAGTTATTTCTTCAATTTTTACAATAGTGGTTTCATGTAATATTTGTCCTTTAGTATCATCTTTTTTTTTTTTTAAGAGTGTGATATTTTTATCTGGCTGAGTGTTATTTGGTTTCTATCTTTTTTTATACCCAGATAACTGACTTATATCAGAATCTTAACTATTTCACAACAAAGATTACTGAATGGTCTTAGAGTGCACGACAACCAGAATAAGTAATTTTGTTGTTCTGATCCATGCATATCTATATAATTTAGTTTAGAAATGTTTTATGTTAAAACCTAGCTATAGTATCACTTTTGATTTTTGCTGTTTGTATTAAACTGTAAAGTCTGCATTTTGAGACCACCAACCACTCTGCAGGAGAAAGAGGAGAAATTTCTGCTCCCACAAAGATTTTAAAAAGCCTTAGAAACTCTATAAAGGGATGTTGTGAGTCAGAACCAACTTGGTGGCACATAACTAATTTACTTACATTTATTGTTAAGTATGTTCTTCTTCTCCACAGTTTAAGAATGCATTCAACTATTCTAGCAATACTTCTGAATATGGACAGACTGTAATTATTAAAGTAAGGTAAGTTTGCTATGGACTGCTGGGATATTTTGGAGGCAGATGTGTGTGTTTGCCTAACTGAAGCTGGAGATACACAGGAGACAGCTGAGGGATGGTTATGAAGTTTTTTCATATAAATTATTTTTGATTTAGTGAACAATAGGGAGTTAATGAATAGAGAATGATGATTAAAAACCCGCAATAGTGAGGTATGTCAATCAAATCTGCATTTGAATCGGTGCTTCAAATTAGTAATTGCTCTTGTAAACTAGCCTGTGGTATTTTGACTTGAATAGAAAATAAAAGCTGTGCCCTAATCAAAGATGGCACAACTTTGAATGTATATTGTTCTCCAGAATCCTGCCAGTAATCTAATATTCCATATCAGGATCCTGAAATTTTCAGGAGAAAAAACTGTGGCATGATTTTTGGAGGTCAACATTATTGTCAGGACTCTGGAGAGCAACACACATTCAAAGCGGCAAGGCCAGCCACCATCTTTGAGCAAGGCACATCTGTTTGTTTCCCACTCAAGTCAAAATACCACAGGCCATAGATTTGATTGCTATGCAATACCTATGAAGCCCATTTTTATGATGGTAAATACTGACCTGCTTTGAGCCAGCTCAAAGTGTACTTGGAACATTAACTAGAATGGGAACAATAATGGGTTGATGCCTTGTTCGAAACTTAATTTCCCTCTTAGAAAACAAGGGCAACTCGAACATTGAATAGCAAACAAATCACTGGATTGGCAGAGTTGGAAACAAATGTGCCCCACTCAAAGATGGCAGCCAATCATGCTGCTTTGAAATGTGTGCCATTCTCCACAGTCCTGGCAATGATCTAGGCTTCTGAAAGGGCTCACTATGCCTCTTGTGAGTCTCCCATTCCAGGCCTTCAGTCCATAATTTTTCCTGTTCCAGTTACTGTTCTGGTGTACCCACATTTCACAAATTTGGGTCTGGTCCCATTTCACTGTATTTGCCATGATTGCACCGGTTCAAACCAGCTAGGAACTCAGATTGGATCCCTGGCTTTGCTTGCTGGATGATGGGGCAAGTGTTTTAACTTTTCTAAACCTTTGCTACCTCATAAGTATAATGGGGATAATTTGATCTAATTCCCAGAAACTTGTGAGGAGTAAGTAATGAGAGAGTTGAAAGGTCCCTGTACCCAGAGGTAGTGAATTTCAAGGCACATTAACTTCTATTTCCCAAAGAGGTTGTGGGACTACAGGGTCATTTGAGGGAGTTACCTGAAACTGGAACACTCCTTTCATTCTTAAGGAGTTACTGAAAAGGAACCAGGGGTGTTTGGAGGCAAACCTCTACCCATGAGCCCAGTATTATAGAGGGGAACTGCTTTCTCCACCTCTTTGTGGCCATTGCAGGATGAGTGGACTTGGGTCTCACTTAAGAAGGTATTTCTTATGTTCCAACTCAGTGTTGTGTCTCTCCTCTGAATCACCATGCTCTTTGCTTATTATGCAAATGTTGGAATTGGAAAGGTCCTAAAAATTTCCCATTTCTAAACCTCACTTTGAACCAGGGCTTCAAACTGGTTCATCCCAGTTTGATCTGTTGCTGAGAATTTGCCTTTCCACACATACTGAATCAGAATCTACATTTTAACAGGATGCAAAGTCTGACAAAGTAGGAGGAGTCTTCAAAAAGTTCATGGAAAAATTCCATTATCTTTTCATTCCATTTCTCCATGAAATTTTTGAAGCACCTTTGTATTCCTATGTATACATAAGAAGCACTTGGGGATCATTTAAAATGTCATTTCAGATTCCGTTTATGGAACAAAAATGCACATTCTTAACAAGGGTAGAACTGGAATGAACCAGTGCAGAATTATGCCTTAGACTTCTAGTCATTTCAACCTATGTAGAATAATTTATATATAAAGTAACCCTGTCTCACTAGTGTCTACATTCCACTCCCACCCCACCTACCCCCTCCCCCAGTTCTATATGGAATCAATTGTGACCAAAGATGAAAAAAAAAAAAAAAAATTTGGACTCACTTTTGAGGCGGTAGCTCCTAAATATGGAATTTAGTTTCATGTTTTGGATTTTCTTGATTGTTCTGAGGAAGCAACATGACTTCAAATATATCCTAAATAGATTGATTCTTTTTTCAAGTATCTCTATTTACTCAAAAGTCAAAATGAAGTATAGAAAAAAACTTGGACAGATAAACTCTATCATTAATCTTAACCCCACCCCACCCCCCAAATTAGGTAAGGAAGAAATTTCTTCTGAAGTCCTCTTTTTGTCCTCTTTCTCTCTCTCTTTGTGGTTTTATTACCTGATCCTCTTAGGGTACTGAAAGAATTAGAACTTGGCACACTCATTGTTAGGATACCAGTCTATACTGTTGACAATCGAGAAAGACAGACATGGAGAGAGAGAGGCAGACTGACTATGACAATGTCTTACTTGTAGTAGGCCCTCAACATTAGGCAATACGATTTGAAATGATCAGCCCGTGTTTCCCATAGGCCCATCTCTCTTTGCTTCTATTCCCCTCTGGATCATGTGGGCCCTGGCCCTTATCTTGTATCCACTTTGAAGCTGCCTGCTGACTTCCTTGTTCTTTCTGAGAATAATCCCATCTTTGTGGCTGTTTACTGCTTCTCTATGTTCCTCAGAGAGGAACACACACCCTTCTGCCTCTCTCTAACTACAAGTCTGAGATTTAACTGCTCAGCCAGAGACATTCTTTTTCCGTTCTAGCAAAAGTGGCCATTTACCATTTCAGATGTTGCTTGTTCTACTTCTAGTTAGCTCCAGGATCCTGGAATCTAGAAATGATTGTGTACAATTCTCCTAAGTAACCTCCTATAAGATATTGTTTTAGCCACATGTTTCCTCTGAAAGAACATTGAAGAGAGATCTCAAAGCCAGTAAACTTCCATCTTCTTGTAACCCTGGGCCTCTATACAATGGACCCCAGGGCAGTGAGTCAATACTAGAAGATTTGGGAGTCTGGGAAGTTAGGGAGACTTATTTGTTGATCCTTTGATTCAATTTATTAAGGACACTAATTCACTTCTTTCTTTCTTTCTTTCTTCCTTTTTTTTTTTTTAGCATATCTCCTTCAGCAAGATCTGGAATGTATGCTGAGAGTATTGTTAATGTTTCATTAGTAAACATTTTAATAGAAAATACAAAATATAATCAGAGTTCTGTGGCTGCAATAATTCAAAACGCAATTGACAATGAAGACAGTGGCATTAAGGGATACTCTAGTAAGTGTTACATAATTTTATTCAAAGTTTACCTAGAGACTAGTTTACCTACCCTCCTTTTTGTAAGCTTGACCATTGCATGTGAGATGAGGGAAGAACTGCATTCAAAGATACTATCCACAGATATCTCCCAATTTCCTTTTAACCAGCCTATTATTTCCCTCTCCCCCAACTTTTTTTTTTGCTCACTTGGCTTCTATACCTTTTTTTTTTTTTCACCACCATCTCCCAAATTATCAAACTTTCTGGTTTGTTATTACTCTTTTTGGAAAATATAAATGATCAGAGAAATAATCCCGGGACAGGGAAAAATGAAGGAAGGAGAAAACTGAGGACTTGAGTTACAGCTTTCCAAACTATTATGGAAAGTTTTTCCTCTACTATTTTGCTTGAGGCTGGCACACAAAGTCACAAAGCAGCTGTAGTCATTGACAATCGCTGTGTTACCAGCCACCCCAAAACTTAATGTAGCCTTTTATTTATTGTAGCCCCTTAATTCTGTGGATCAGAATTTGGGCTGGCTCAGCTGGGCTCCTCTCTGCTACATTCACGTAGGCCCCTGTCATTAGCTGCTGGGTTGGCTGGGGGCTGCCTCATGAAAGATGGTTCAGTGGGACGGTTTGTCTCTGCTCCATGTGGTCTCTCATCTGCCAGCAGAGTTGTCATAAAGAGTTTCAAGAACAGCAAGAGAGAAAGTTCCAATGTACATGTATTTCTCAAGTCTATTCTTATGTCATGGTCGCTACTGTCCCAATGGCTAAAACAATCCACATGACCAAGCAGAGTGTGAAACACACTTTCCAAAGGGTATGGGTACAGGAAGGTGTCAGTAAGGTGGCACCACAGCAGATATCACAAGTTCCTTAGAAGTGCCTTGCTAAGGCCAAGCCCAGAGGAGGCTTTGTGCAACTTGTTCTCAATCCTGATTGCCACATCCAAAGGGATGCCATTGATGGTACCATCAACGGATTGTTGAGCTGCGAATTTATTTGACTTTTCTGCTGCATTTGACACTGGTATCCTTCCCTTCACGAAATCCCCTTCTTCTTGGATCTCTGTCTACCACTCTGCCCATCACCTTCCTGACTCTCCCCCATCCCTCTTTTTTGCTTTTTGATGATTGTAACCTACCTGGTCTACTTTGTGAAAATGTATTTCTTTTTTTGCAAATTTAAACAAATCATGCTCAGTTACAGTTTTCCCGAACCTTTTCTCTCCTTCACTATTTCACAATGATTCTCACTGTGCTCTTACCTGGGACGTAAATGCACTGGGATTTTAAAAGGCATACTCTTCCACCAGAGCAGATGGAGGCTCCACTCTGCCTTGGGCTTCTGTTCCTTGTTAGAAATGTCCATTCAACTCTTACTGGCAGAAAAGATAGACGAAAATTCCCATTGTACTTAGAATCTGGACCCTATAGCCTGGCATTGGATTAGGAGTTGTTTTGTGGTGTTCTGTCTGGTTCAAATGTGTCACTCTACAAATCGGGGCCCGAAGCATATATGGCTACTATGCCACTTGTGAAAACTAGGTCAGACAGTGACTCACCCATAGAAGCTGCTTTTTGCTGACTGGAGCCGTGATGAGGGCAGATTTTTGGGTCCTCCTACCGGAAAGCTTTTTCAAATTCCTGTCCATGGCTCACCTAACTTTTCCTGATTTAAACTGTGAATTGAAGAGAATGATTTCAGGTGGCCCTTAGAACTACTGCAGGCCTACTGTGTTGGCTGGAATACACCAGAAAGTGGACACTACTCTGTTTTTCCCATGGGGCACCAAGAAAACTGTAAAACTATGTATGAATATGATATTGAATGTTGCTTCATTTAAATGAGTAATTAAAATGTGTAGTTGTTGATGATACATAATTTCTCACATATTCTGACAATCTTGGTGATAATAAAATTAAATGTCATTTTTCCAGTTATATGCAGAATGATACCAATATTGTTTTCTGAAGTCTAGAAATAAAAATCAAAGTTCATTTAAAAAAAAAAAAAAAAAGCTAGGTCAGATCTTAAACTTTCACCATAACTGCATTGCACTGACTGAATGAATTTGGATTGAAAAACATAAGGAAACAGCTATGGTAGAAGAGAGATTGGGGAGCTGGATTTCAGAATCACAGATTTTCATTGGGTAAATCCCAAAATTTACTAAAAGACAAATTCTAACCACAAGGGATTAGGGTACTTTAACAGATTAATCTGTCCATATGTCTTGCTAAATGTATTCCTGAATTATTTGTGCCTTCTGCTTAGTGAAAGATCGGTGTGACTATTATGGTTGTAAAAGGGATGGTGTCAGTAACTGCAACAACGGCTTACAATGTGAATGCAAAGACGGATACCAAAGACCTTACCCACAGGTCGCAGTCTGTGTTGGTATGTATTCTACCTGCTTCTTGGTGCTCGTCACAACCCCTGCTCTCTCCTTTCGGGTGGACTTTCCTGCTCAACTCTCCATTTCAGAGTCTGAGCGATGTGAATGTGGGCATCTGACATTTGCCTCTGGACTGGGGCCTTGGCCAGGGGCTTGTGAGGCAGCTCCACTGAGGGCATGCCCATGAGTACTTTCAGATATCTTCATTCTACCTGCAAAAGGCAAGCTGAGAACATTTGCATTTTGTGACATGTCACTTTGGGGTTGGTTTAGGGTTGGTTTCAGGTTGAAATGGTTTGGGGGTCTAAGAATTACCCAGGAATCAACTCTTTTTTGAAGCTTCCTCTCCGGTGTGTCCCGATACCTGCAATGAAAAAAACAAGAAGCAATGCTTACTGAAGGAAGATGGCAGTATCTCTGAGTGTGTGTGCCTGCCTGGCTACCGGGACAATAAGGGGGAATGTGAAACGTAAGAGAAAAATCACTTTTTTAAACCTTGCCATAGCTGGAAATAGGTAAAAAGACAGAGCTTGCAATTTGAGTTTAGATGAGGAAGTTGGTAAACTGGCATTGAGTTGACAGGTAGTGAGCATCATCATCATAAATGGTTTTCCACTTCCTCTAAGTGCTGACAGACGCCTGGTGGTGCAGTGGGAAAGCATTGGACTGCTAACAAAAAGGTCGGTGGTTTAAACCCATCGGCTACTCCATGAGAGAAAGATTTTACAATCTGTGTCCATAAAAATTTACAGCTTTGGAAACCCTAGCTGGCAGTTCTACTCTAACCTCTAGAGTTGCCATGAGTAGGAATTGATGTACTAACAAAGGGTTTTGTCTTGTTGTAAGGTTTGTTGTTGTTGTTGTTTTATGTGCTAGTTATTAACTACACTAGTTAATACCTATCACACAATAACAACAACACCAGGACTATATTATTTTCCCCATTTTCAGGTGAGGAAACTAAGGCTCAGAGAGTTTCAATAACATGCCTAAGATCACAAGGCAAAAAATAGCAGAGTCACATGACCTCATAGCCTGATGTGGCCCTTCATGCTCCATGCCTCTTGGCATGAGCTTTGCCTGACTTGCAGAATATCTTCTTGGAGCTCAGAAGCTAGTATTCAGTCAGTGATAGATGGGACCACAGGAGATATCACGTTGCTCACAACTTTCCAGAGCCCCGTGGAAGGTGTACCACTGGAATGAGGGGACATAAGGAAGAATAGGTGGCACAACTGAATAGGTGCTCTACTAAACCAACGGCTGGTGTTTCAAAACCATGCAGTCTCCTTGGAAGACAGGCTTGGCTATGTTTCTCAAAGCTCCTACCTTTGAAAACTCTGTGGAGAAGTTTGACTCTGCACACACGAAGTCTCCGTGAGTCAGAATCAATTCAACAGGAACTAGCAACAACAATGACAAGGAGGAAGAGAGAAAGGGAGCAGCAAGGGAGGGAGGGGGCGAAGAAAATCCATTACTGTTCAGTCAGCTCTGGCTTATGGTGACCTCATGTATACAGAGTACAATGGCTCCATAGGGTTTTCTTGGCTGTGATCTTTAGAGAAGCAGATCACCAGGCTTTTCTTCTGAGGTACTGATGGGTGGCTTCAAACTGCCAACCTTAGATTAGCTGCCATCATAAATCACTTGTGCCATCCAGGGACCCTGAGTGAAGGAAAGAAAGGAAGAAATGGAGATCAGGTGGGGTGGGAACTCTGATCTGCTCTCCCATGGAGACCCTTTCCCATGGTTTCTTATTTTTACTGTATTTTAGGTGTCCGTTTGGCTACAGTGGACTCAACTGCCAAGACCGTGAGTATGAAGTCTTGCCTCATTATTTAAACAGCTGAGAAACGAATAGTAACCATATTCAAAAATTTGCTCAGTGCATCCAAGTAAAGAGAGAGAAAATCTACTTTTAGTTTATCTTCCAGGCCATGTCATCCCGGCCCATCCCAGTCTGGGACATAGGCAGCAACACCTCAGATATAGGAAGTAAAGGAAGTCAGCTCAAGGGCCAGCATGGTGCCTCCATGCTTGTCCCCAGACCACAGAGGAATACTCCCGATGTCTTCTAAAATTAAGCTCATTTTTTTTTTTTATACCAGCTTCAATATATATTTTCTGGTACTGGAAAAACAGCAACAACAAAAAAAAGACTAGCCCATTCCAAATTTTTTCGTGTTTACAAGAGAGCAGAACTAGAAAGTAAACATTTAAATACTCAGCTCTTCCCTTTGTCTTAGACGAATGGATGGCTTTGAAATGTGTTACTGCAAATTCAGTTGCTTTGTTCTCTTCCCAGTCCTATCCCCACCTGATTGGAACAATACTAACTCTATATTTCAATTTTTACATAATGAGCTAAAGATTAATGATCCAAGATGAGGGAAATAGTATTACCATTGGCCTTTGAGACAGCATCAAAATTCATGATGAGAAACGCTCACAATTTTTATGGTACTTTGTTGCAATGATAGATTTGCTAAGTCATTTCTTCCTTCTGGTGCTCCACTTTCCACACTTATAAACCGAGAGGTTTGGACGAGATGATGCTGGTGAACGTTTGCAGATTAAGTAATCATTGTGTGCTGTCAATTATGGCATGTGGTTGTTACAAAGTGCCATTGAGTCAGTTCCAACGCACAGTGACCCTATATAGGGTTTCCGAGAGCAGATGGTAGGTTTGAACCACCGACCCTGCTAACTCCAGTCCAGTGTTTATTTTACAGCATGCTATCAGCGCTCATGATGACTCAAAGTGATCCTGTGTATAAAATATGTGAGTTACGTATTTGGTTTAAAACTTTTAAAAATTCTAGGTAAATTGTTGTCGTTAGGTGCCATTGAGTCGGTACTAACCCATAGTGACCTTATACACAGCAGAACGAAACTCTGCCAGATCCTGGGCCAACCTCACTATTGTTGCCATGCTTGAGCCTACTGATACTGCAGCTTTGCCAATCCATCTCACTGGGGGTCTTCCTCTTTAAGTGAAATTAATTTTTATCATCTGTTTTACTTAATGCACTATATCCTGGTGTGGCATCGTAGGATTAGCACTAGACCTCAATGTTGTTAGAACCACAAGGTCGGAGTTTCACCAGCTGTTCCTTGGAAGCCCTATACAGGGCATTGTTTGTGTACTGTGACAGGGTAGGACTGCCCCGTAGGGTTTCCTAGGCTGTACTATTTCCTTACAAGAGCAGATCACCAGGACTTTGCTCCCACGGAACCACTGGGTGAATTTGAACTGCTGGTCTTTTAGTTAGCAACTGAGCACTTAACCATTGTGCCACCAGGAGCCTTACTAATGCTCTATTTAAAAAACAAAAACAAACAAACAAACAAAAAAACATAGCTGTTGAGTCGATTCTAACTGCAGTGACCCTAGAGAACAGAGTAGAACGACCCCATAGGGTTTCCAAGGCTTCAGGCAGATTGTTACACTAAGTCTCCTTCAGAGCAGCTGGTGAGTTTGAACCGTCACATTTCAGTTGGCAGCTGTGTGCTTAACCACTGTGCCACCATGGCTTCTGCCTACTGGTCTGTGGCCCCCATGAATCCAGGTTGGAGGTGGCATATGTGGCTGTCATGTGACAGAAAAAGACAATCAGAGTGGTCTGGTAGTGTACAGTCTCAGAAACCTCGTGGGCCGGTTCTGCCGTATCTAGTAGAGCAGCTGTGCGTCAGGTTGTCTCAACAGCAATCAGGAGAGCAGGTGAAGTGTACTCATAGCACGGTGGTTAAGCACTAGACTACTAACTGCCTAGGCAAACAACCTGGGATCTGCTCCCATAAAGACTTCAGCCTAAGAAACCCTATAAGCACTTCTACTCTAGCTTAAAGGGTCGCTGTGAACTGACGGCACGTAACCACAGAGCAGTGCTGGCCAATGGAAATAGCATGTGTGTTGCATATTTGGTTTTAAACTTTAAATGTTTGCAGGTTAATTGGAATAAGTAAAAAGAAATAATTGAAATTGATTTTAATAATATGTTTTATTTAACCCACTCTATGGGTTAATACGCCAGACTGCAAAGCCATTTGAACCTCGAGGTCGGCGGTTCAAGCTCACCAGCTGCTCCTTGGAAACCCTATACAGAGTTGCTATGGGTCGGAATCGACTCGACGGCACTTAACAACAACAATATCAAGTCAATATGTAATTAATATCAAAATTATTGGTGAAATATTTTCCATTGTTTTTATTGTAAATCTTTGAAATCCTGTGTATAGTTTATACTTCTAGTCACATTTCAGGATTACTGATGTGGTGTTGTAGGATAAGCACTGGACTGCTAACCACAAGGTTGGTGGTTCAAACCCACTAGCCACTCCTCGAAAGCTCTGAGTTGGAACTGATTTGATGGCACTTAAGAACAACAATGTATCAGTAATATGGCAGTCTCTGGGTGGCACAAACAATTGAGCAGTAGGCTACTAACTGAAAGACTGACAGTTTGAACCCAACTAGAAGTGCCTAAGAAGAAAGACCTGGCAATCTTCTTTCAAAAGGTCACAGTCATGAAAATCTTATGGAGTCCTCTGAAACACATGGGGTGGCCATGAGTTAGAATCATCTCAATGGTAACTGGTTGTTGTTGTTAAGTGCTGTCGAGTCGATTCCAACCCATAGTGACGCTGCACAGGGTTTCCGAGGCTGTAAATCTTTACGGGAGCAGAAAGCCTCATCTTTCTCCCATGGAACCGCTGGTAGTTTCTAACTGCTGACCTTGAGATTAGCAGCCTGATTTCGTAACCACTACGCTACCAGAGCTATTGGTACTATATTAGTAACTAGTATAATTTCAGCATAGTTCCACTAGCTCACTAATTAGCCTTATCACTAGGTAAGGTATGGTGGGTGGGCAAAGGCAGAGTGGTAAGGAGGAAAGAGTGGACCTTGGTTAAGATCCAACTCCTTCTGAAAGTTCACAAAGACTAAGGATCAGCATGGTCACTTTTGTATTTATGGGTCAATGAATGAAAAAGGCTTTCTTTTACCTGGTAAGGCTGTCTGTCCTGAATGAGTTCTGGAGGACACCATAACGGAGAAAGGAGACAAGGCACCCACCAGCCTGGCTCCTCAGTCAAGAGTCACTGGGAACACACACATAAGCCTACGCCGTGAGCACTTGGGGACCTGCTTGTGGATGGTCATTTCTATCCTTCTCTTCCCTTTCAGAATTCCAGCTGATCCTCACCATTGTGGGCACCATTGCTGGCATCCTCATTATAGGCATGGTGATTGCATTTATCGTCTCATCAAGGTATGGAATGAAAGTGTTCCTTTTCTGGCGCACAGCACCATCAGCATTATACTCTGGTTTCTAGACATCCGCCTTTCCCACTCAAGACAAGGGAAATAGAGGGAGGCCTCACTAATGCCATTTTCCTTTTTCTCCTTAGTTTTCTTTCTGATTACATAAGCAAGACACAAAGACTGAAGAAAACTTAGAAAATAGAGTAATGTGTAAAGAATTACAGAATTTAAAAATCTCCCACAAATCCCATCATCCTAAGGCAACAACTACTAACATTTTGGCACATATTCTTCCAGGGTTTTTTCTATTTTAAAAAATGATAGTACTGGTATGCATCACTTAACATCCACAACACATTCTGTAAAAAAAAAACAGTAACAAAAAACAGGCCTACAACTGTCGATTCTGACTCACAGTAAACCCTAAAAGACAGAGTGAAGCTGCCTTATAGGGTTTCCAAGGAGGAGCTCTGGTAGCGTAGTGGTTACGAATCAGGCTGTGAACCTTAAGGTCAGCAGTTCAAAACTACCAGCTGTTCCGCAGGAAAAAAGATGAGGCTTTCTGCTCCTGTAAAGATTTACAGCCTCGGAAACCCTGTACAGGGTTGCTATGAGTCGGAATCGACTCCATGGCACATAACAACACCAATCTTTACAGGAGCAGTCTGCCACATCTTTCTCCTGCAGAGCTGCTAGTGGTTTCAAACCACTGACCTCTCTGTTAGTTTTTCCTGAGCTGCTCTCAGAAACTCTTTCCTTGTCTTTAGTTTTGGAGAGTTTGATTATATTGTGTCTGTATGGTTTTCTTTTGGATCGATACTGTTTGGAATTGGTTCAGCTTCTTAAATACATATCCTCTCATCTTTCATAATGTTAGGGAAGTTTTCCTTCAACAATTCTTAGGCAATTTTTTCTGCTTTTTGTTTTTAGTCACATGTAATTTCTTCTTCTTAATGATGCCCTACATAATTCTTAGGTTTTCTTGAGATTTTTGTTGTTCTTTTTTCTAATTACTCCTCCAGTAGATGAATATTGAGAGATTTATCTTCACACTTATTGTTTTGGCCTTCCATTGATTCAATTCTTACTCTCTACCCACTCAGTGTATTTTCTGTTTCTGAACTCTTCTGGATCTATATTTACTGTTTTTATTTGGTTTCTCATTTTTCATTTATTTTGTCCATTTGTTCTTGTAATGTTTTCCTGAATTCCTCTAAAGCTTTTTCTGTGTTCTCCTGGCTTTCACCTGCAGCTTTCTTGATCATTCTCTCTAGCCATTGAAGGTATCTAAATATTTTTCTTTTGAACTCCTCATCAGGTAGTTCTGATACCTTTTCTGATATTACATTTTCTGACTCTGTATTGTGGTCACTTGTCCGAGCTACTCTGTCTTGTTTCTTCACATACATTGAAATGATCCCCTGTCTTCGAGACATCGTGGTATCAGATTTATATTTAATTGATGATTGTACATGGGTGCATGATCAGCACCTATCTCCTGTCTCCCAGTCAGTGTGCCAGATAGAGACTAGAAGTATATAAGCAGTTCCCAGTTTGCTATTTGTGTGATATCCTTCAGGATGAGTTTATTTGATGTTGGCTGCTGATTATCATTGATCAGGTGATATAGGAGTGGGTATGGCACTTTGCTTGCCCAGTGGGTGAAACCAAAGGAGGCACAGATGTGACTAGGTTATAAAGACAAAATTACTATCTCCCCAAAACAGACAACAGCAATAAAAGATGTAAGAATAGAATTCATGAGCCCTTGAATGTGGGGTTGGTACACCCAGCATCTGACCCCAGCCAGGAGCGGATGCTGTGTAAGAGAAGGTGTGACTAGCCACCAAGCAGGTGAGGGTAGGGGCTGGCCATGCCCCCAGCCACCAGGAGGGCATGGGCAACAAGGGAGAACAATATCCCCTTTGCTGCCAACCTCCAGCACTGGTCCTGTGCCTCTAGGCCACTGTGTCAATTGATAGCTGCCCCCAAAGGCTCACGATGGTCAGGATAGCCAACAGCCCACTCATGTCTCTATGCTCGCTGCACTCTGTCAACTTCCTCTCCCAGTCAGCACTCAATCCATCTCTCTGTCCTTTCCCCTGAAGCTCAGGGTTCCAGAATCATCATCCATGTCTGTTTCACTCAGTCTCCTGTGTCCTTGCTGCAGAGTACAGACGGGCTGGCTCAGTGTGTCTACCTAGTTCGCCACTTTGCCCTGAAAGTCCAAATTGCTTCTTCTTTTTTTTTTTTTGCCAAGGCTTTATTGTGAGTCATGTGATAGTTTACATGGGAGAGCATTAGTTTTACATTCATTCTTTCGTATATCATTTTATTGCCATGGTTATAATCCCCTCCATGCATCATCAACCAACCAAAGGGTATACCCTACAAGCCTGCCCCACCAGTCATCAGCACACAACCCCTCTCCCTCTCTGGATCTAAAGTCCCCAGCTACTCCATCTCTCCACGTCATCATCTCTGCCTCCATCTCAGGCATCACTGCTTCTCTGGGTAGGGTCCTGCTCTCCGCTCTTCTCCGTTAATGGTCCTAGGGACCTCTACTCCTAGACTGGAAAGTTAATCACTCCCTTCCTTGCTATAAAACATCTATCTTTACATTTCCAACCCTCACAATCTGTCCTGATAACAATTATTCACTGTTGTATCACAAGAGACCCATCTGTATTTCATTTCATCAGCCCCACCTAGACAGATGGTATCGATACTACTCACTAGAGATTCTGCCTTCCTCCTGGCCCTATGGCTCTAGGTTCCCTCTTGAATGCTTGTAAGCCAGTCACTTCTTGCCTTTGTAGCCCCCACCCCCCACCCCATTTTGGGTAGCCAATGTCCAAGTTGCCCATCCCTGTCTACTCTGTGTGGAGGAGGTGGGAATGATTCTTGCTGTAAG
The DNA here is from genome assembly GCF_000296735.1 of Chrysochloris asiatica. NCBI lineage: Eukaryota > Metazoa > Chordata > Mammalia > Afrosoricida > Chrysochloridae > Chrysochloris > Chrysochloris asiatica. The sequence continues at coordinate 4,766,926 of NW_006408648.1, read as the reverse complement.
GACTTGTTCCCTTTTTTGAGCTACTGCATCCATAGGTATAGGTCAAGTTCATCATATTGTATCACATTACTCTTTTAACGTCTTTATAGTGAGCTCATTGTGCCCACTGAGATGCTCCTATAGACTTTGAATTTGCTTGAATGAAGAATTGTTTCACACGTCATCTTTTCTTTTTGACTTCTACTATTATTTTCATAAGTACTTAAAAGGTACACTTGTGAATTATTAACATCCAGTACATATTAAAACCCTGATTTTATTGAATATTTGGTGCTTACATGTGGAGACCATCCCTAAATATAGGTAATACGAGACATAATTACAATTCATGGGCTGGAACTTACTCACAAATGGTTCTGAGATGTTTAACAATTGGGGAATTGGGGTGATGGGTATATGGCAGGCTATATGTGAATTTTGAATTATTTCAAAACTTAAAAAATTTAAACACTTTTACTTCAAAGTACCTCTGTCAGATCCTAATTTCTATTACCTGATTTCAGATTAAAGAACAAAAGGAAGGATGGTGAAGAACAGAACTTGATTGAGAATGACTTTCAAAATCTGAAACTGCAGCAAACAGGATTCACCAACTTTGGAGCAGATGGTAGTATCTTCCCTAAAGTCCAGACTATGGCCTCCAAAGACAGACAACTACAAAATCCGTATATAAACACGGGAAGTATGCCCCACCCTGACTATTAGGTGAGTCTGTGGGCTCTCTGGTTGTTCTCTGTAAAATGCCCCTGGGCAGGATAGGGACCTTGCTCTGTATCTTCACCAAATTCTGGCTGCACTAAAGGATTGGGGTTGTTTGCTTATATTATCAAAAGAGAAAGATCTAGGAGGAAGCTTTCTGCTAAATAAATAAACCAGTGTTGTAAAGCTGACTCTGCTCTTGTAAACAAACCCTTTGTTCTCTTGGTACCCTATTGGACAGAGTAGAACTGCCTCATAGGATTTCCAAGTTTCGTGTGGCCCTGTAAGGTCAGTTAGAACCACAAGGTCAGGAGTTCAAACCCACCAGCAGCTCCTTGGAAACCCTGTATGGTTGCTATGAGTAGAACCAACTCGATGGCACTTACCAACATCAACAACAAAATCAGCACTATAGGGTAAGCATTGGATCGCTAACCCCAAGATTGGCAATTCAAACCCACCAGCCACTCATGGAAACCTCATACAAAGTTGCTATGAGTCAGATCCGACTCAACAGCACTAAATGGTCTTAAGGGAAGCTGACTGCCACATCTTTCTCGCTGCTGGTGAGTTCGAACTGCTGACCTTTTGGTTAGCAGATGAGCGCAAATAGTGATTGTAAACTATTTCATTTAGGTTATGTGTTTGGTCTCTAACATGTGACTTTTAACATGTCAGTTAGTTTATCTGGCCTTTGATTTCTTCGTTAATAAAAGAAAACACTTAATTTAGATGCCCTTAAGGTCCCTAAGTGGTGCAAACAGTCAACACAATCAGCTGTTAATAAAAAAGCTGGAGGTTTGATCCCATCCAGAGGTGCCTTGGAAGACAGACCTGGCAAGCTACTTCTGGAAAAAATTCAGCCATTGAAAATCCTGTAGAGAAATTCTACTCTGACACCATGAGTCTGAATTGACCTAAGTTAACGTCTCTTAAAATTATAAACTTTGATAGAAATGACTCCGAGATTGTGATGGCAGTTTCTAGACTCTTTAACGTCCGTGATCCTGGGTCAGGCCAGAAAAATGATGTAAACATGTGAAATGTGGTTTCTGGCCAGGCTGTCTAAAAACAAATCTTTCTCTCCACCTAGACTTCAATTCTAAAGAGATTTTCTAAGGAGATAACACAAATTAGCTTGTGATATTTATCTCTCTTGGGAGGACTTTCAAGGAAAATAAGCTATGGATTTAGAGGCAGACCTGGGCTCAAATCCTTAAACCTCCTGTCACTGGCTGTGTGATCTTGAACAAGTTCTTAGATTTCTCTGGGTTTAATTTCTCACCTAAGAAATGAACAAAATGAAGGTTGCCTCATAAGATAAAAATATAATAAGCTAATATGTATAAATATACAATGTCTGAATCTGATTTGAATAATCATACTCAACTAGTATTAATAATTTACCAATCTAAAGTTTCTCATAAGTATCTGTGAAATATATCTTTTCTAAAAGTCTTACCTCTATCTCTCTCTCTTTTTGTCTAGAGTGGTAAAAATTTGGGACCATCCATGATCCTCAATCTTATAAGCCATTATTTTGAGTGTTCAGAATAATGGAAAAGTGAGCACCTATGAAGACCTAGATCATGACCTGGGCTCTGGTATTTCTCTCCCATCCAACATCTTCCAACCTCTCTGAGTGGAAATCGTGAATGCTTGCAACGAACAGATCTTGTTTGCTGATTTAGTGCCTAGGTTACATCCAATTTGTGGACAACTTGTGTTGCTAGTAGATGTACTTGCCCTTTAACGTTATGTAAATTTGCCCTCACTTTGCAATGATTGAACTAACCCCTACTGGCAACAAATTCTTCATCAGAATCACCTTTGCTTGCTACACATGCAACTTTGAAATTATTGAAAAGCCTTTTCTTGCACTACAGTAAGGCTAAATAAGCACTATATGCACCTGTTCAGACTTACCTACAAATTTGGCTTAAATAATTACTTAAACTTAAAAATACACTTAGGAATGGACTTCATTCATAACCCGGGGTTTCCCTGTAATTAAACGCACAGAGATATATCAGTACTTATAAGATCATTGATTTTCTCAAATCTGTCCCAGATTCTAAGACAGTAGCTAGGTTTTGTTTTCCTGATGGGGCTTCAACAACTAATTCTAATTTAAAGAAAACTTTTCAGCATTGTTCGCTTTTGAGAGAATTATGTTCTTCAATTCATGGATGCAAATAGTGACCAAATTCTACTGGGAATTTTTTTTAAATTTCAGCTGTGTGAAGGTCCCAGGGAAGAAGAAGAGATTTCCTCTTTTGAGATTCTCAGGTTCATGCTGTGATAAGTTACAGTACTTCTATCCTTTTTAAATGTAGAGATTTGGGCTAGTATTCATTGAATTGCTGGCCTGGCCTTAACATGAAAAAGATAAGAGACATGTCTTTCAGAATTTTGAGGAGAAGTGAGAGGGAATCCAGGAAGTTTGGGATGTTAATTAGAAAGCTTGTCCACCATAGGGTGCATTCTAGAGGTTTTGGGTTATCAGTAGATGGGAGGGGCAGGATAAGACCCATGACCAGGAGCAAGCGGAGCAGAGGCAAAGGGAAACTGGGACTGGAAGAAGGAGCAAGGAAGAAGGTCCCCAGCATCCATATTCTTTCCTGGATTCTCCAGCCCAATGGGCAAATGGACAGTTCCTCTAATGTGGACGCAAGACTAGGAACCAACAAAAAGGGGTGAAAACAAGATCTCCAGGAGCAAGAATGTTAGGTGACTTTGAAAGTGCAGGTATTCTGTTTGACTAAAAGTTCCATAAGGAACTTATTATGCTCAGGGACCCAGATATCCAGCTCTTGCTGTAGGCTCCTGGCACCTCACCAGGCCCTCAGCCTTCCCTGGTGAGAGACTTCACTGTGGTCTCCAACACATACCCAGCCTGGAGTGGGGGATGTCACAATCAGCCCAGGCTTTCTTTACTGTTTGTAGTGTCCTTGTTTATGTCTAATGTCTGGTCTTCTTGCAAGTTTTTTTTTTTTTTTTTTTTTTTTTTTAATCCATCCTTGTTAATTGTGAACAGTAATATAATAAAGAGTCTTTGGTACAATAAATCTTCTCTTCACAGCAGTGAGCTTCACGTTAAACGGCCCAACATGACACATGATAGAGTGGGTTGATTAATGTCTGCTGTCCTCATTAGGGACTGTTGGATTACTCAAAGGAATTTTCTTTTCAAAGTGTAACAGACAGTTTTGGCTACTTGCCCCCTATACATCCGACTCCTCCCCCATCATGAAGCAATCAAGCCTGGGTGAAACTGATCCTGCCATTAGACCAAGCCAGTCAGTGGGATCCCAGCCCTCCCTTGCCACAGTGACTGAGTTAAGAGCGCATGCAAAGGTGGTGGATTATCCAATAAGCAAGGTAAGCATGGCTTTACTTATGCTTACTTACAACTATGTAGTAAACCATTTCACTTTTCTTCACCACCTCAAAGATCCTACTGCTAGTTTTGGCTGGCATCTCTCTTCCAGCCTCACAGCACCTTCCTACAGAATCAAAATCTATTTTTAAATTTACTATTCCTTCACAGTACACCACCACCACCAACAGGGCTTACCTGTGCTTACTTACTAATCTATAGTGAACAGTTTCACATGTTTTTCACCACATCAAAGATCAGAGACCCCAGAGGTCATGGCCCTACCCTTTAAGAAGGGCAGTTCTGCTCCTTTCTCTTCAGTGTCTGTTTCCTGATTCCTTGGGCTTCTTGGGCAGGCCCAGCTTCTGCCCTATTCGGGCAAGTGTTACAAGCCCTTTAGTTCTACTGGTAAGTGCCTGGAGGCACCCCATTCTGCCAGTAAGCCCCCTCACTCATGGGCTGGCTCCCAGGCCATCTTGGGTCAGGCTCCACCTTCTGTTGCTACTGTTTCTCTGCTACTGCTTCTTGCCATCTGTGCCATCTCTGGGGCTATAACTCTCCTCACATCCTAAGCCCTCACCAGAATTGCCTTGTTGTTGCTGTGTGCCGTGGAGTCGGTTCCAACTCATAGCGACCCTGTAGAGGGTTTCCGAGGCTGTAAATCTTTACGGGAGCAGAAAGCCTAATCTTTCTCCCGCGGAACAGCTGGTAGTTTCAAATTGCTGACCTTGGCGGTTCACAGCCCGATTCGTAACCACTACACTACCAGAGAATTGCCTTAACCATTCATAATTCCACCCCCAGTTTCTTCAGGGCTATGGAGGCTTTTACTAGTAGGCACTTTGGTATTCCACCCTATACTCATTTCCCAATTCCAAAACCACTTCCATATTTTAGGTAGCTGTTAGAGAAGTCCCCTACTCCCAGGACCACATCCTTAGTTCTGTTGTTTTGCTATAACAGAAATACCGCACGTGGATAGCTTTAACAAACAGAAATTTATTCTCTTGCAGCCTAGGCTAGAAGTCCAAACTCAGGCTGTCAATTCTAGCGGAAGGCTTTCTCTCTGTCATCTCGGGAGGAAGGGCCTTGTCTCCTCTCAGGATCTGTGGGCCCTGAGTATCTGGAAGATCTCCCTGTGTCTTGGCATCAATCTCTCCCTGAATCTAGAAGGTTCTCAGTGCAGGGGCCTGACACCCAGAGGACGTGCTCCACTCCTGACTCTTCTTTCTCTGTGAACAGCTGTGGTGAAATCCATGTGAAACTGTTTACTGCAGATTAGTAAGTAAGCACAGGTAATCCTGCACTTCCTGGAGACAGGGCATAAATGGATATCATTAAAATCAAATCCAAACTGCGATAGGAGAGGAACTCTTTTCCTTCTTCTGTAGAGTGGACAGCGGATCTAAGATCATGAACTGCTTCAGTTTCATTGAGGACAAAGTTAAAGCACAGAGGAGGGGGAAAGCTGAGAGAACTGCAGATAAATGGAGATGGATCCCTGAACAAACCTTATCTGAAAGCGTTTACTTTCCTGTTAGTTCTGTTTGAGTGATTTTTTTTCTGTGACTTGGCCACTGAAAGCTTCCTCATTTGTGTTTACTCCTGTGATCTCAAGGCTAGATAGTGAATTGAATAAAAGATGAATACTCTTCCGAGCCATTAAAGCCTACAGTAAAGATATTAGTCATCCATCAATCCATTAACAACAGCAGAGTTAATTCAGGCATGACTAAAAATGGGCTGACCTCTCTAATTAGTCATCTGACTTTAATTCTGACCTAAGTGTTGCCTCCTTTACATTTGAAGATGATTCTTCGGTGTTAGCAGCAGGCTTGTTTCTAAGGAGCCCCTCCTCCCACATGTCCCTGTAAACCAGAACCTGTTAGTTCGTATTGTTTCTCAAACGTCTTTTACCCATACAAAGTCTAGGTTTTACAGACCCAAGTTTCGTCCTTTCTTTACATATTTTCTTTGTTTTGTTTGGATTTTTAAAATGTTATATCCATGCATATGCACATGTATGAAAAATTCTTTTGCTTTGGATTCTTATATAATAAGGCCTTCAATTCATTGAAGATTCTGTTTATTGTCTGAGCCATTGCTTACTGGGATCTTTGGACAAGTTTTCTAACTAATTGTTCAAACTTAGAGGGTTGTGAGAGGGACCTTTTCTACAATGCAAATCTGATCATAACATTCCCTGATTTCAGGAATTTTAACTACATTTTAGAATAAGAAACACTTGGGAGAAATCTATAAGGATCACTTGGGAACTTGTTAAGATGTAGATTTTGATTTGGTATATCTGGGATGGAAATGCAAAATCTCAGCAGAGGGTTGAATCAGAATGAACCATTTTGAAGCCCTGATTTTATGCTTGGAAGTTTTGGGGGTGCCTGTTGCCCTTCCCTAGGTTCTGGGCAAATTCTAGGGCCACTAGGTGGTGCTGTGTGCTGTGACTTGCAGGAAACTCCATTTGGTGGCTCCTCTCCCTCCCCTTCCCCCTGCTCTTTTCAAAGGCTTGTTTTAAACCATTAATTTTTAAGGAATCAGTTCTAAATAATTTCCCTTGATTTTTCTTGGTCTCTTAATTCCCCTCTCTTGTGTCAGGGAAAAATGAATATTACTCAGGTCCCTCTTGTTGAAATCTTTGCATGATTTTTACTGGATCATTAGAGATCACACATTGTTCACTTTATTGGTCTTGTAATACATGATCGTAAATAGTAAACTAATATTAATATCATACTGGTGTTGGTGTTGGTATTGGTGAGCCACAGAGTTGGTTCGGACTCATAGTGACCCTGTACAGGGTTTCCAAGGCTGTAAATCTTTACGGGAGCAGAAAGCCTCATCTTTCCCCCGTGGAACTGCTGGTGGTTTCAAACTGCTAACCTTTAGGTTAGCAGCCCGTCTTGTAAGCACTACACTCCAGATATCATACTAATGATGCATAAAATTGGCATAATTGTTCAGCTAATTGATGTTTTCTTTAATGCTCATTGTTCAAATTTGAAAAGGAAATCAATCCATTTTCACTAAAGCAAAATGTCACAGGTAGAAAGTGTCTGTATTTTGTCAGCTCTGGTTGGGCCTTTCCAGAGTGTCTTCTTAAAATTTTGTTTTTTCCACTCATTGTCAACCTACAGTTTGAAAAGCAAGGATAGAGAATAAGGTCAAAGATCCTCTCTTAAATCTCAGGGCTGTGAAATGTGGGTCATTTTATCCAAAGAGTAATGCTTGGGATAACCATCCAATGCCTCATAATTCCTGTGGGCCTTCATACCATATATTCTAAGCTCACAACCATGACATGTGGTCCAATAGAGGAATTCTCTGCTGAGTGCACAGCTAGCTTGAAAACCAACAGTAATAACTGTCCTTTGGAGCACTTATTATCAGGTCCCTATGAGTAGGAATTAACTTGACAGCAATGGATTTAGCACATGCCAGACACATTTCTTGATGCTTTACATATATTAACCTGTTTAATTCAAGTGGTATTATTCCTGTTCAATCATTGGAGAAAGAAGCAAGTACCTTGCCTAAATTCATAGTAAGTTACTTGTAAGTAAGTCACAGTAAGTAAGTGGCATAGCCAAGATTTGAACCCAGGCTCCAAAGCTTACTTCTCTTGTCATATAATGCCAAAATACTGACAAATGTAGGGCATTGCAATGATCAGTAGGGACAGTGAGACATAATATTGAAACTGAGAGTGGCCTGTATTAATGAGGTTTGGTGCCATGTGTAAACAGAGTAGTGGATTAAACACAGTTTATCTTCCTAGAGCTCTGAGATTAATGAGTCTTTATTATCAAAAGTGAAGAGAAAAAAAATGTCTCTCGTTGCTTATGCAAGTTCTCAAGTTTCATAATATATTCTCTCAAAGGAATTCATCCACAATCATCTGGAAATTGACTGCCACTTATGACTTGTCACCCCAGGGATGGCCTCCCTTTTTGCTTTGGGGGCTCTCAGCTTCTCTCTCTGAAGAGCCCTGCTAGCATAGTGGATTAAGAGTAGGGCTGCTAATTACAAGGTCAGTAGTTCTTATCTACAGTCACTTTGTGGGAGAAAGATGAGGCTTTCTGCTTCCGTAAAGACTTACAGCCTTGGACACCCTATGCAGGGTTGCAATGAGTCAGGACCGACTCCACAGCACAAAACCACCACCACCACCATCTTCTCTCTCTAATTCAGTGCTGTCTACTCTCTGACCAGTTGTGATGTGATTATGGGAGGAAATTTTTTAATTTCTTTTTTTTTTCTTTTGGTGAAAGATACCTCCAGGTAGGATCTAAGCCAAAAAATGAACCACCCACTAGACAGACATTGAATGAATGCCAGCCCTTCCTTTGTACCACCTTCAACAACCAGCCATCTCTCTGCACCTGCACATCTCAAGGAACCACCCCTCTGTCTTATTTCTCAGGAATGTAGAAGGTTCTCAACAAAAGGTGTTGAAAGGAAGCATTTTGATGAATATCCCAGAGCAAATAATATACTGGGATATGGAAGCAAATCGTAGAATTAGGGCAAAGCAAGAAGAAAAGTCCAGATTAGGGTATAATAGAAAGCATTATTTGCGTCAGTCCTAAGGCTAACATTTTCTTAGAGAGGAGAATTAACTTACACAATAACTTCTAAATGGTACATAATTTGTATTCGGTAATACAGCACCTGTCATTTTTGTACTAGTCTTCCCATCTTCTGTTGCTATTTTCCTAAGTCTCACGTGAAAACAGCAACAAGAACAAAAGAATGCAAAACTGAAAGTCTCATTATAAATGATTCTACGTGAGTGTTACAATGAAGAGAAGTCTATTCTTGCTCATAGGTGCTCTTGATGAGCCTCTAGCATTCCGCTAAGTGGTGACTCAGCTGTTTTCCTGCCTGTGCCGTCTTTAAACATGACTCTCAGAGTTTGTTTTCATGTACATGGTCCTATGTAAGGCAAAAAAGCACAGAGGATCACACAAAAGAGATTTTTATGGATCTAGTCTAGCCTTAGTGCACCTTACTTCTCCCCACACCCTGTTGGTAGAGATCTCAGTCACATAACCACGCCATCTACAGATGTATTGTCGAGGAAGAAAAAATTGGTGTTTTATGAAGAGCACTCTAGTCCCTGTTACTTCCCCTCCCTTCACCTAACAGATTTTCTTATCCTTCAAGATTCAGCATAAACATCTGTACTTTATTCCTATTCCTAGAACAGTCTCTAGCACATAGTATACACTCAATAAAGTATTTGCTGAATAAATGAGAGTGACTCCACAAATACTTTTTAAGTGCCCACTCTCAAGGGGTTGAGAATTAAGTCAGAATTAATTGAGAATTAGAGACAGTGGCACCACACACAACTACCGTACACCTCCGCACTTCTAATGGAAGCAAGGAACATGGAAGAAAGAACTCTGCCAGGAGTAGTTCTGAAAGGATTCACAGAAGAGGCAACTTTTCAGTGGCATTGAAGGATGAGTAAGAGCTTCCTAGTGAGAATAAGTCAGGAATGAAACCTTCTGGAGAGAAGAAGTTTGATTTGCAAACATGTGTGAGTGAGAATGTGTTTGTGAAGAGGGATTAGAGGTAAATCTGAAATGGTGAATCAGGACTTGGCTGTGAATGACTTTGTAAGTCATGTTGTCTTTATGATTCCTGGCCTATTGATGTTTCCATTGTAACAAGTATGTGCCCTGCCTGCTTTTTCTAAATAGAAAGCTAAATATGTAAAAAGCATTACACTCAGGAAGGAATTTACTTAAGCTCTGTCTTCTGAAGTAGATAAACTCTCAGATGCCCTATGTGATGTCTTTGGGAGGAGGGAGCCCAGCTAGCTCATGTTACAGCTTGTGCTCATCCTGCCTCTGGTTTTGTCCTTTGACCACTTAAAAAACAGTGATTTGTATAGCTTCATTTAGGAATCACACATCTCCCATGGCTACCTTCATTTTTTGCCTATTCAGCTAAGGGTGAAAAGCCCTGTGTTTTCTGTTGATGAAGATTTCATTGCAGTTCAGCAATGAATGTTGTAAGGACAGCTATAAAGTTGGAGTCACATAAAACAAAAGGCATACTCTGATCCTTGAGAGGCCATTTGTATGACATGGAAGCCTAGTAGGTCAAAGAGGTGGCCCTAAGATCTCATTTGGGTCAGCCTCCCAATTTTGAAAGCACAAAACAGATTCAGTGAATAATTATTGAATGCCTGCCATGTGTCAGGTATTTTTAGATGTATTTGGTAATTTAGCATGTACATATTTTCAAAAATAATCACAAGTAAGACCAACTAGTTGATAAGTGCCATCGAGTTACTTTTGGAGGAACAGCAGATGGTTTGAACCATGGATCGTGTGGTTAGTCCAGTGCTTATCCTACAGAGCAACCAGAGCTCTTATAAAAGGTCACCACATGGAGGTAGAACTTTGGAAATTCATCATGGTGTCTATGATTTCCCTCACCTGGTTGATCGATGCTTGTCTTTGCCTTGTATTTACTCCTGTTTAAGACTTAATAAAGAGTATCTATAATATTGAAACTAATAATAAGAACAAATATTAGGAGTCCCAGTTTGGCACTGTAGGAGAAGGACTGAACGTCTACCTGCAAGACCAGCAGTTTAAACCCACCAGCCATGCCTTGGAAATCCTATACAGGGTTACTGTGAGTTGGAGCCAACTTAATGACACTTAACAACTTCAGGGGGAAAATGATACCGCACTTTAGAAAATATTTGTCATGGTTATTGTTGTTGTTAGGTGCCATCGAGTCAGTTCTGACTTCTAGTAACCCTCACAGAAGGCAACACTACCTGGTCCTGCACCATCCTCAGAGTAGTTGCTAATCTTGCACACATTGCTGCTGCCAGGGTGTAAATCCATCTCCTTGGAGGTCTTCCTCTTTTTCACTGATCCTCTACTTTACCAAGCATGATGTTCTTCTCCAGGGACTGATCCCTCCTGATAATATGCCCAAGTATGAGAGACAAAGTCTGACCATCTGACTTCTAAGGAGCATCTGGCTGTACAAGACAGATTTGTTTGTTCTTCTGGCAGTCCATGGTACTTTCAATATTCTTCACCGACACCATAGCTTAAATACATCGATTCTTTTATGGTTTTCCTTGTTCATTGTCCAACTGTCACATGCATATGAGATGATTTTAGAATATATTAGAATATTTTATTTCTTTTGAATACACTCACATATGCTAAGATGATGTCATAGTCGAGAACCATGGTGGTGCAATGATTGATTACTCAAATGCTAACTGACAGGTTGGTATTTAAACCCACCTAGATGTTCCACAGGACAAAGACCTGGTGGTCTTTGTTTTCGTAAGTTTATAGCCTAGGAGATATTATGGTGCGGTTCAAATCTATCACATGGAGTCACTATGAGTCAGAATCTACTAGACTACACCAAACAACAATGCCACAGTAACACATGAAGCAGCTTTGATATAGTAGAAAGAACAGTGGACTTGGAATCAGGAAACTGGGTTCAAATCTAGGCACTATCAGTTGCCAGCTGGGCAGGTCATTTAAGTTCTCTAAGCCCTAGGTACAAATGAGGAAGTAAAGTGTGTTTTAGATTTAACTACTCTGGTGTGGGAGTCCTGGTGTGGCACTGTGGGTCAACGGACCAGATTGTAGAGCCATTTGAACTTCAAGGTCGGTGGTTCAAGCTAATCAGCTGCTCTTCGGATGCTTGTTGCTATGGGTCGGAACTGACTCAACAGCACTTAACAGGAGTTTAATGTGCTGCACTGCAAGGTCAGTTTGAATCCTATACAGGGTTGCTATGAGTCAGAACCAACTTGATGGCACTTAACAATAACAGCAGCAACACCTGAGTAGACCTTAATGACGTGAATGGAATAAAGCTTTCAGGACTTTCATTTGCTGATGTGGCACAACTCAAAGTGAGAAGAAACAGCTGCAAACATCCATTAATAACCGGAATGTGAAAAGTACAAAGTATGAATCAAGGAAAGTGGGAGTTGTCAAAAATGAAATGGAATGATTGAAGATTGATATTGTAGGCATTAGTGAGCTGAAATTGGCTGGTATTGCCCATCTTGAATCAGAAAATTGTATGGTCTACGATGCCAGGACAAATTGAAGAGGAACTATATCACATTCATCATCAAAAATAACATTTCAAAGTGATGCCTGAGATGGAGGCAGAGACAATGACGTGGAGCGATGGAGCAGCCGGGGGCTTTAGATTCAGAGAGAGAGAGCGACTGTGTGCTGAAGACTGGGGGTGGGGGTTGGGGGTTGGGGAATAGTGTAGGGAGCAGGCTTGCAGGGTATACCCTTTGGTTGGTTGATGATGCATGGAGGGGATTGTAACCATGGCAATGATATGATGTATGATAGAATGAATGTAAAACTAATGTTTTCCCATGTAAACTATCATATAATTCACAACAAAACACTAAAAAAAAAAAAATTTCAAGATATATCCTTAAGCATAGCATTGTCAGTGATAGAATAATATTCATAAGCTTACAAGGAAGACCAGTTAAAACTATTATTCAAGTTTATGGACCAACCACTGATGTCAAAGATAAGGAAATTGAACATTTTTACCAAGTTATGAATTGGAATTGACCAAATATGTAATCAGAATGCATTGATTATTAGTGGTGGTTGGAATTGTGAAAGTTAGAAGCAGAGAAGGATCAGAGTTGGAAAGTATGGTGTTGGTGGTAGAAATGATGTTGAAGATCACATGACAGAATTTTGTAAGACCAAGTGATTTATTCATTAGACATACATGGTTTTCAAGAACATAAGTGGTGACTATTCATGTAGACTTTGATGAAATACACAGGAATCAAATCAACTACATCTTGGCAAAGAGATTAAGGAAAAGCTCAATATCATCATTTAGAACAAGGCCGGGGCCAACTGCTGAATAGATCATCATTTGCTAATTAAAAGTTCCAGTTGAAGCTGAAGAAAACTACAAGTCCATAATAACCATAATACGACCTTCAGTTTATCCCACCTGAATTTAGAGTCTATGTCAAGAATAAATACGGGCAAGCAATCAAGTACCCTCAGGGAAAACACTCTTCCAAGACTGAAATTCAAAAGGAGTACACGAGCAGGCATGTAATCTTGCCGGAGACCATGTTGGTCTACCAATGAGGGAAAGTGTGGGGAAAGAAGCAATGAAGATGTGGGCTGAGTCCGACCACATTCAATAGACTCCTGTCAACCTGGAGTGAGACCTGGTTGGCCAGCAGTATGATGAGACCTGGGGACTACTGAGCCCATGGACAGGGACCTAGCCACTGAGGGCTCGAGCAGAGAATGGAGTGTTCAGCTGATATGAAGTGAGGAGAGATGCACAAGAACACCCATACTTGCAGATAGTACCCATTTGACCTAGCTTCAATGGCTGGATGATCAGAACTGGACTAGAAGAGGAAAGAAGAGAAATGGCTCCCAGTTTTGGTGGGCAGCAGAGACAGCCTGGTAAGAAAGGCTCCATGGGGGAGGGATTGAAAATTCAAAGTAGCTCCACTCATGGAACACCACCAGAGCTCTGGATCTAGCATAAGATACAGGGTGTCAGTTTATCGCATGCACAAGTGAAAAAACATGATACAAAGGAAAATACTGCAAGTTAGGAAACTCTTGAGACAGGACTCCCTCTGTGGCCACCTGCCAGGGCAGAGTTCAGAAGGTGGGGCTACAGCCACACTGGTGCACTGACATTTGCAAAAGAAAGTGTGGGGAATTCTGCATATTTTTTCCTCCTCTTCCCTGTTGCGCCTTCTTTGTCCAGCTCTGACACCTTCAGGCGGGTGGGTGCATATCCCCCTGCCCCCTGAAAAAAAAAGTCCAACGCTGCACCCATAGTTTTCCCATGGCACAGAGAGAAAGAGCTTGGTGGCTGTTTATGACATCAGCCTGTGGGTTCCAGACCTAAAGTTAACTTGTGTGGGACCCTTTACTATACAGCAAGAAAAAACCTGGCCTGGCCTGACAGACAAACCATATGAACAATCTGTAAAACCCCAACATAAAAGAATGCAACTATCTCGAGAATTACTGTGCACACACAGATACCTAACTGACCCTCAGAGACAAAAATAGTAGACAATCTTTCTCCCATTAACTTCTCAACATCTATCTGCGCACCTCTATGGTGGTGACTAGGGAAGGGGCCTGAGCAAGTGGACACCCCAACCCACTACTGGAGGCTTCTACGGTGCACACACACTGCCTGTGTAGCAAGGCAACTGGACAATCAGCCACAATTTTATTTTTGTTTCAAGGTGGTGGTTTGTTTCTGCTTTTATATTGCTTCTGCTTTTGGATCACACATTTGTCCTGCTGGTGGGAGCTTTTTCTCCCTACGTTACCCAAGAAGAGACAGCAATCGTGGTCAGATAGCCAAGCTACATGTATATCCCATAATATTCCACCATTGAGACAAGAGTCAATAACAGCTTCTAAGCACTACATACGAAAAGGGAAGCCTACCTCCTGATCATATCCACCAGGAGACACCCAGTAAGCTTAACAACACAACAACAAACATCCATTTAAGCATTAAAAAAAAAAAATCACTTAACTACTGGAAATGACAAACGAAACATCTCAAACACAACAAACGATCTCAAAACATGTCCCAAAACAGAAAAGAGTAACTGAGACAAAGGCTCCCCAGAAGAGGAAGAGCAGGTTTTGGATTTCCTGAGAAAGAATACGGAAGAACGATATGGAAACAAATTCAAATGCTCCCAAAAGAGATGGAGGAAAACAAGGTAGAAGTCAGGAAAGTACTACAAGAGCAATCAAACAAGATTGATACAGCATTGGAAACAATTCCAACCCTGCAAAAAGAGGTCCAGATGATTAATAAAATATCAGAAATGGACAATACACTGAAAGGAGAAAGGAGCAGAATAGAAGAGATGGAAGCCAGAACTAGTGATCTGGAAGACAGATCTGTCAATACTGCTAAGATAGAAGAGAAAACTGAAAAAAAAAGTATTAAAAATCTGAAGACAGTCTAAGATTCATGCCAGATAATAGTAAGAGGAACAACTTAAGAGTTATTGGCATTCCGGAACACGAAGAATCAGAAAAGTCCACAGAGGAGATACTGGAAGAGCTTCTGGAAGAAAATGTCCCTAACATCTTGAAATATGAGAAGATAAACATTCAAGAAGCCAAACGTACCCTAGGAAGGTAGACCCCAAAAGAAAATCACCAAGACATGTAATAATCAAGCTTTCCAAAATCAAAGACAAGGAGAGAATTCTAAAATTGGCCAGGGGGAAGAGAAGTGTCACTTACAAAGGCAAGAATTTCAGACTAAGCTGACTATTCAGCACAAACCATGCAGGCAAGAAGGCAATGGGGAGACATATACAAA
>NW_006408648.1:4750048-4751339 GCF_000296735.1 Chrysochloris asiatica | reverse complement strand
CACAATCAAAAGCCTTTGCATAGTCAATAAAGCACAGGTAAACATCTTTCTGATATTCTTTGCTTTCAGCCAAGATCCACTGGACATCAGCAATGATAACCCTCATTCCACGGCCTCTTCTGAATCCGGCTTGAATCTCTGGAAGTTCTCTGTCAATGTATGCTTGCAGCCGTTTCTGTATTGTTGTTGTTGTTGTTAAGTGCTGTTGAGTCGGTTCCGACCCATAGCGACCCTGTATAGGGTTTCCAAGGAGACGCTGGTGAGCTTGAACCGCAAACCTTACAGTTTAAACAGCTTTGCAGTCTGGCACATTAATCCACAGCGCCACATCAGGACTCCCCGTTTCTGTATTACCTTTAGTAAAACTTGACTCACATGGGATATCAAAGAGAATATCCAATGATTTCAGCATTCTGTTGCATCATCTGTCTTTGGAATGGGCACAAATATGGATCTCTTCCAATCAATCAGCCAGATAATTGTCTTCCAAATTTCTTGGCAGAGTTGAGTGAGTGCCTCCTGTGCCACCTCATTTTCTTGAAAAATTTCCATTTTCATTCCATCAATTCCTGGTGCCTTTTTCTTTGCCAATTCCTTCCATGCACCTTGGACTTCCTCCTTCACTATCAATGGCTCTTGATCATATGCTACCTCTTGAAACGGTTGAACATCAGCCATTTCCTTTTGGTACAGTGACTCTGTGTATTCCTTCCATCTTCTGCATCATTCAATAATTTGCCCAGAGAATCTTTCAATAATGAAAGTTGAGGCTTGAAATTTTCTTCAGTTCCCCCAGCTTGAGAAATGCTGAGTGTGTTCTTCATTTTTCAGTTTTCTGATTCCAGATCTTTGCACATTTTGTTGTAATATTTGGCTTTATCTTCTTAAGCTGATCTTTGAAATTTTCTGTTCAGCTCTTGGACCGCCTCATTTCTACCGTTTGCTTTAATGTCTCTATGCTGGAGAGCACATTTCATTGTCGCTTCTGATATCCATTTTGACCTTTTCCTTCCTTCGTATTTTCTCAATGACTTTTTGCTTTCTTCCTGTATGATGTTCTTGATGTCATCCCACAACTCTTTGGTCTTTGGTCTTTAGTGTTTAATGTATCAAATCTGTTCTTCAGATGATCTCTAACTTCAGGTGGGATATATTCAAGGTCATATTTTGGCTCTCATGGACTTGTTTTCACTTTCTTCAGCTTCACTTTGAATTTGTATATGAGTAATTGATGGTCTGTTTCACAGTCTGCCCCTGGCCTTGTTTTCGCTGATGATATGGAGCTTTTCCA
>NW_006408648.1:4739931-4749948 GCF_000296735.1 Chrysochloris asiatica | reverse complement strand
TCCACTGGAATGGATAAGAAGACCAGCCTGGAGCAGCTAGAAGAACAGAAGATACTCCATGAAAGAAAGACTGGCAGGGAAAATCCGAAACAATAACAGCACTCTGATTGGTTCCTACAAGAATAAGCTTTTCGCCTGGGAGCCATCAAGGCAAGTGGTCGGAACCCCTCAAAGCAAACCCCCTTCCAAGACTGAGACTCAAGGGGAATTCATGAGTAGGCATGGCTGATGACCACGTTGGTCACCGATAAGGGGAAGAGGGGGAAAAAACAGCATTGAAGTTGTGAGCTAAGCCCAACCACTTTCAATAGACCCCTGTGAACCCTGGTCTATTGTGAACCTGTGAACCTGGATGGCCAGCAATATGGCATGACCTGGGGACTTCTGAGCCCAGAGGCAGTGGCATGGCCACAGAGGACTAGAGCAGAGAGTGAAGCATCCAGCTGATATGAAGTGAGGGGAGATGAACAAGAACACCCATACTTGCAGACAGTACCCACTTGACCTGTGGTGATGATCAGAACCTGATGGCTGGATGATCAGAACTCGACTAGAAGAAGAAAGAAGAAGGGAGAGAAAAAGAGAGTAATCTGCTACAATTTGATGAACTTTACCTATACTTATGGATGTAGCAGCTCAAAAAAGGGAACAAATCTTTACAGCGAGGACCACTCCCACCCCCTTGGTACACAGGGTTGACAGGGATGGGCAACTTAGACATTGGCTACCCAAAATGGATGGGGGGTGGGGGGAGCTACAACGGCAAGAAGTGACTGGCTTACAAGCTTTCAAGAGGGATCCTAGTTCCAGATGGGGCAGCGGAAGGTAGAATCACCACTGAAAGATTTCCAATTGGTTGGGATCGGGCTGGCAAAAGGAAATGGGGATAAGACTCTTGTGGTACAATAGTGAACAATTGCCATCAGGACTGACTGTGAGGGTAGGAAATATAGAGGTACATGTTTTTTGACAAAAGGAGGAGAATGATTGATTTTACAGCCCAGGAGCAGAGGTCACTGGGACCATCAAGTGAGAAGAATGGAGAGCCAGACCCTTATCCTTAGAGGCAGTGGTGCCAGGGATGGAGACAGAGACAATGATGTGGATGGAGCTGCTGGGGACACTGAACTCATGGAGGGAGAGGGGCTGTGTGCTGGCAGCTGGGGGGCAGGCCTGTGTGGTGTACCCTTTGGTTGTTTGATGATGCATGGAGGGGATTGTAATCATTGCAACGAAACCAAATGCGATAGGATGAGTGTAGGGCTGATGTTCTCCCATGTTAACCTCACAATAAAAACTTAAAAAAAAAAAAAGTGTAGTCTGCTACAATTTGATAAACTTGACCTATACTTATGGATGTAATAGCTTAAAAGAGGGAAGGAATCTTCACAGCAAGGACCATTCCTACCCCCCCTGCACACAGGGTTGATAGGCATGGGCAGCTTAGACACTGGCTACCTAAAATGGGGGGAGCTATAAAGGCACAAAGGTTTTCAAGAGGGACTTTAGCTACAGAGGGTGTAGGGGAAGGTAGAATCTCCACTGAATGGTTTTTGACCTGTCTAGATGAAGGAGTTCTGGTAGCGTAGTGGTTACGAATCGGTCTGAGAACCACAAGGTCAGCAGTTGGTGCAAGGAGATGGAGCTAAGATTCTTGTGGTTCGATAGTGAGTAATTGTTATCAGGACTGATTGCAATTGTTGCAAATGTAAAGGTAAATGTTTTGTAACAAAAAGAGGGGAGTGGTTGATCTTGCAGTCCAGGAGCAGAGGACCTGGGGACTATCAAGGGAGAAGAGCGGGAGCAGAGTATGGGATCCTATTCAGAGAAGCAGCGATGCCAGAAATGGAGGCAGAGATGATGATCTGGAGAGATGGAGTGGCTGGGGACTCTAGACTCATGGAGGGAGAGGGGCTGTGTGCTGGCGTCCAGAGAGCAGGCTTTCAGGGTACGCCCTTAGGTTGTCTGAATGATTGTGTATTCCTGAGTGTTTTGGTGTACACCACCCCCACACACAAAAACAAAACAAAAAAACACACAGAAGGAATAGAAGCAAATACTATTGAATAATGATGCATGGAGGGGATTGTAATCATTGCAATGAAATGAAATACTGATAGGATGTGTGTAAAACTGGTATTTCTCCCATGTAAACCATCACTCAATTCACAACAAAAACCTAAAAAAGGATAGATACGACACACTGAACACTATTCACCAAAGACCAGATGAGTTGTGGAGTGACATCAAGGACATCATACATGAAGAAAGCAAAAGAAAAGAGCAAATTGGATGCCAGAAAAGATTTTGAAACTTGCTCTTGAACATAGAGAAGCTAAAAAAAAAAAAAAAGGAGGAAATGATTGAAGTAAAAGAGCTAAAGAGAAAAGAGCTAAAGAGAAGATTTCAAAGGCATCTCCAGAAGATAAAGTATTATAATGAAATGTGCAAAGACCTGGAGTCAGAAAACCAAAAGGGAGAACATACTCAGCATTTCTCAAGCTGAAAGAACTAAAGAAAAAATCCAAGCCTGGAGTTGCAATGCAGCTCTATGGGTTAATGCACCAGACTGTAAAGCCATTTGAACTGCAAGGTCAGTGGTTCAAACTCACCAGCTCCTCCTCGGAAACCCTATACAGGATTGCTATGGGTTGGAATCGACTTGCCGGCACTTAACAACCACACCACAAGGGCAAAAAATTGAATGATGGCAGGAAGCATCAAAAGAAGACGAAAGGAATATCAAAAATAAGTAGTTGATGTTCAACCATTTCACAAGTTAATATATGATCAAGAATTGATAGTATTGTAGGAAGAAGTCCAAGTTGCACTGAGGCACTGGTGAAAAACAAGGCTCCAGGTATTGATGGAATACCAGTTGAAATGTTTCAAGAAACAGATGCACTGGTGAGGATTTTCACTTGTATAAGTCAAGAAATTTGGAATACCTGGCCAACCAAATGGAAGAGATCCTTATTCTGTTTATTCTAAATAAAGGTGATCCAAGAGAAAGCAAAATTTATCAGACAGTAGTATTACTATCATATGCAAATAAAATTATGCTGAAGATCATTTAAAAATGGTTACAGCATACAACAACAGGGAAATTCAAGTTGGATTTAAAAGAAAATGTGAAAGAAACGATATATCATTACTGATGTCAGGTGAAAGCAGAAAATATCAGAAGCTTTTACTTGTATTTTCTTAAATATGCAAAGGCATCCAACTCTGGATTATTACAAATTAAGGATAACATTGTGAAGAATGTGAATTTTAGAACACTTAATTGTGCTCATGTGGAAGCTGTATATAGATCAATAGGCAGCCATTCAAACAGAACTAGGGGATGTTGCTTGGTTTAAAATCAGAAAAGGTGTGTGTCAGAGTTGAATCCTTTCACCATCCTTAGCCTATCTATATTCTGAGCAAATAATCCAAGAAGCTGGACTATATGAAGAAGAACAGAGCATCAGGATTGCAGGAAGCCTCCTTAACCACCTATGATATGCAGATGACACAACATTGCTTGCTGAAATTAAAGAAGATTTGAAGCACGTACTGAGGAATATCAAAGACTACAGCCTTAGTATGGATAATACTTGAACATGAAAAAAAACAAGCCACAGAACTGGACAAATGAGCAATATCATGATAAGTGGAGGACATAATGTCATTAAAGATTTCATGGCCATGGAAGCAGCAATCAAGAAACAAAATAATTTACTGCTTTGGCTCTGAGGGAAGATCCTTGTCTCCTTTCAACATCTGTGGGCCTGGAATCCCTTGGTGCTTTTCATGCATTTCAGCATCAATCTTCCCCTGGGTCTATGAGGTTAGCACAGGGACTCTGGGTCAAAAGGATGAACTCAGTTCCTGGTTCTTCTTAGTAGTACCCAGGACCTTCCTTCTCTGTTCCCTTTTCTCTTCCTTCATCCCTTGTAAAATAAAAGGTGAGAGAGACTACACCCCAGGAAAACTTTTCTTACATTGGCTGTGACCTCAGTAAGGGTGTTGCATCCCATCCTAACTCCCTTACAGCTGACTAACAGATCACATCACGGGGGATGAGTACATCATCACAGAACTACCAAACCACTGAGAATCATGGCTCAGTCAAGTTGACACGTATTTCAGGGCCACAGTTCAATCCATGACAGTGGCTGATAATAACTCTTGACTAACCCTACTCATCCATCCCCTATCCACTCCAACATATCCTCCCAGAAGCCTGATCCACATTTCAAAGTTTGCTGAGCCCTTAGCTAAGCTTTGTCTTAAGGGCCAGGGTGACAGACAGCTAAGACAAGGTAGAGGAAAAAGGCAAGAGGGAGGGACTGAAGAAAGGAAGTGGAATGGACATGAAAAGGAGGATAAAAAAGAAAGTGGTACTAAGCTTGAGAAGGGACAATGATGACTCAGCTTCTAAAAACATCCCCAAGATAATTTATTTCTTCCTTCTAGTCCTCAGATAGTTCCATCTATGTGCAACTATGTGTTTTCCCTTTTCCCAATTCACAACTTTATTCTTGGCATTTACTCAAGTCTCTAAATATGATTAATTTATATGTCTGTGTATGTATATTTGTATTCATTTATTAGAGCCCTGATGGCTTGTTGGTTAAACACTCAGCTAGTAACCACCAAGTCAGTAGTTTGATCTAATGAGAAAGATGTGTCAGTCTGCTTCTACAAAGACAACAGTCTTGGAAACTCTATGGGGCAGTTCTGCTCTTTCCTACAGAGTCTCATGAGGTAGATATAATCAAGTTCACAACAACATTTTTTTGTTTGGTTTCATTTTTAATTCATTTGTTATATTTTTTGCTGAAATAACTAGAAAAGAGTCTCTGTTCACTAGGTGCAGTGACATAATTCTTAAGGTAAGAGAAAGAAAGTATGATCACTTTGTCACAAAGAAGAGGGGCATTTGAAAAAAGTTTCCAGCAGTGTTTCCTGTAGCCTGGAAGACAATTTAAAAGAAAAGTTTTCTAACAAGAAAACTAATGTGTCACAAGTTATTGAAGAAAACATCACAACTTATAGTGTCATTTTATTAATGGATATTATTTTAAAGTAGTTTGACTCACAAAACCTTAAAAACATATGTTCCTTCTAGACTTAGAAATGTTTTCAAAATTAAGCTTTGAAAAATTACTCTCAGAAGATATAATAATTAATGAGTATTTTCAGTATTGGTAATTACAAGAAAAGAGGGATTGAAACACAAATTTATTCATTAAAAATTTTTAAATTCTTGTATACGCTTAACATTGTCAGAGAAATGGGACAGTTCTGTCTTATAGCTACAGTCTATGCATTTAAAAACAATAACCAAAACCTGAAACACCTCCTCTAATGTTGAACATCTCTGTAGAGACAGACCAATTGTATTTTCTGTTTCTCAATGTAAAATTCCATCCACCTAACACTTAGCTTGGACTCCTGGTATGGTTGTTGTTAGGTGCCATCGAGTCAGTACCGGCTCATAGCTCAACTGCATCAATTCTTCTATGGTCTTCCTTATTTACTGTCCAGCTTTCACGTGCATAAGAGGTTATTGAAAATACCACAGCTAGCATTAGGCTAACAGAAACCCTCACAACAGACCACCCTGTCCCCTACTACCCTGTGATCTTAACAGACACTAAAACAAATCTCATCAAGGAAACTCTATCTACGACCAGGAAGTCTGCTATCACATCCCTCCCACACCTACCTACTTGGCTGGCAGAAGTCCCACAGTTTTCTTCTCTCTGGGTCCTACAACTGCACTTGGCTTTTGTGTTTTCCTTTCATTGCTTTGTTTATTCTTTCTTCTCCTTCTTCTCTTTGTATTCCCTTGAATTTTATCCTATCTCTAATTTTGTTTTTCTTTTTCCTTTTTTTTTTTTTTTCTCTTTTTCCTTTTCATATTTCTTTACTACTCGCTACTCTCTTTCTCTTTTAATCTCCCCTCTTGGTGATTTTTCTAAATTTCTTCCTTTTATTTTCTCTCATTTATCTCTTCTGTAGCTCTATTTTCCTGCCCCTCTACTCTTTTTAGTTACTGGGTCTTTTTGTTGTTGTTGTTGTTTTTTCTGGTTGCTGTCTGTTTTCACTTATTTTTTCTTTTCATTGTTGGTTACTTGGTTGTTTATTCTCTTTGGTTTTCTTGTCTGTGTGTATAGGGTGGGTTTTCTCCTCTTTCGCACATGACAGGGGACAGCATGCCCATACAGGCCAGCCACAACCAAATCCTCTGCAGCTCTACCCACTGGGCAAGAGCCAATACCAGCTCCTATACCACCTGATCAATGATAGACAACAGCCAACACCAGAAAAACCCACCCTAAACTTAGGTGCATGAATAGCAAATGGAGAACAGCATACAAGCTTCCATTCTCTAGCTACACCCACAGGAGACAGTTGCTGAGAGCCTAAGAACGTATCAACATGCAATCATCAATCAAATACAAATATGACAACACCAGAATTCCCTGGCTACAACAAACAATTTTAACTCACATGAAGAAAAACTGAAGAGAGCCTAGCTCAAACAAATGACAAATATGCAGAGCCAGAAAACATTTCTGAGGAAGAAGAGGTAATGGAACTAACTGAAAAAGAATTCAAAACAATAATAATTAGGTGCCTTCAAAGGATTGACAGAAAGATCAAGAGAAGCAAGGAGAACACAGAAAAAACTTTATAATAATTTAGGAAAACACTACAAGAACAAGCAGACAAAATAAATGTAAAAATTAAAGCAATACAAAGCCTGCACTTAAAAATCCAGAAGATTAATACTAAAATTTCAGAAATGGATAATACATTGAAAAGGCAAAGGAGTATATTTGAAGTAATAGAAGCCTGCATTCGTGAGCTTGAAGTTATCTTTCAATGCTAATAATATGCTAGAAGAACAATCAGAAAAAAAAAAAAAATCCAAAGGAAGCCTAAGAGTTATGTGGGACACCATGAGAGGAATAATTTAATAGTGATTAGAATGACAGAACACAAAGAGACAGTAGAAAGCACAGTTATTGGAAGAAAACTTCCCTCATATCATGAAAGGCAAGAAGATAAGCATATAGGAAGCTGAACAAACCTCAAACAGGATAAATCTCAAAAGACAATCACCAAGATTGTCATATTATAATAAAACTTTCTAAAATTGAAGACAAGGAGTGAATCCTGACAGTAGCTCAGGAAAAAAGGAATATTGCCTACAAAGGAGAATCAACAAGTCTAAACTCTGATTTCTCAGCAGAAACCATGCAGGGAAGAAGGCAATGGGATGACATATACAGTATTCTGAAAGGAAAAATACTGTCAACCAAGAAGTATATACCCAGAAAAGTTGTCCTTCAAATATGACAGCAAAATTAGGACATTTCCAGATAAACGGAAAATAAAGAAATTTGTAATAATAAGACCAATTTTACAAAAAACACCAAAGGATGTTCTTTGGACTGAGAACAAACAACAGCAAACAACCACCTGAGATTAACATGACACCACCACCCAGAACTCAATCCAGATATGATGTTGTGGAATCTATTCCAACTCATGTTGTTGTTGTTGTAGTTTTTAAGTGCCATTGAGTTGGTTCTGACTCACAGCAACCCTGTATAGGGTTTCCAAGCTGATGGGTTTGACCTGCTGACCTTGTGGTTTACAGTCCAACTCATAGAGATCCTGTATAGGATTTCTGAGGCTGTAAATCTTTATGGGAGCAGAAAGCCTTATCTTTCTCCAGTGGAGTGGCTGGTAGATTCAAATTGCTGGTCATTTCGTTAGAAGTCCAACTGGTAACCCACTAAAGCTACCAGAGCTCAATCCAGATATAGATATATTTAAAGTAAAACAAAACCCACAAGACTGAAAATAAGGAACTGGTGATATCAATTTATAATGAAGCTAACTACAAAACAAAAAGAGGGGCTAATGTAGACACCGAACTTTCAAATGATAAGGAAGTCATGTAGATTTCAAGATAAAACAACTGGATTAGGCAGGGGAAAATCAATAAATCACACGGTGACCTCAGAGAATACACCTTCACATCAAAATAAAAAAGAGAAACATCAGAAAGATTTAGTAAACATTAACACAACAGAAATGAAAATAAAAAGAAAATTCACAAAGAAAATGAACTCAGTGCAAAAAATTATGTGGAACAAAGAAATTAGCAGCACCGCAAATAACACACACAGCAAATGACAACAATACTTTAATATCTATTGACATTTATACTGAGTGTCAATGGATTAAATGTACCAGTCAAGAGACAGAATAGCAGAATGGATAAGAAAACAGGATTTTTCAAAATGTTGTCTGCAAGAGACACATCAAAAAAACAGAGACTGCCTAAATGCCCATCAACAGAAGAATGGTTAAACAAGTTATGGTACATAGACAATGGAATACTACACAATGATGAACAATAAAGATGAATCTGCTAAACACCTCACAACATACATGAACCTGGAGAACATTATACTGAGTGAAATTAGTGAGTCACAAAAGGACAAATATTATATGAGACCAATGTCATAAAAAGTTAAGAAAGTTTTTTGTGATAAAAGAAACATTGTATGATGGTAACAGAGAGAGGAGTGGGGAGGAAATTATTCACAGGCTAGAGGGTAAACACATGTTAACATAGGTGACAGGGCAGGAAATATACAAGAGGGAGGTTAGCAAAGGAAAGATGAAGGTAGTGGAAGAATGTAAGAGTTACAGTGAAAAGAAATACTGTTATCTGATGGTACACGGAGAGGATTGCAATCATTGTAAATGAAGTAAAGTATATGATTTGCTGAATGTGAAACTGATGTTCTGTTTTGCAAACCTTCACTCAAGTCATAATAAAAAATTTAAATATATATATTTAAGACCTCAGAAACCCTATATAGGCTTGTTATGAGTTGGAACTGATTCCATGGCACACAACCATCTACACCATCCTTCCCATCACTCTGGTAACCATCAAAGAATGTTTCCTTTGTGTAAAAACCTTTTCTTGACTTTTTGCAACAGTTGTATCATACTGTATTTGTCATTTTGTGACTAATTTTACTCAGCATAATGTCCTTCATCCATGCTATGAAGTATTTAGCAGACTCATTGTTAATTTTTAGTATTGCATCGTGTTCTACCGTGTTTATGTACTGAAGTTTGTTTATCTGTTTTTCCATTGAGGAGCATTTAGGTTGCCTCCACCTTTTTGCTGTTGTAAATAGTGCTGTGATAAACAAGGTGTGTATACATCTATTCGAGTCAGACCTTTTATTTCTCTAGAATGTATTACAAGTAGTGAGATTGCTGACCCACATGGTGTTTCTATTTTCAGCTTTGGGGGGAAGTGCCGTACTGTTTTCAGCAATGGTTGTACCATTTTACAGTCCCACCAGCAGTGTATGAAACTTCACACCCTCAGCAGCATCTGTTGTTGTTTTCTGTTTTTTTTTTTAACTTTTCTAGAAATTCTGGGGTGAAAGGATACCTCATTATTGTTTTCATCTGCAACTCTCTAATGGCTAATGTGGTGCTATAGGATAAACATTGGACTTCTAACCATAAGATTGGCAGTTCAAACCACTAGCAACTCATCAGAAACCCTATACAGGGTCACTATGAGTTAGAACCTACTTAACAGCACTTAAAAACAGCAACAATGGCTAATGATTGCAAATATTTCTTTATATGTTTGTTGGCCACAAAATATCTCCATTGCTGAAATGTCTGTTCATGTCCTCTGTCCATTTTTTAATTGGATTTTTCTTAAGATATTGAAAGTTGCTATAGATTTTGGAGATTAGTCCTTTGTCTGTTCTGTCATTGCATCCCCCCCAAAACTTCCCCCCTAGTCTGAGGGTTCTTTTTACTCTTTTGATGAAATTTTTGATGCACATGCATCTTTAATTTTAGGAGATCCTGTTGTTGTTGTCAGGTGCCATCGAGTCGGAACCGACTCATAGTGACCCCATGCACAGCAGAATGAAACAATGTCCGATCCTGGGCCAACCTCACTAC
>NW_006408648.1:4726502-4737421 GCF_000296735.1 Chrysochloris asiatica | reverse complement strand
GCGTAAATTTGAATAATAGTGGTATTAACTGGGCTTCCCTTTAGGCACATTGATATTATCTGGATATGTTCTTTTTGATGATGAATGCAACACCATTTCTCTTCATAATGCTTAGTAGAGGATCATCAAAAGAGAGACTGACACAGTGGCTGCTACAAAGGGTTTAAATGTGGTAATGATTGTGAGGATAGCACAGGGTCATGCAGTATTTTGTTCTGTTCTTCATTAGTTTACTGTTGAATTGGAACCAACTCAATGGCAGCTAACAACAACTACAATGAGGTTGATTGGATCTCACGACATAGGGGCCAAGAGGCAGCACTTTAATTGAAAAATGCAAGGTGGGCATAGGTATCATAATGAACATTGGAGTCAAAGTGGTAATCAGTATTGCCTGGCTTTTATGGATTTATGGTGTTGGCTACTGAGTCAGGATGTCCGTAGGAGTGAAATACAGGGGTAACCTACTAAATATTTACTTTACCTGTACAAGCAGAATAATTCAAGGTCATGAGAGTGATAATTTAACTTGAATCAGCAAAATAGACAGTCACAGCTCCTCCCTCAATTTCCATTCTTGAGCCAGTTTATAAACCCACAACCTTTTTTATGAAGGAAAGGCCTGGTCCCCTAAGGAAGGACTCCACTCCACTGCCAAAAATGTATCCTGTTAATCTTTCTCCCAGTCTACCCCAAAGGGAGCTACGGCCTCCTATGAAAGTGACTGTTCATTTAGGAAAAGGAAATATTCAGACTTTTGGGGGATTATTGGATACTGGTTCTGAGCTGATACTAATTCCAGAAGACCCAAAACATCTCAGTAGCCCACCAGTCAGATTGGGGTGGGGGCCATATGGAGGTCAGATTATTAATGAAATCTTAGGTTAGGTTCATTTCACACTAAGTACCCAAGCCCATCCTATAGTGTTTTCCCCAGTTCCAGACTGCATAATTGGAATATACTAAGCAACTGGCAGAATCCCCACATTGGATCCTGATATGTGGAATATGGGCTAATATGGTAGGAAAAGCCAAGTGGAAGCCATTAGAATTGCCCCAACCTAGGAATACCATAAATCAGAAGCAATAGTTCCCTCATGGAGAGATTAATGCCACCATCCAAGGACTTGAAGGCTACATGGGTGATGATTCCTACCAAAATTCGCCTATTTGTCTTGTGCAAAAAGCAGATGGATCTTGGAGAATGACAATGAATCATTGTAGACTTAACCGGGGGTGGGGGGTGGGAGGTGTTGGGGGATTGACTCCAATTGCAACAGCTGTTTCAAATGTGGTTTCATTGCTTAAGCAAATTATTACACGTCCTGGTACCTGGCTATTTATCTGGCCAATGTCTTTTCCCCAATTCTGGTTTTGAAGGATCACCAGAAGCAATCTGCTATCAGTTGGCAAGGCCAGGCAGGCACCTTCACTGTCCTACGTCAGTGTATATCAACTCTGCAGTCCTATATCATAATTCAGTCTGTAGGAACCTTGATCGCCTTGCCCTTACACAAGAAGTCACACTGGTTCATTACATTAATAGCATTATGCTTACTGAATCTTGTAAAAATGGCAAGGTGGGAGCGGCATCAGACATCCTCATCTAACTTCCCCAGAGGGAAGGAGGATCATTATCAGCAGTAATAGTCCAAGGCTGATTCCTATGAAGCAGAGATCAGACAAGGTGCCTCTCTGACACCAGCCGTCCCTCCTGCTGCACTCTTTACTTCTCTCGGGTTCAACAGTCCGTTGCAATGACCACACAGAACTCAGGATTATGGGGTTTATTAGGGAAGTAACATGTTACAATGCAGTATCAGAAACAACTCAGGATACAACTCTTTGACCAGGGCAGTCTATTCTCAGCTGTGCTGGCAGACAGGGGCCTCTCTAATTCTTGACACCTT
The DNA here is from genome assembly GCF_000296735.1 of Chrysochloris asiatica. Lineage (NCBI taxonomy): Eukaryota > Metazoa > Chordata > Mammalia > Afrosoricida > Chrysochloridae > Chrysochloris > Chrysochloris asiatica. Next base: position 4,735,511 of record NW_006408648.1, on the reverse strand, counting down.
GGCCTAGCTCCACCAAGTGGCCAGAGGCATCAAACAATTAGCCAGTCCTCATGAAGGAGCTCTAGTAGTGTAGTGGTTATGAATCGGGCTGCGAACTGCAAGGTCAACAGTTCGAAATTACCAGCTGCTCCGCGGGAGAAAGATGAGGCGTTCTGCTCCCATAAAGATTAACAGCCTTGGAAACCCTGTGCAGGGTCAATATGAGTCAGAACTGACTCCACGGCACATAACAACATGATGGACCACAGCTGGTTACAGGTTGGGCTGCCAACCTCAAGGTCAGCAGTTTGAAACTACCAGCAGTTCTGTGGCAGAAAGATGACGCGTTTTGCTCCCATAAAGATTTACAGCCTTGGAAACCCTGTGAGGGTTCACTATGAGTGGGTTAACAACAACATGATGGACAAGAACTTCATTTGCCTAACCCCATGAACTCTTTTAGTTGGGAGTTACAAAGCTTATGTAGCTGTTATTAAGTGCTGTCAAGTTGGTTCCAATTTATAGGGACCCTGTATAGGGTTTCCAAGGGACAGCTGGTAGAAAGGGCATATTAAGTAATTTGTATCAATGACTGTAGACTTATTGGTGAGACATTTGCATGCCAAAGAGTGGGAACTTAACCTGATAAAATGTAGGAGCCTTCTTTCTCACTGTAATTTCTAGGTATCCAGGGGGCAGGGGGCATGTCAAGATATCTCTTCTAAAGGGAAGAATAAGTTATTATTGCATCTGATCTCTCCCATAAGTGAAAAAGAGATACAACACTTAGTGGCCTCTTAAGAATTTAGAGACAACATTTCCCTCATTAGGGTGTGATACTCCAGCCTATTTATCAAAGCTGCTAGTTCTGAGTGGGGCCCAGAACAAATGAAGGCTCTGCAAAGGGTTCAGGATGCCTTGCAAGTCACTCTGCTACTTGGATGTAGGATCTGCCTCATGCAGCTGTGCTTGAAATGCCAGTGGGAGATAGAAATTCAATTTTGCAGTCTTCTCCCACCACCAGTTTCTGGACTTCAGCCACAGTTTCTTCATTTGTTGACGTTGACAATCTTCCCTCTCTTGACTTATCTTTAAGGCCTTCCTGACCTTCAATATGCTTGAACCATTGAAACACTGTTGTTTTATATGGGACAGCATTCCTGTAAACTTGTTGCAAAGCATCAATGATTTATGGAAATACCCATTTGAGTTTTGTTAAAATTTATTATTAGCCCTGGCCATAAAAATCAGTTTTTGCATGGCACAAAAAGTATACTTTTTCTTTAAGGCACTGTAATGAGACCGTTGTTGCTGTTAACTGCCATCAAGTTGGTTCCAATTCATAGTGACTCTGTATAGGGATTTCAAGGAGTTGATGGTGAGTTTGAACCACTAACCTTGCAGTCCAGTGCTTATCCTTCAGTGCCACACCAGGACTCCTTAATGAGACTAAGACAAGTGTATTACAGAGAAAAATTGTCTGTAGTCAGCCTCTTATTGCAGAGACGTGTTTAAATAAGTAAGATAGTTGGCTAGAAACCCATGTATGCATGAACTAGAACCCTAGTAGTGATACTGTTAAACTTACCCATGTATAACCATGCTTCACAAGTTCTGGTTCTCTAGAGAACTCAGCCTAAGACAGTATTGTTGTCCTTGTTTAGTGCCATCAAGTTGGTTCCAACTCATAGCAACTCTGCATAGGGTTTCCAGACGTGACTAATGAGTTTGAACTACCCACCTTGCGGTTAGCAGTCCAGTGCTAGGGTATATCAATAGTTGGTGATTTCTCTGTATTGGGATGGGAAGGTGGTACAAAGATTATCAGATATCACAGGGCTTGAACTTAAAAATGATGCTTGATAAAAGCAAGTTATTGTTGTAATTAGTGCAACTTTTACCCAGTTTCTGGGACTCAACTTTCCTTCTATCAAATCCCTGCCAGACAAATCTTTTAAAATCAATCACCATATACCACTTCCCAGTTCACTTTTTCACTAGCTTTCCATTACTATTTATAATCACGGTCTTGACAGCTGGGATGGAATCCTAGTGTGGCACTGGAGGATACGCACTGAACTGCTAACTGCAAGGTTGGCAGTTCAAACCCATCAGTTGCTCCTCAGAAATCCTATACAGAGAGAGTCACTATGAGTTAGAACGGATTCTACACTTAACAACAAGGCTGGGATAAGAGTACCTCCAATGCTGCCCTGAGGTCAGGTGGTCTCAAGATAAACCCAGATCAGTTTCTGCAGCACCAATTTGAAGGGAAATGTCTGGGGACAAGAATGGTTTATACATCTGAATTAACATGGAATCTACACTGTACCGATATTTGCATGCAATTTAAAGATGAAATGCTGGTCTTCAGTGACATTTGGAGCTTGTTGTGGACTGCTTCAGCTTTCTCCCTAGGTACACTACACTACTGGGACACTGCCTTGGTAAAGCTTGGGAGCTAGGGTGTAGAGCACACACACAAAAAGTTAAGATTCAAGCCCCTTAAGCAGGGTAGTTAGGACTGTCCACTATCAGGCTCTCCTATTCATCCTTCCAATTGGTTCCTGACATGCAAAGATCAGTCCACTTTGCTCTCTACTCGTTCCTGCTTACTTTCAGTCTCACTGTTTTGAACTTTGGGACAAGGCATCCCAGCTATGTCATCCCCTTGGGCAAGTTAAACCCTCTGTGCCTCAGTTTCTTGATTTAGAGAACAACTGGGTTGTCAGAGGACTGAAAAAAAAAATTAAAGAAAAAGCATTTTAAAGTGTTTAGTTCGCAGTGCTGTTGTGGCATTGTTGGCTAATGCATCAGACAGCAAAGCCGTTTGAACTGTGCGGTCGGTGGTTCAAGCTCACCAGCAGCTCCTTGGAAACCCAGGGTTGGTATGAGTCGGAATCGACTCAATGGCACTTAACAACAACAGTTCGCAGTGCACTCTTTGTATTAGGCACTTGACTGTTAATATTTCCTTCTATATGAAAGAAAGAGTCCTGGTGTGGCACTATGGGTTAATGAGTTGGACTGTGAAGTTGGTTTGAACCACAAGGTAGGCTGTTCAAACTCACCAGCCACTCCTTGGAAACCCTATAGAGTCCTATGAATCGGAACCGACTCGAAAGCACGTAACAGAACATATATCTAGGTTAAGCAACAGGAAGAATAGCGAAGTCTAGGCCAATGTCGAATCCCTGAAAAGAGTAAAACGTTAAAGAGTGAGATTTGCGCGCGCCGCCACGTCCTAGGCGTCAGGCGCGTCGTCTGGCGGTGACCCCCGCGGGCGCCTCCTCTCCACCTCGAGGGCAGGTAGGCCGGGCCACAAGAACCCACAGTACCTGCTCTCCCTCCTGAAGTCTAGCCATTGCGTTTGCCCCGAAGTAAAATTCGAATTGCTGAAAGGAACGCGCCCCACCCCCTACCCGAGGGGCCAGCCTAAGAAAGTGGAGAAAGCCCCAGCCTGTTGTTACGAAATCCCCAGAAGGGACTTCCACCTGGGCGCGCTCTAGCCTGGCGTGGCTGCCGGTCCCACAGCTGGGCGGAGCAGGCCAACCCCGAGTTCGCCCCGCCCCGCAACTGACCGAGAGGCGGCCGGGCGGGGGCCTGGAAGGGGAGGAGAAAGGAGGAGAGGAAAGTGGAGCCCGCGGGGGGAGGACCGAGAAGGGAAGGGGCGGAGGCGCAGGGCAGAGTGTACCGGAGCGCGGGGGAGGGTTCCTGACCCCAAGTCGCGGTCTGAGCACCGAACCTGCGGTCCACTGCACAGAGCCTCCAGCGGCGCAATCTCGGGCAGCGACACCCCAGACGACCCGACCGGCGAGGCAGGGCAGCGGCGGCCCTGGGACTCGGTTCGGAGTGGAGGCGGGGCGCGGATCAGTGTAACTTCCAGCGCTCCCCGCCGGGCCCCGGGAACCGTGAGCTGGGGCTGCGCGCCGGACATGTGGCTGGGTCCCTCGGCCCTAGGTCCCCGCACTTCGGCCCGGCCACACTGCCCCGCGAAGACCGGCCCTCAGCGCCGCAGTTGAGGCCCGGCGTCCTCACTATGCCGCGGGCTTCAGCGCTCCTGTATGCCGGCCTTTTAGGGCTCTGCATGCTTGTGCCTAGCCTCCCAGGTAAGCCGCGCCGGGGCGCCGCGCCGCCAAATGTTGAGAAAGAAACTTTGTTGGGCAGATTCACCTTCGGACGCCTTGGATGCGCTGGGTGGGAGGGATTGTGTGAAGATGCAGGGCAGAGCTGGGCGCCTTCCGGGCACTCAACAGGTGGGAGAATCGCCTGCAGGACAGCCCTGTTGGGAGCTTTAGATGTGCGGGGACCGCACGGTGCTCACAGTAGTTCGCAGCTGGGGCGGGCTGTCGTCGGTCTCCTTTCCCCTCCCGGGCTTTGGAGGAGTCTTGCCTTCCTGTGTAAACAGACTTGCCCATCTGCTGACCGAGCCGCGGAACGCCTGTACCTAGTGCCCAGGGAGGGTGCCTCTGCCAGCCCCAGCGTTTGGACCAGGGTTCTCCATTCCTGGGCACAAAGCGGCCCTTGTGACCGACCGGGGGCGGGCAAGCTGCTGGGAAACACGGAGCTATACTGCCGGTGCCCTGGTCCGGGGGAGGCAAAGGGCAGCCCGACGCACGAGACCTGGAGTCTTCCGTGGGTCCAGGACTTTGGGCCACTGCGACTCCGGAGCGTTAGTTTCTTGATATTGCGGGAGTGTGGGGTCCCATTGTAAAGGAATCCTCGAGCTTCATCGCTCCGTCGCCAACCACCTTCCTTTAAAGATGCAACCCCGTTTCCCCTCCCCCAAGCCGCTGCATACCCGTGGAGGGACCCAAGTCCCAAGCCTGGGCCCACTAGGGTGTTCCTGGTCGGATTTCTTTTGCCTAGCTTTATCTCGCGATTTACAAAACTAAAGGATTCTGGAACCGGGGTCAGGAGGTGTGAGATTCCATTAGCCCGATACTGATGTGGGCTGTTGGCCGAGTAAGGAGCCCCTAGTTTGAGATTTCCGAATTGGCAGTTGTTGTTGCTAAGTGCCGTGGAGTCGGTTCTGACTCATAGCGATCCTGTACAGGGTTTCCGAGGTTGTGTATCTTTACAGGAGCAGAAAGCCTCATCTTTCTCCCGCGGAACAGCTGGTAGTTTCGAACTGCTGACCTTGTGGTTCACAGCCCGATTCGTAACCACTACGCTACTAGAGCTCCTTGAATTGGCAGTTAGGAGGCTCCAAAGAAAGGACGAGTTACCACCACTACCACCACCCAAAAGGCGGAAAGCTCCAAACTTTCTCCTTTCCCTTAGGAAATAATTGGGTGTTAGGGTGCTCTATTCACCTTCAAACTTGAGATACTTGATTGCTATTGCGAGCCAAGCGGTTGCCTGGTTGCTGGAGGGGAGGACTGCTCTCCCCACGGTGTCTCATTTACATGAAGGCAGCCTAGGTTTATATCTGAGAGCGGAGGAGGGGTCTGGGCAAACAAAAACTTCGTTCAGGCAGGCCCTAATTCAAACTTAATACTGTAGCAAGGTTTCTTTGATGGGAAAATAGTCACTCCGGAGCTTGGAGTAGATCAGTGGTTTCCAAACACCCTTCTGGCAGCCAGTGTCCACCACTAATGGTTTCACTGGTCCCCAGGGAAATGCAAAGCGAAGGATAAAGTAGCTCCTATCACACACGTGTGTATCATTGCCAATAGCCCCTGCTGTATAAGAACTGCCTTTCAGTTTGCAATTAGGTCCTAATTTTAAAAAATACATATTTTTTTTTGGTGGGAATACTTTTATTTCCTTTTACTAAAACTTAGCGAGCCTGTATTAAATCCCCTTTTTCTGTTTCTTTCTTTTGTTTGGATTTTCAAATCTTTGTGTTCTGAGAAATCCCAAAGTTTGGGAACTGCTAAAGTAGATGACTAAGGAGCTCTGGTAGCATAGTGGTTACGAATCGGGCTGCGAACCTCAAGGTCAGCAGTACGAAACTACCAGCTGTTCCGCAGGAGAAAAATGAGGCTTTTGCTCCTGTAAAGATATACATCCTCAGAAACCTTGTACAGGGTTGCTGTGAGTCGGAATCGACTCCAGGGCACATAACAACAACAAAAGTAGACGAGTGTTAAGTTCCCTTCATACTTAACATTCTGTAATTCTAAGGCAAACTCCTAAGATTTCTAGTTGCAATGAATTATTTAAAACCTTATTTTCCATTAGCATTTTTAAAGGTTCATCTTCATCCTCACAATGATCTCCAGTTTTTTCAGATGGGCCCAAGGGTGAAGTCGCTTACCCACCGTTCTTGCCCTGGGTTTTGGAGTGGTACCGGGGGTCAGTTTTGGTCTAGTACCCTTTCCACTACATTGCGAGCTTTGTACTACATGGCTCAGCTGGGTACGGAGAAAAAGCATTGAGCCACTCTGGTTTATTTTCTCTCCTTCAGGATTCCCCTTTTACATTGCCCATCGCAGTGATGGCAGATTTATCTTCTTCTGTTTCCCTTTTGAGCTCAGCCAGTCTCCAGTGGAGTCCTGGTGCGGCGCTGTGAGTTAATGTGCCAGACTGCAAAGCCGTTTGACATGCAAGGTTGGCGGTTCAAGCTCACCAGCTACTCCATTGAAACTCTATATAGGGTTGCTATGGGTCAGAACCAACTGGACAGCACATAACAACAATCCTCCAGTGGATCAGCAGAGTGATAGAGCAAGCTGCTCACTTAACTCTGTTGTTAAAGTGCTGTGAAGTGGGTTCTGACTCAATAGCAACCCTGTATTAGGTTTCCAAGGAGTTCATGGTGGGTTTGAACTGCTAACTTGGCAGTTAGTAGCCCAGTGCTTAGCCTATAGCGCCTCTGTATCTCCCTGTATGTGTCTTGGGGCTTTGCTTTATTTCCTTAGGCTGGATGCTAGCTTACACACCTGTGTGATTTCTCAGTGTTGCTGAACCAACTCCAAACATTCTTTTTCTCTTTTCTCTCCCCTCCCCACCTGTTTTTTGGGGGTGGGGTGGGGCTGGAACTCGAGTAAAGCAGGTGCTTTCTCCTGAGCTTTTTTTCTGTATCATATCAGGAATGAAAAACCTTGTTATCCAGTGAAAGAACCAGGTGACTGTAATGCTGTGTCTTTCCAGGTGTTCCTGATGCCTCAGCACTCTTTCATCTTCACATGTAACCCACCGGGAAACATACATTTAATTTAAGGTCCCTGGCAGGAGACAAATCTCCCTGTCTCTTATTATCCCATGGCCTAGAGCTTCCAAGACAGGGTCCTGAGATAATGGTCTTCCCAAAACACCAGGGAAACGTTTCTTGGGGTGAGGCCTTTTCACCTCATTCTTGCTCTCTAAATGGTGGAGTGTGGTATTGATTTTGCTCTGTGACTGGACTCCTTTTTGCTATTATTGATTTTGTTAAAAAATCAATTTTTTTTTTTTAGCAAATACCCTGAAGATTGCTGTTGTTGTTGTTAAGTGCCATTGAGTCAGTTCCAACTCATAAACACCCTGTATAGGGTTTCAAAAGAGTATCTGGTGAGCTTGAACCACCAACCTTGCAGTTCAAACTGACCTTGTCGTTCAGTGCATTTTTGTTTGCTGTTGTGTGCCAAGGAGTCGGTTCCGACTCATAGTGACCCTGTTCAGGGTTTCTGAGGCTGTAAATCTTTACTGGAGCAGAAAGCCTCATCTTTCTCCTGCGGAACAGCTGGTAGTTTCGAACTGCTGACCTTAAGGTTTGCAGCCCAATTTGTAACCACTATGCTATCATTGTTGTTGTTGTTAAGTGCCGTCGAGTCAGTTCCGACCCATAGCGACCCTGTACAGGGTTTCCGAGGGTGTAAATCCTTAACGGGAGTAGAGAAAGATGCTACCATAGACCCATAGTAAATCCTAACCTGAATCACACTACCTACCACCCCCGATAGGACAGAGTAGAGCTGCTTCTATGAATTTCTGAGAGGAGCTCTGGTAGTGTAGTGGTTACGAGTCCAGCTGCTAACCTCAGGGTCAGCAGTTTGAAACTACCAGCAGTTCTGTGGAAGAAAGGTGAGGCTTTCTGCTCCTGTAACGATTCTCACCCTCAGAAATCCTATGCAGGGTCGCTATGAGTTGAAACTGACTCCACTGCACACCACCACCAATGCAGCTTTATTGGAGTAGACAGCCTCATCTTTCTCCTGAGAAGCAGCTGGTGGGTTTAAACTGCTGGCCTTTTATTTAACAAGCAAGCACTTAACTCACTGTGCCACTAAAGCTCCTTCTAAATCCTAAGGGAACCCTTTATTTTTTTAAGTGGATTCGTTTTGGAATGTGTGCCCACACACCCGCACATACTCATACACACAAACCACCAGCACTACATTTTCTGTGGTCTGTGATGGGGCTGCTTGGAAACTGGCTCAAGTCACCAAGCATAGGTTTAGAAATGACAGGATAAAGAAATGCAAACACTGGGCTTGGTTTGCAGACTGCTGTTTACCCTATGGATTATACATTTTAACTTTTTATATCAGGGGGGCTTTTTGTAAAAGGGAGTGAGGCAGAAGAGGGCAGGCTCTAATTAGTTGTAATTAGTATTCCTCTCCTGCTTGTTCTCCATGCTTAGTTAGCTACTGAGGCAACTGAGAATTGAAATATCTAAGTAGCTTGGCAAAAGGCCCTTTGTGCCTGCTTGTTCTGCCTGGAACTACTGTTTCTTACTTTAGTCTGGTTGTGGAAGTAGTCATTCTGAGAAGTGGTAAAACAGTATCAGGAATGTGGGATAGTTACACAGTGGCTAAATGATAGTGTCCCTTTAAGGTGACATTATGCAGCTGGCTTCATGGGAGGGCATCTGGTTCCACAGGTATTTTTAGTTGTCTTGGGCTGAGGGCTTTGGAAAGCATACTGCCAGGGGTGGTTTTCCATATTTCCAGCTGGAATAGGATTAATGGCCTAAGGGAGCCCTGGTGGACAATGGTTAAGATTTGGGCTGCCAACCAAAAGATTGGTGGTTTGAACTCATCAACCATTCCAAGGGAGAAAGTCGAAGCAATCTGCCTTTGTAAAGATTGTTGTTGTTAAGTG
>NW_006408648.1:4696724-4705658 GCF_000296735.1 Chrysochloris asiatica | reverse complement strand
AACTCCTTCACCCTTTCAGTGTTCTGTCCATTTCTGATATTTTAGTATTAATGATCTGGACCTCTTTTTGCAAGTTTTGTATTGACTCCAATGGTGTATATGTTCTATTTGATTGTTCCTGTAGCACTTTTCTGACTTTTTTCTTTTTTTCCTCAATTTTTATGTGTAACATTTGGATGCACCCCAATATCATTTGCCTAAATTCCCTTTCAGACAATTCCCAAACCTCTTCACTCTCCTATCTCTTCTTGGTTGTTTGTTTGAGATACTTTGCCTTGTTTGTGTATGTGAGCAGAAATTTCTTGCTTCTTTTTAGGCATTGTGTTGGTGTTGTATTTGTATTAATTAGATGAATATATGATTTTTAAGCACACTCAAATTGCCTTCTGGTAGGTCTGATCAGGAGATGAACTTCTCTGTGTTCACTGCTCTTGCAGCTCCCTTCAGGGCGTTTTTAGCAGATGCTGGTTGTAGAATATGTTCTCTCTGGTGTATAGCAGCTGGTATTGGCTATTGCCTTATTGGTGGAGTTTTCCAGGGTGAAGTTGTAGCTTGGCTGCATTGACACAGTTGCTGTCTCTTGTCAAGTAAGGGATGAAGAGAAACTCTCCCACAAAATAATAGCAAGACCAAAATTCAAGACTAAACACCATAGTCAAATGTCATAAAAACCCAGGAAAAAAATACATATAAAGCTAGGCAACCCAGAAAAAAACAAAAGAGAAAAAGGAAAGTCATGGGGAAATATGAGTAATTCTTTTGCGACCCCACCCCCCAATATAATCTTGCCTTCGAAGCCAACTGTGAAATTCCACGATGTTCCCATTGGGCCCAGGCCCCCACCTCCCCAAGTCTATTTATCTGTCTCTCCTAAAGAGAACCAGCCCAGAGCTAGCCAGATCCACTTTGGAGGAGACTCCTGGATCAGTTTCTTTCTTCTGCCTCTGCCTGTGCCCAGTGCAAATCCTTCCCCTGAGCAGCACAGAACAGTGCCAATTGTTCTGTGCATCACAAAACCTTGTGCATGTGGTATAGGACCTTCTCTGGGGGTGTTTACTTGAACAAGTCTCCCCTCTGGTCATCAGTGAGATGAGTAGACAGAGCAGAAGAAAAACCATGATAAGGAAATGAAAAAGGCTCTCACCCCTCTGTTTCAGCTTTCTGCACTGGGAGTACTTTCTTGTCCCTTTCTCCACTCACTGCCATTCACAATGACTCCCGTGGCACCCGCTGGCCGCCCTGGATCAGAAGTAACCTAAATCTTACTCCCAGTAACACTCCAACCACTTATTCATCTCCTTACTTGAAGTTCAGAGTCCTGGAATGATCCTCTGAATCTGTTTTACCCCACTCCACCTCCATGCTTTCGTTAATAGGGGTCTGCATAGTCTTTCTGCGTCATCCGCCATCAAGCTGAGCTTCCTGGGCAGCTTTGTGTTCCATTATGCACTGGGTCACTGTGAGTTTTGTGCTGACTGGTTAACAGCTAACAGCAATCTATTTCTGTTATCCCATTGAATGTTTGCAATCAGAAACCTCAAACTTCTGGCTGTGTACTTTAGTAAGAGTTGTCTGACCTTGGACAGGAAGGTAGACAGCAGTGGGGAGGCCAGCCAGGAACCACTGCAGGGATTCAGACCTCTGCTTGGAGGGCCTGGCTTGGATTGTGTGGGACTGGAGAAGGGCAGGCAACAAGAGTTGGATTCGGAGGCAGCATACCATACATATTGAAGGAACAGCCAGCTGGACATGGTGGCTGCTTGTATATGTTTGATGGAAGAAGGAGTAAGTCAATGACTTTTGGAAGGAAGGAGTATTTTTAGATTATGGTTTGCAGTAAATTCAGCTTCATAGCCATTAGGAAAAAGGGCTGTAGGGAGTTGAAGTTGAACTTGGAATCATTCACTCTGCAAACAGATAACTGAACAATGGCCATCATTTGTGCTGCTAGTGCCTATTTCCATGACCTAGACACAACACTCTGACATTATGAACTCTAGCTGCTTAACTTTTAATTCATTACTTCCTTCCTTTTAAAATGATTATTGTTGCCCAGTGATTCATTCAGCCAAGTCCAGACTATCTGAAATATTAATAGGTGGGGAGAGGAAGAGATGCTGAAGGGAGGAACTCTGGCATTGATGGCATGTGTCAGCATACTATACTGCTGATGGTTTGGGTTAGTAGAGTTCCTGTTTGCTACTGGCAGACTGAGAGTTCCCAGGGAGAAGGGCCTGGCCATTCATCTCAGTAGCTCCAGTAGCTCCAGCCTACTACTCAATGTTGGCTTTGTTAAATTTGAATTTGCCCCCACAACAATCTTATTTTAGGACAACCATGTTGAGTGTAGTAAAAGTACTTTGGGGGCAGTAATATAAAGCTTGTAGCTTTATATAAATTTGAGCAGCCATAGACATGAGGCATTTGACATCTGTCTCAATTTCTTAGTACAGCAGTACAACAGAAATGCCACACTCAGTGGATTTAACAAACAGAAATTTTCCTAGTTTAGGAGGCTAGTCTGAATTTAGAGCAAGACTTTTTATATTGGCTCTGGAGGAAGATCCTTGTCTTTTATGTCTCTACTGTTCTTCTTAAGGATCCCTGATAGCAAAATGGATTGCTAGCAGGACTGCGAACCACAAGGTCAGCAGTTTGAGTCTGCCAGCTGGTCCATGCGAGAAATATGAGGTTTTTTGCTCCCATAAAGAAATCCCCTACGTACAGGGTCACGATGAGTGACAGCACTCAACCACCATGGCTCTTCTTGGTGTTCCCTTAGTGATCTCTTCATGGTTGCTATCTTTCCCTCATTTGTTCTGGCTTCTTTGTGCCCAGTCTGTTAAGATGCACCCTACACTGGTATGGCTTCATTAACATAACAAAGAATTCTGTTCCCAAAAGGAATCATATCCACAGGTATATAGGATTTAGGATTTACAAGATTTGGTGAGGGGACACACAATTCAATCCCTTGTTGTTGTTGTTAGGTGCCATAGCAGCCCTATGCCCAGCAGAATGAAACACTGCCTGGTCCTGGGCCAACCTCACTATTGCTGCCACACTTGAGTCCATGGTTGCTGCCACTTTGCCAATCCATCTCACTGGGGGTCTTCCTCTTTTTCTCTGACCCTCCACCACACCCTTGAATTCCTTTCTGAGTGAGAGGCAGTTAGTCTCCTCCAGATGACCCTGGAGAACATGGGCCTTGCTCTTCTGTCTGGAGTGGACAGGAACACCAGGCAGGCATCCCATGTGGGCAGGACCCTTTCTGACCTTTGAGACAGGTTTCCTTGTTTCAAGTCATTTTCTCAGTCTTTTACCTATTTTTTAAAAAAGTAATAATGAGGCAATTTGACTAGTTTATCTTCAAACAACTTGTAACTCCAAGGTTTAGCAGTTTCATAGTTTTGTAGAAATGATTATATACATTGAAGCAAATTTCTAGGCAGATTCATTTTAAATTGAAGGGAGCTTGTCAAAGAGTGTAGGAGGCAGGCCCACCTTCCCAGCAGATGTGTTTGGAGTCCTTCTGGTCAATGTTTGGACCTGGGAAGGTCCATTCCTATTAACAAGAGGTTATGCACGATGAATGGGTCCACCTAGTACAAAAGTTTCTCTTAGAGAATGTGTTCCAGGTCTAGTGCAGCACCTGGGGCTCCCTCCTGCAAGCCTGGCAATGAGATTATGTCTAAGAAATGCCAGTCTTGGGGGCCACGGGTCCTATTGGGGAGATGACTTGTGGTGAGGAAGGGCCCCAGGATTCAGGGCTAGGTTTCCATAATACTGTTCTTCTTTCTTTCCAGCACCTCCCCTTTTGTCCCAGCTTCCATGATGGCATTTCTTCTCTCTAATGCCCCATGGAGTGAGACGGTGCAGCTTCCTATTCCACTCCCACTCAGTCTAGTCAACTCTTTTGCTATTTAATATTTCTGTGGGATTTTGCTGCCAGTAAAAAAGGAGAAGGGAGTTAAAATTAGCAGAATATTAGTTTCAAGATGTCTTTACATTAAACATCTGTATGGTGCTTCATGGGGCTAGGGAACAATCTCCCACTTCCCTGTATTTTCTCCTCCTCTTCCCCTCTATTCTTTTGTTAATCTTCTCAACTCTTTTTCCCCCTTTTCCTTAATTTCTCCCACTTTTAATATCTGAGGTCATGTTCCTAGGATCAGTGTCCTTAGATTTCTTTCCATTCACCCAATATAGCTCTCTCCCTTTCTCTTTACTTTCAAGACAACCGTCAGAAGAGATTTATTAGTGATGTGAGTACCAGTCGTTTTCATTCAGAGAAAAACTAACAAGTTCCACTCTAAATAAATCTGCCTTGGGTGTTTCAGAGAGGATGGAAGATAAAAGGATGGTAAATTTCACCCAGGATATCTAAGCTGCTGGGACAAGAGGCTGGACAGTGGGCTTAACCTTGCCACCACATAGGGTCTGTCCCTGGAGACCCCTGCCTAGACTGTGGTACTTGGAGTAGGAAAAGGTGAACTGAGCTAGGTTTTAAAATAAGGAAAATTTACAATGATAAAGTAATTTCTTCTGAGTTTTAGTTTCTGATTTTTGTTTCGGATAAAATTTGAATTTTATCAAATGCTTTTTCAGTACCTACTGAAGTAATGATAGAGTTTTTCTTACCAGGGATAAATGCATTGATAGATTTGAGAGTTACAGGACTTCCTAACCCCACATTTTATTCCTGGGATACATTCTTCTTCTGGGAGTGTGCTGGATTCTTCCACACACTACAGATTATGATTTGATAGTATTTGACTTAGAATGTTCTTTTCCTCTGCCTGAATCACATGAATCTGTTTCTTGTTCTTTTTCTTTTTTCCTTTTCACTCTTGCACTATTCTCAATCAGCTGTTGAATGTTCAGTGATAGAGGATCTGATATGTTATGAGAAGAAGGAGTAGAAATCCCAGTGAGTCAAAGACATGGGAGTTGCTAATACGAAGGGGCTTCAAAATTTAATGGAAAAATGGAGTTAAAAGATACTGAAAAATTTCCATGAACTTTTTGAAGTCCCCTCATGCAGCTATAAGAAGTTCTGGTTTACTGATGGCTAAAGTGATTGACTGCTAACCCAGAAGATTGGTGGTTCAAACCCTACCAGCTACTCCAAGAGAGAAAAGACTATATGATATGCTCCCAAAAGATTTACAGCTTTGGAAACCTTATGTTGTTGTTAAGTGCCGTCGAGTCGGTTTTGACCCATAGCGACCCTGTACAGGGTTTCCGAGGCTGTAAATCTTTACGGGAGCAGAAAGCCTCCTCTTTCTCCTGTGGAGCAGCTGGTAGTTTTGAACTGCTGACCTTGTGGTTTGCAGCCCGATTTGTAACCACTACGGAAACCCTATAGGGCAGTTCTATTCAGTCCCATAGGGTCACTATGAATTAGGGTTGATTAGATGGCACACAACAGCAACACAAGTGTACTAGGTTTATGGATGCTTAGAAAAGTGTAAATGTTTAGCTTTGGCAAATGAGCCTTGATCTGCAGTTAGCATTGAGGCCTGTACCTTTTTCAGCTTTGGAAAGATGTCTGGTAAAAAATGAAGTTATTTCTCACCGACCCATTCAAAGACTTTATTCATAGATTTATAGCAGAAACTAAATGGCAAATCTTTATCTTGCTTTGAAGGTCTCAACATATGCACTAGTGGAAGTGCTATCTCGTGTGAAGAGTGTCTGCTCATCCACCCCAAATGTGCCTGGTGCTCCAAAGAGGTATGTTAGGTTGGGGGAGGAAGAGAAGCAGTGTGGTGGAGGGTAAGCTAACCACAGCACATTGGCTGACGGTATATAAAGAGTGTGTGCAGATTCTGGAGTCTCTGGATGATTTCATGGTTTACAAGCTTGACTGCTAGTCAAAAAGTTAGAGGTTCAAGTCTCCTTGGAAAAAAAGCCTGGTGGTGTGCTTCTTAAAAAACATCCATTGAAAAGCTTTTGGGGCACAATTGTACTCTGACATGGGGTCGCCATGAGTCAGAATTGACTTGGTGGCTGTTGGTCCAGATTCTTCAAGCTGCTTCTTCCGCTTCCATGCCACATCACTGAAATAGAATAAAGAAAAAACAACAAACTATTATTTTTATGAAACAACACGTTAAGTTGGGTCTCTTGATATTGTTGAAGGTTTTAATCCTGCTTTAGGGAGATAAGACCTATTTATCCTTTTGTAAGGGAGCCAATTATAAGTCACCTGTGACTGTCTCCCCTTTGATATAAGAACCCCAAAAGACATGGCGCTTGGAAAATGAATTTGTGGCATAATGACACAAAGCATCCCTGGGTGGACAACCTGTTGGTGAATGTGTGCATCTTAGTGCAGTTTAGCTGAGGATATATGGGGGTAGGGGGTAAAAGTTCTAAAAGTTTGTGGGAAATTGCCATTATTGTTTAGTTCTATTTTTCCATGAATTTTTTTGACCCCCCCCCCATATATTATGAGTTGACCTGTAAGGAGTGATTTTATTTTCAAATGATAGCTGCTGCTATCATAAGTCCTCAGAGAGGGATGTAGGTTTGGGTTGGTGTTAGGCAGCTTGCTGTTATAATGTAACAGAATCTTAGAACTTGGTGGACCAGTTAGGAAATCCTCAACTACTAAACTTCCTATCTTGTAGGGTACTTTGGAGCCACTTTTCTTTCTTCATGTCTTTTTTTTTTTCTGTCTGTAAAGAACATGAATTTATTTTTTCACAGTTCTGAAAGCTAGAAGTCCAAATCAAACTCGCAGTCTTATCAGTTCTTTTGAGAGAACTTTTCCATGTCTTTCTTCTAGTTTCTGGTGACTATTGGCAGTCTTTGGTGCCCCTTCACTGGTCATAGATGCATCTGCTTCTCTTGTCACATGGTGTCTTGGGTTTCGTTTCTAAACTTGGTTAGAACTACAGAGCACAACTGTCCTTGCATCAGTGCATCATTAAGGTCATTTAACAAAGACCCACCATTTTGGACTTACAGTATCGTTTAACAGCTCAGAGTGTGGTTCTTGACAGTGAACTAAAATGTGGCTGCTGGGAGGCAAGGCTTATTCTTTATGATGGGAGCCTCAGATTCCTCTAACTATGGCTAAAAATGATCACGGGAAAGAGGAGAATCCTACCAGGTGCCACACACTTAGTACAGAGCATATCTAGTCCTCACTACAGCTGTATAAGGTGAGTGGTAATACTCCCATTTTACCAATGAAAAACTCAGACTTGGAGAGGTAAAAAAATGGACAAGCCGCTGGAGTTTGTGAGGGGCTTCATGCTGTATAGCACAACAGCATCATGTGACTTATTCCAGTCCACACAGCTTGCCAAAACTTGACTCCATCTAGTTGAACTTCTGAGCCCAAGCTCTTTCCTACAGGATCTGCTGCTTCTTGACACATGAGCTTGCTAGACCTTCTCCTGTAGGAAGTAAGATTACTAAACAGATTGACTTGAGAGTGGAATCCCCTTGATATATAAAGCCTTAATTGTAATTGTGTCAAATCTAATTGTCTTTGTTATCTGGGTACTTCAGATTTACCTTCTGGCTGCATGGCTACAGTGATCAGTCAGGATGTGGGAGCTCCTGCCTGGCCTCACTTGTTAGCACTGCAGGCCTTAGTTCCTGCCCCTTGTCCTCCTTGACACTTTTCTGAGCAGTTCTAGCCAGTGCTGCTGTTCCATATCCCTAATTTCTCAACCACTTTAATCCCACAGGATGCTGTTGTGCTATACAGCATGAAGCCCTTCACAAACTCCAGCAGCTTGTCCATTTTTTTCAGTGAAAAATGTCTCCTATAGAGTTCTGAGCTGTCAACTGGAAGATACATGCACAAGTGTGTGTGGACAGTTTTGTGCTGAGACCCGTATGATTTCCACCGATACTTTATTATCTGCAGCCAAGTTACACTGCCACATGTATGGTTAAGATGACACTCAGTCACACCTATCCTACCTTGCAAAACGAAGGAAGTTGATCAAAGCCATTCCTAAACTCTCCAGACCCAGCTTCCTGAAACACACTCAGGATGAGAGGCAGTGTTCCAGTACAGTGATCATAGGGATTTCTGCCAAAATGTGACTGTGTGTAAGTGTACAGGAAGCCAATGAGCTGGAGAGAGATGCAGTGGGCTGGGACAATAATAGTGTAATGAGAACTAGAAACTGAATTTAGCTGGGTGTCCAGGAAGAAAGAGAGAAGAGGCTTGAGGGACTGGCAGCCTGCCATTGTCAAGCCCAGTGTAGCTTGCAAGAAGGTAATGTTTGGGAGAAATGGGCAGTGCTGAGGAGAGAACGAGGAGAGGTAGAGGGCAGGCAAGGAGATACACTCCGGAGTGGTAAATGGGGAGGTTGTTCCGTTGTGAATGTGACAGCCCTGAGTGATGTGGCCATGAACCGCGCTAGCTGACATCAGGAAGGAGGAGGGAGGGTGAAAGCTAGGGGTCAAATGGGCCATCTCTGTGGAAGCTGAAATCCTGAGGGGAGAAGAACAATGAGATCAGGAGCTCTTCATGTATTTGGATGGGTGAAAAGAGAGTCTGGGATAGAAGGAGACTGGTGAAGTCTGGGCTGTGGTGAGAGTCTTGGCCTATGGAGGTGGGCATGGTGAAAAAGGGATGAAGGGACCAGGAGGGTTAGAGGCAGGCACATCAGGAGGGACACAGATTAGAGGCTGAGAAGACAAACTAGGGAAATTATGGTGGTGGAGAAGGAGTGAAAGCAATCTACGTTCAATCCAGCTCACAATAAAATATAGATATTTTACGAGAATCATCTTTTTGTGGTCAAACTAAGTAAAAAGAATGCTTGGCCTCTTGTTGTTGTCAGGTGCCATGGAGTCGGAACCGACCCATAGCGACCCCATGCACAGCAGAACGAAACAATGTCCGATCCTGGGCCAACCTCACTACCGCCGCCACACTTGACGCCATCAATGATGTCACCT
>NW_006408648.1:4693481-4695299 GCF_000296735.1 Chrysochloris asiatica | reverse complement strand
TTGATGCCTTCTGCATCATTCAATAATTTGCCCAGAGAATCTTTCAATAACGAAAGTCGAGGCTTGAATTTTTTCATTAGTTCCCCCAGCTTGAGAAATGCTGACCGTGTTCTTCCCTTTTGGTTATCTTCTTGTAGATACTTCATAAATATTCGTTGAATGAATTAAATGAGCCGATTGGAGTCAATTTGCAGAGGAATTTCTCCTTTCCCCATTGTCAAGCAGGGAGTATATGTGAAAGGGTGGTGCTGGCACACACAGTGTACCTTGTCATCAGTTACCTGTCTTCCTATACCTCCACCCCAACCCCTAAATCCCAAAGGCCTCTGCTAAGTGGGGGCTGCAGCTTTGGTTGGTCTGAGGGCCTTGCGCTATATCCCATTGGAAATGCCAGCCCCACAAAACAACCTGTGCCCACTTTGCTGCCTGGCTTCTTCCTGTTTGCCAGTGTGTTCCTTCCCTCTTCATGCTGGGAATCAGGTCTGTCTGCCTCCTTTCTTGGCCTGAGTACAGAAATCCATCCTTTCCCTAAAACAGCTACCTACATCATCCTGGTGTGGAGCTGTAGGATCAGCACTGGACTGTGAACCACAAGGTCGACAGTTAAGATCCGCCAGCTACTCCTTGGAAACCCTATACAGGGTTACTGTGTGTCAGAACCGACTCAATGACACTTAACAACAACAACCTTTAGTAGCAGTAGGCGGGGAGGTTTTCGAAGGAAACAATGGCTGGTGTGGCCCAGGCAGATGAATCTGAATGCACTGGCTCTGATGCTGCACTGCTGGGTTTTGACAACAGGTTGTGATGAACAAAATACAAGGATTGGCTCTGAGACCAAGTGTCTTCCAGTGTGCAAGCTGGCTCAGACCAATGGTGAATATAAGGGATTCATTCGCAAAGTTCTGGGGAGATGGAAGATGCTTTGATTGCCAATCTTGTGGTAGGATTCTGCCCAGGAGTGATGAAGAGAGGTGTGTACTTGGTGGGTCTGAGTACAGGGCCAAATATAACCAGCTCTTCAGAATTGGAGTTTCTGAGCTGCAAGGCCCAGTTGGCCAGCAAGAAGTTCAGAAATTCTCCAGCTAACTGAGCTCTGTGCAGGTGAACCTTGAGCCCTTCAAGTTCTGGACAGCTAATGATTCTTCTGTTCTAGGCTCTTTCTCACAGCGACCAATCCTTGTAGGGTCCTCAAATAGCTAATGCTCTTTTCTCCCCTCCCTGTGCTTGCTTCTTAGGAGGCCTGGTGGTACTGTAGGATAAGCACTGGACTGCTAACTGCAAGGCTGGCAGTTTAAACCCACCAGTTCTTCTTGCGGAAAAATATGAGGCTTTCTGCTTCTGTAAAGATTTACAGCCTCAGAATCCCTATACAAGGTTGCTTTGAGTTGGAATTGACTTGATAGCTGTGAGGTTTTTGGTTTGTGTTTTCTTTACTGCTTCATTAGAGATGCTGCATCAGAAGCCAAATGTGACCATCTGGAGCCATTTGGAAAGCCTAGCTTTAGAATCTTCTGAGTGACCTAGAATCATCACTGTCATGCCTTGCTCCCTACCAAGTGGCTGTGGTGCTAGATAACCCTGAGGTGGTCATCACAAGCAAAATCCCCCAGGGGCTCAATGTAAAAACAACAACAACAACAACAAAAACCCAGTCTATTGACAAACAGACAAACAGATACAAAATTATCATAGAGGCCCAGAACAATACACTTGGTTTTCAATATTGGAAAAGCTTCTTTTTTGTTGTTGTTGTTGTTTTTTTTTTAATTTTTTTTTTTTCAATTTAAGGTTTTTATTGTGGATTGAGTGAAAGTT
>NW_006408648.1:4657150-4691625 GCF_000296735.1 Chrysochloris asiatica | reverse complement strand
CAACCTTCTAAATATTCCTTTATATGTGGTTCAGAGTTCTGGGACCATCCCCTGAACCTGCTTGGTCGGGTATTCTGTGTTGTTGTTGGCTGAGCTCTCTGCTATATGTCCACCTGATCCGCCATCTTGTTTGTTCTCTTGGAAAAGCTTCTTGACTTCTTGAATTTTGCAAAGGTTCTAAAGGGCTTTGGCTAGTCCTTGACCATCGTATGCTATAATGAGGGTCCCTCCAAGCATTGTACCTCTTTGCCAGTCATCTGAGAGACTGTCCAGCAAAGTGTTACCAAGGGGAGAGGACAAGATTGATGTCCTAACTCCTTCAGCTGTTACCAGGACTGGCATACATATAGTACTGTACTATTTGTTGGCTGCCTCCCACACTGACAGGCAGCCAGCTGGAGGCAACCAATAGTTCTCACACCCAGTGAAAGGGTGTTCAAAAAGAATCCTGGGCTGGCTTTGCCATTAAAACACACACACACACACACACACACACAACACACACACACAAAATCCCGTACTGGCAAGGATCAATACTTAACAACTACCTTTAAAACAATTATTTTTAACTTCTTATCTGTGAGTCAGGTGAAGATATACATAGCAGAGCATAAGTTTTACATTCAACAAATCCTACATACTTCATTTCATCTCATTGATTGCAGTCTTCTCAATGGAACCTGCCTTGTCTTACTTCCTGCATTTCTGTTTTCATACTTCCTCCTTTTCCAACTTTTCTGAACTTTGTCCTTGGATAAATGCTGCTCTGTTGATCTCAAATGGTTGAATGCTCTGCGGTGTGTGTTCCTCACTGATATTGTTGTTTCTCTTAGAGACCTATTTCTTGCTTGAAAATTGAGTTCAGTTTCAGACCTGAAAGTTGACCAAAGGCCATAGTCTTGGGGTTCCACACTCTCATTCTAACTTGTAAGCCTTTTGAAAAATGATTTTGAATTTTGTTCCACATTTTCTCCCATTCTACCCAGGACCTTCTAATGGGATCCCTTTCAGAACAGTTAGTAGTGGTAACTAGGCACCATCTAGTTCTTTTGTCTCAGGTTGTAGAGACTGATGCTCACGTGGTCCATTCATCTATTGGACTAATTGTTTCCATATTATCTTCAATTTTCATCACCCTTCTTTCCTCCAGACAGGGAGAGATCAATAGCTGCAGCTAAGATGGCTACTCATGAGCTTTTAAGACCCCAGTTGCTACTTCCCCAAAGTTGGATGTAGAACATTCTTTGTGAACTGTATTATGCCAATTGTCCCCTGAAAATTATGGTCATGAGTCCCCAGTCCCAGTGACAAATTCCCTCAAGGGTTGCTGATACCTAAGTTTTCATATCTTTGCCCTCTGTGTGTCAAAGCTGTATAGATTTGTGGGTATATCCCCACTCTCCCCCTTACACTTGTTCAGCCTGTGTGTCTATCCATGTATCTACCTAGAGATCATCACTATTGTAGGCTTGTATATGTCACAGCAGTTAGCTCTGTTGCTCTTCAGTCTTGCACCACATGTCTTCCCTTGCTTCAGTCTTTTTTTTTTGTGACTCCACATTTTTGTGTGTGTATCTCCTTCTTACTGTATGTTACCTTCCCCTTCACCCATATTAGCACTTGTCTACACTCTAGTTGGAGTCCTGGTGTGGTGCATAGGATAAGCACTCAATCTCAAGTTCGATTTGAACCACAAGGTCGGGAATTGAAATCCTATACAGGGCCTCTGTGAGTCAAAATTAACTCAACAAACCCTCTAGTCAGTGATTTATCCTTGCTTATCTCCTAGCCCTAGCGGTTATCAAGGTGTGTTTGTTTTGATGTGAAAACCTTTTCTTGACTTTTTATAATAGTTGTCTTATACAGTATTTGCCCTTTTGTGATTAACAAATTTCACTCAGCATAATGTCCTCTAGGTTCATCCATGCTATGAGGTGGTGTTTCACAGTTTAATAGTTAGTCTTAACATTTAAAAAAATTCTGTGACTAAACTATTCCCTTTTTTACTTTGTAATTGTATTTGTTACCTCTGTTTTCTAATTTCATTCTTGTAGGTTTATTTTACTTCGATTACTTATATATTTGGGTTAACTTCTGAGTGATGTTGTCATATATGCTAATTTCAGGTTGCTGTCTGTCTGCTACTTGTTCTCTGTCCAAAGAACTCTCTGTAGTATTTTTTGTAGTTAGTCTGGGTTTTTACAAATTCCTTTAATTTCTATTTATCCGACTATGTCTTAATTTCATCATCGTATTTGAGGGACAATTTTGCTAGATATATGATTCGTGGTTGGCAATTTTTTTCTTTCAGTTTTATATATGTCATCCCGTTGATCTTTTTGCCTGCATTGTTTCTGCTTGTTGTTGTTAAGTACTATGGAGTCGGTTCTGACTCATAGTGACCCTGTACAGGGTTTCCAAGGCTGCATCTTTCTCCTGCGGAACAGCTGGTAGTTTCGAACTGCTGACCTTGAGGTTCACAGCCCGACTCGTAACCACTACGCTACCAGAGCTCCTTATTGTTTCTGCTTAGAAATTATAAATTACTAATTCTCCTTTGTAGGCTACTTGTAGTTTTACCTGAGCTGCTCTTAGGATTCTTTCTTTGTCTTTGATTTTGGAAAGTCTGATTATAATGTGTCTTGGTGATTTTCTTTTGAGGTATATCCTATTTGGGGTTTGTTCCACTTCTTGAAAGATTATCTTCCCCATCTTTTATGATGCTAGAAAACTTATCTTTCAGCAGCTCTTGAACAGTTTTCTCTATGCTTCTTTTGTCTATTCTACAATCACCATATTTTAAAAGAAAGAATATTATTTAGTTGTAAACCTATGCCCCAAATATCTGGTGTCCCAAATTAAGTTAGATCATCCTGACACCCAGCCCCATCTAAAATCCAATTTAAAGAAAGAAAGAGTTGTCTTTCTTTCTTTACTTTTCCCATATATAAACTTTATTTCATTTGACATCATACAAAAATTTAAACTTAAACAAGAAAATGAAAATATGTACCTTTTACAAGTCAAAGAAAAGCAAAAGTTTTAGCCTTTGAGTTGATCTGCAAAAAACAAGTACATTAAAGGTACAAACTGCTGTAGCCGGTCTAGAAGAGTTGCACACAGTCCTTTTGAAAAAGTTAAAACTGGTTTCAAGATTACTTTTTTATATTTAAATTTACAGGCACAGGCCAATTTATAAATAGTTGCATAAATCAAAAGCAACCTTAATAAACTTTGTAGGCTTGGAGTCCTGGTGTGCCACTGTAGGATCAGCCCTGGACTGGGAACCACAAGGTCAGCAGTACAAACCCACCAGTGCTCCTTGGAAACCCTATATAGGGTTACTATGAGTTAGAACCAACTCAACAGCACTTAACAACAACAACAACTATGTGGAAAAGGAATACTAAAAAAGACACATCTACAAACACTAAGCTTTCATTTATAATAATTTTGTTATGTCTTATTTAAAACATTTTGTAGTGATTTATTGCCTAAAAATTCAAGTTTAAATTATAATCCAATAATTAATTGTACACAGAAAAAAGTCAGATACTATAAATAGAGTATAATCTTAACTTTGATCTTTCAGTTTCTGTGGCTTCATGTAAAGTAAAACAAAACTGCACATTGCACAAAGTTGTTAGAAAGCACAGGGAAATTGAATTTTGCAGACTGCGTATAACTGAATTGTTTCTTTAAAACAATTCACTAACTGCTGCTCATATTACTATAGTGCAAAATCTTTTATTGTTTCAACATGAAATTTAGCGTAATCTCATGAGTACATCAAAAGCCTGTGAGGTCCCAATGAACTGCTAAGAGACACACCCAAGCCTCAGTCTATCCCAGTGAGTCAACTAAAGGCTAATGATAATTGTCCAATACCACACACTTCTTAAGTGATTCACATTTCTGTGAACTGAAATAAAAGATTTTTTTGTTTCAAGTAACTGAATAACTGACTTGAATCTTCACTTTACTACAACAGACTTAGACAACAAATGATCTAGTGTAAATCACATTTTAAGCATGTATAAAACAGACCCTTTCAAAGTTCCACTTTTGAAAGCAAGCCAGGATGACTAGACTTTGTCTCTCATACTTTGGACATACTATCGGGAGGGACCAGTCCCTGGAGAAGGATATCATGCTTGGTAAAGTAGAGGGTTGGATGAAAAGAGGAAGACACCCAATGAGATGGATTAGCATGGTGGCAGCAGTTCAATCATAGCAACAGTTGTGATGTTGGCATAGGACTGGGCAGTGTTTCGTTCTTTTGTGTATAAGGTCGCTATGAGTTAGCACCGAAGGGATGGCACCTAACAACAACAACTTCAGTGTTAGTATGTGGTGTAACCAAATGAAGCTATGTTGAAAACCTTTTATTTGTTCAGGGGTAATTCCCTCCAAAATACTGTATCTGGTCTCCTGATAACTCATGCCATAATATTACTAATCGTAAATTTAAACATTTTCAAAAATATATTTTATAAATCAAAGTGTTTTATTAGGAAATACCATAATAAAATAGATCATCTTTATGTAAGTATGTCCTTTTTAAAATAAACATAAAAACAAGAATTTAAAGGAAGCCACAATAGAGGTAAACAAAATGTATTATGTTGCTATGGTTCTTTATTTCTCAGAATTTAAGAAATAGAGGCAAGTTAACATTTCAGGATAACAGTGCTTAAAGGTCAAATCTCTGTTGTTTTTTCAGTCTGTGCCATAACTTTAAAAACTGATCCTTGATCACATCAAAAATCTGCTTTTCATGTACAGCTCTGGCTGTATTTGTTCTATCAAAACGTTCTTCTATACAGATGAATGTATTTCTGCATTCAATACCATGAGGCCTTGGAATGGCTTTGGCTTCATGAACTGAAATCATCTGACTGTCCCAGTCAAACTCTAGCATAATATTTAAGAAAGTCCAGTAAGTGGTCCCTAACATGAGAGGTAAGGAAGAACGTTACATGAGCGTAATGTACAAGGTACATCTGTATAGCAGGACTAAAAGATTATGGGTAAATTTTATGGAAGGCTGGGTTCAGGTAGGGTTTGTAAATAGTGTCAAATCATCAAAACAAGTCTCTAGCTGCTAAGAATACCACGAGGCATTATTTATCTCATGGTGACTTGCCCACTTCTTAGTCACCAATACAAATGGACAAACTCTATTTTCAGGGTATGCATAACCTTTGAGAAAGAATGTGTTTCTTATTCAAACTTAACAATTGGCACATATGGTCAAATCAATTGAGGTCTTTCAATGTAGCCAGAAAGTCTAGTACAGAAGTGTTTATGGACTAAGGTGAGTATATGCCAGGCCTCAGTCTTCTGATTTATGGCTTCCTCTTTAACTATTAGACATAAGTCACTACCAATGTTCTGTCTGTACCAAAGAGCACCCAACCAAAAAAAGTCTGCTTTGTGGAAATAACAGCTGAATTTCTCTGTGCAGCAATGTCCAACAAAGTTCTTTCTTCATTAAATCACTTACTTGCTACTGACATGTTTCAAGTAACTCCAGTATCTGCTGACTCAACTTACTTTTGACTTTCAGCAGTGTGATTTCTCTAGGTTCTAAAACCGGTGTTTCTTGAAAAGGTAGAGCACATCTGACTACATGTGGTATATAGTGTGCATAAAACAATGGTTGCATTGAGTATCTTCTTTCAGCTGATAAAGACACTATCTGGTTAACTACAGTTGGCTCTTGGTGGGGTGAATGAAAATGTTGCCATTCACCATCAAGAGGAAGCTTTGTTTTCATTGCTTAATTTCTTCCTTCCTCAAAATAATGGGGAGGTTGAGGTGTGTATTGGACTGACATTTCCATATGCCAACTGCTACAATGACACAGCTGTAGAAAAGCCTGCATTCTATAAAGTGAAGTTACTATGTTGTTGATGATTTGGTGTGAAGGGAGGGAAATCCAAAATTGAGGACTTTGGGAACCTGTTCTTGTTCACTAAAAGTGAACATATATTCTTCTACTTTAGCTCTTCACTACCCTTTGAAACACCACACATTGGTCCCTAGCCAATCTTTCCAGGAGCTCCAAGGCCTAAGGGACCATAACCAGGCATGCTTAGTCGTAGCTTTTGCCCAACCCAAAGAAGGTGTTAGCCCAAGGGCTGGTGCGATGGCCAAGGAAGGAGCAAGATCAGAAAGATTTTTCTTATCATTATCTCGTTACATGTTGTAGGAGAAAAATACCAGTTTAATCCCTCTGCCCTTAACACAGCAACAATCTTCACATTTTATTTTTCTTTTGAATCCTAATGCAGATATAATTTTGTTTCTGTATTTTTCCTGTAAATGCTTTATGAAAGTGAAAGTTATCACAACTAGACCAGTAAAATAACATCATGATAAATGGAGAAAAGATGGAAGTTGTCAAAACTTCCTTTTGCTTGAATCCACAATCAATGCTCATGAAAGTAAGTTAACAAGTCAAACAGCGTGTTGCATTGGGCAAATCGGCTGCATGAGGACTCTTGAAGTTGTACAAGATCAAAGATGCCAGTTTAAGGACTAAGGTGTGCCTGACTCAAGCCAGGGTATTTTCAGTTGCCTCACGTGAAAGTTGGATGATGAATAAGATAAACCATAGAAGAATCGATGCATTTGAATTGTGATGTTGACCAAGACTATTGAAAACACTATGGACTACAAGAATAATAAACTAATCTGTCTTGAGAGAAGTAAGACAAAACGCTTCTTAGAAGTGAGGATGGTGAGACTTTGTTTCATGCTTTGATCATATTGTCAGGAAGAACAAGTCCCTGGAGAAGAACATCATGCTTGGAAAAGTGGAGAGTCAGTGAATTGGAGGAAGACCTCCAACAGATGAAGTGATACAGTGGCAACAACAATGGGCTCAAATATAACAACTGTAGGGAAGACTCAGGAGTAGACAGTGTTTTGTTCTGTTGTGCACAGGGTTACTGTGAGTTAAACCAACTCAAGGCACTTGATAATGAATATAATAAATATGTATATTAAAAGGAAAAAAAAATGTCCTGCATTATCTCTCTTTTGATCGGGATTCTTCTATAGACTGTTTGATCAAACCATTCAGTAGTGGTAACTGGGTACCTCCAGTTCTGGTCTCATGTCAAAAGAGACCTTAGTTCTAACTTAGTTCATGGAAAACATTAGTCAACATTTCATTTCCTTTATCTATACCTAACTCTTTTTCTTCCTTTATTGCTCCAGATGAATACAGACCAATCATTGTGCCTTAGATAGCTGCTTGCAGGTTTTTAAGACCTCAGGCACGACAGAAGCACTAAACAGTCAATTAACTGGGATGTCTTATGAAACTATGACCCTAAACCTCCAAACCAGTAAACCCTGAGGTATTTGGTTGTACATAAGCAGACTTAAAAGCTGTTTGTTTGGGGGTTTTGTGGGTGTGGGGGCTATGAATATATCTATCACATAACATTAACTTTTACAGGTATACAACTTATTGACATCAGTTACATTAATTGGCTGTGTAGCCCTTTCCCCTTAATCAATGCAATGTTTCCATCACATTAAACTGAAACTCAGAGCTCCATAAGCAACAGCCACTCCTCCTCCTTTCTGTCCCTGGTCACCACTCATAAATGCTCCTCTTTATACATTAGTTTATTCTTGTCATTTTATATAAGTGAGATCATGCAATATTAGTCCTTTTGTGATTGACTTATTTCAAGCAGCATAATGTCTTCAAGTTCCATCCATGTTGTAGCATACATTAAGACTACATTTCTCTGTCTGGCTGAGTAGTGTTCTGTTATATAAATACGCCATGTTTTGTTTTTCCATTCACCCATTGATGAGTATTTAAGTTGTTTCCACATTTTGGCCATTGTGAATAATGCTGCAATCAACAATGGTATACCTATGTCTACTAGCATATAGCTTTTTAAGAAGCCCTGGTAACGCACCTGTTCAACCAAAAGATGGATGGTTTGAACCCACTCAGCATTTCTATGGTAGAAAGACCTGGTGTTCACTTCCAGAAAGATCACAGTTCAGAAAACTCAGTGGGACGGTTCTGCTTTGTCACATGGGGCTGCTATGAGTTGAAATGGATTTGATGACACCAACTATCTCTATCTTCTTACAGAATTACCCCCTTATTTAGATTTTTTTAATGGCATATTCCCAGGAATAGACCACTAGCTCAAAGAATATATTGTAAATTGCTACATTGTCTTCTAGGATAGTTGTGCAGTATACAATTCCTACACAAACAGGTGAGTGAGCGGCTAAACAATTAACTCTTGACTGCCTGAGTGAAGATTAGTCAGTTACTTACATAATATTCATCTTCTAAATTTTTTAATTTTCTAACTTTTGACCAGAGTCCTGGTTTGGTGCTGGAGGATAAGCACTGAACCTCAAGGTTGGTTTGAACCACAAGGTTGGTGGTTCAAGCCCACCAATTGCTCCTTGGAAACCCTATATAGGGTCACTGTGAGTCAGAAACAACTTGCCAACACTTATAGCAACAACTTTTGACCATTTTAGTTATTGCCTCCAACAAATCATGCCAGCAGTAAAGAGCATTTTTTTTTTTAAGGAACATTTTGACCATTACAGTAACAATGAAATCAAACATTTTAATTATGCATTGACAGTCTATAAAGTACTTTCATAGCCAGGGCCTCCATTAATGCTCAGAATACTTAGGGATATTTGGGATAGGGATTATTATCCTTTTTGGAACAATGAAAATGGAAGGTGTAGTGGGTGTAAGGTCAACCAGACGGTGAAGAATCTATAACCTAGGACTACTGGGAGATGCCTTGATTGCCTCCTTTCTTCTCATTTCCTTGTACAGGACTTTGGCAGCCCGAGGTCAGTCACATCTCGGTGTGACTTGAGGGAAAATCTCATCAGAAATGGCTGTGGAGGTGAGATTGAGAGCCCAGCCAGTAGCACCCATGTCCTGCGGAGCCAACCTCTCAGCAGCAAAGGTTCCAGCTCACCGGGTTCAGATGTCATTCAGATGATACCGCAAGAGGTTGCAGTGAACCTCCGGCCAGGTGAGTTGCCCTCAAGAGTGGATGGATACTGTGGACCCAGGAAATTTCATGAGGGGAGGTGGGACATGTCTTAATTCAGACCTGAAAAGGCAAATGAGCATGGCAGGCTGAGTGCTAATGCTGAGGGACCCAGAATTCAGGAAGCACAGTACAGGACTCGACGGAAGTGGGACTGCACGCATGTGCCTCTGCTAGTTTTAAAGGTCCGCAACTTGGAGCCCTGTGGACATGTGGAATACTTCTGCTTATTGTTTTGTGCCAATTAATGCAAATTGCTGAGGGAAAGTAATACTTGTAGAAAAAGGTATTATAGTCAAATAATTGACCTTCTGAAGGGAAAACATTAAAGAGTAGAAATGTGTTGTTTTGTGACCCTGGAGCACAAACCATTGGTGCCACCTAGGCCTAAAGTAGGCAATATTTAACATTTGAGAAAATAACCTGCTCAGGGTCACCTAGTTAGTAAGTGGCAGAGTCTGATTCATTCTCTGTGGCTGCAAATCTTTTGCTTCTTTCCAGTTCTAATATTCTAAGTATCAGACTCCTTGAAAATGACAAAGGATTGATTGGACTACACTGTTCACATTACTGGGAATGAGGCAGCTTTTCCCGGAAAAGTCCATTGATTTCTAGCCTTTTGTTTTATCCCAGTGTCTAGAAATAATTGTAACAATTTCTAGAAGGCTTAGCTAGACTTTAGGGCAGCTGGGATTGGATTGGCTATCCTGAGTTCTAGCTCTGGCTCTGTCAATAACTTATAGGCCCTGTGTGGGTTATTCTAACTCTCAGCATCTTGGGTTCTTTGAAGTTAAAAATTATTATTTTTTCCAAAGAGTTGTGGCCAATGATGCAGCCTCTGAAGTCATCCTGATCTGGGTTTGAATAGGGTAGGAGCTCACCGTGCCTTGGAAATGGATTTAGCCCAAGACTGTGCAGGGTAGACTCTACTCACCTCTGATTCATGGCAACACCAGGTGTGTCAGAGTAGAACTGTGCTCCATGGGGTCTTCAGTGGTTGATTTCACAGAAGCAGCTTTCCAGGTCTTACTTCCAAGTTCCTGAATGAACTCGAACCTCCCAACTTTTGGTTAGTAGTCAAGCACTAACCCAGTGCTTTTCTGCTACGCAGGGTAACCACTCAATAATGTTAGTTGCTGTTGAAACTATAGCCATAGAAATAATAACTGCTAAGGTTTATTGATATAAAGCCAGGCTGGGTGACTGGAGGGCTCAGGACTTAGCCACTTCACCTTCCTGCTGTGCTGGGTCAGAGCTAGGCTTGAGGGGTCACCTTCATGGCTCCACTCCCAACTTTGTAAGTTCTGGCAAGAGTTCTGGGAGCCTGGCCACATATCTGGCCCAACTAAAGTACAGGTTTTGGTCCCATTTTGCCTTACTTTGGGATGTCATTAAACTCACACGCATTTCTTCAAACCCCCTCTCCATTGCCTCTTTCTTGCCTCCCTTCCCACCCCGCAACGGTTTAGAGGTGCAGGGCCTCAGGTCACATGGGAGTTGGAAACCTAAAACAGGCACCTGTTTGCTTGTGTTGCCTGCATGGTCCTCAGTATGACTACAGAGGAGGTGGACCATGTGGCAACAAGGCACAACACCCCTGCTAGCAGGAGGAAGCAGAGGGTGCTGGACAACAGGTCCCAGCTTCCCAGAGGCCACTCAGAGACCCTCCTTGAGGGAGATGTTCCACAGCGGTTGCCACCATTGCCTGCCGCCTCATTAATGCGCAAAATAGAGAGTGGGTTTTTTTTTTTTTACTATTGTTGTAAATGCAAACTGTCTGGTGAGATAGTTCATAATTGAAGAGTAGGTGTTGTATTGAGTTGTCTTAGAAATAAAGAAACAAAAGGGGTAATTAGGTCTCCTGGATAAGGAAGCACAGACTCCTGGCTTGCTTGGAGATCAGTGCCAGAACAATAGAAGTCACTATTTTACTGATCTTCTTACTGCAAGTGACGCTAAGCCTTTTTGTTTGGTGAACTAGCAAGTTGAGTGAGAAAAGAAAGAGAGAGCTTCCAAATGATGCCAGTGGTGAGAAGAGTGTTTCTGTGGGTAGGGGTCGGGTGATGCCCTCTGGGAAAAATCACTCCTCTCCTTGTGTGATGACAAGCTTAGAGCCAAGAGTTTTGACCTAGAAGGGGATTTGGAAGTCTTTGTAGACTACTGAGATATTGGAACTTTTGTGTAAGAATGGTTATAAAGTCATGTGAATGATTATATTCCTTTTTTCAAAATCATAATAACATAATTCTGGAAAATTGTCTACCTTAACACCATCTTATTTTTCAATTTGGCTATATCCTCTGTCTTTATTCACATACATTCATATTTTTCACATCATTGTTGTTATGTGCTGTGGAGTCATCTCTGGCTTACAGTGACCCTCTATAGGGTTTCCAAGGTGACCTTGAACTGCCAACTTTGCAGTTCATACTGACCTTGCAGTCCAGTGCATTAACCCACAGTGTAACACTAAGAGTCCATTTGTCACAGTCATAATGTATTCATAATTGTATATTGCTTTTACTCAAGAATCTTTGAGAAAACCATAATGAAGCTCATGCTGTTGAGTCAATTCCAAATCATATCAATATGACAGGACAGCATAAAACTACCCCATAAGGTTTCTGAGGCTGTAAAAACATACGGCAGCAGACTGTCATATCTTCTCCCATAGAGCAGCTGGTGTGTTCAAACCTCCAACCTCTTAGCAGTCAAGCACTTTAACCACTACTTTGAAAACCAGATAAAAACTCATACCTCCAAATGAATTTGTAGTCTGCAGACTTGTCATCTAGAGTGGTTTAGCTTCTGGTTTTGGTGTTCTTTACCTAGAAACTTTCTTAGAGACTGTGATGTTTGCTCTCATTCAGAAATATCCTCCAGATCTCATTCTTCAGAGGCAGATTTAGTTTAAGAAAGAGTTGAATGTCACAAAAAGCCAAAGATACCACCATTTGAATGACCCCCATTTTGAAATCAGAATTAATGGTGCCATAAGATAAGCACTGCAGGAGCTCTTATAGCTTACTGGTTACAGAATCAGGCTGTGAACCTCAAGGTCAGCAGTTTGAAACTACCAGCTGTTCCGCGGGAGAAAGATGAGGCTTTCTGCTCTCGTAAAGATTTGCATCCTCGGAAACCCTGTGAAGGGTCACTATGAGCCGGAACCGACTCCACGGTTCTTAACAACAACAACAACAACAACAAGATAAGCACTATACACTCTAGTTGAACCACAAGGTCTGTGGTTTTAGAACTCAGCTCAGAAACCCTATACAGGCTTGCTATCATTCGAGGCTGACCCCAAGGCACTCAGCAACAACATGAGGGAGGCAGAGAGCTTGTGTTTTTTTGGTGTGATTTATTAACTGGCTTTTAAAACAACCCTCAAAAAGAAGTTAAAGAAGTGATTGAGAAGCTTCCTTAGCATTTAATTAGCATAGTGGTTATGAGAACCTCAAGGTCAGCAGTTTGAAACTACCAGCCCTTCTGCAGGAGAGACGAGGCGTCCTGTTCCCGTAAAGATTTACAGCCTCAGAAACCCTGTGCAGGGTCATTATGAGTCAGACTCCATGGTACTTAACAACAACAACATTAAGCGCTCACAGTGCAATTAAAAAGAAAGAAGAAAGAAATCTTACTTGTATCGTCACATCTCATGGACATTTTCATACGGTCTCCTGTATTGGAAATAAAATGGAAAACCTGATCTTGTGTATAGAAAATCACAGTGTGGGTGTTGTGTGTAGCTCTGGTCTTGTGGAAAATGTAGTGATACACAGACCACTGCTTGGTCAAGTTGGTGGACAGCAGGCTGCCTTGTGAAGCAACACAACCAAACTGATGTTTCTCAGTCAATAGAAGACTAGAAGTCTTAAGGTCTAGAGATCTATTGTGAATGTGGTCCCCAAATATAGAAATGCTTGAACTCAGTGATGCCTCTTGGAAATTTGAGAAATACAATCCTAATATCTATAAAAACAAGTGTAGACAAACCCCAGATATTTATTTCTTTGAGGGTGTAGGAGGAATGATGTATCACAGTTCACTAAATTTCCAGTTAACTAAACACTTTGCCTTGGGTAAATTCCTTTCTGATTTTGGGAAAGGCTTTTTGGAGTGATTGGCTTTTTCCATTTTATATTTTTAAAAATGCTTTTGTGTCTCCTCCCCCATACCTCATAAGAGATAATTGTTGAGTGAAACATAACACTTTTCTCCTCTTACCAGACTAATCAAGGACAACCAGCAGGAAAGACACATTACCACAGCAAAGTTATTGTTCCAGGATAATCCTGGACAGAAAAAGAAACATTAACTCTCTACTTTAGACAGTTTTGTATAAACACAAAATCATGTTTTCTATTCCATTTCCAGTATGTAAGGATGGTGGTGGTGGTTATGTACCATCTATCTGGTTCTGACGCATAGTGACCCCTGTATAGGGTTTCCAAGGCTATAAATCTTTACAGGAGCAGAAAGCCTCGAACTGCTAGACTCGAACTGCTGACCTTATGGTTAGCAGTCCAGCTCATAATCCACTACGCTACCAGGGATCCTTCTTAACTTTAAAGAAAATCCTAACAGAAGACCTGAAATCCTTAGAAAAGAACATAAACTTTAGAATAAAGTTTATTAAGACGATAAGAAACTAGAAGTGGTTTTGAAGCATTAGGAGGAAAACCAAAATACAGCAACAATTACAAAAAAAAGAAATCTGTTGCTACTGAGTTAATTCCAACTCATAGATGTAGGACATGGGGTTTCCAAGATTGCAGTCTTTATAGGAGCAGATTGCCACATCTTTCTGTCTTAGAGCAGCTGATGGTTCGAACTGCTGACCTTTAGGTTAGCAACCAAGCTCTTAACCACTGTGCAACTGGAGCTCCTATTGGCTGGGTGGTTATAGAAAGGGTTTATTCAAGTCCTTATTTGCCCCATTCCCTAGCCTTTTTTAAAAAAATAACCCTGAAGAATAGTTTTCTTTCTGTTCATTTTTAACTTTTTCATTTTGAAATAATTTTAGATTCATAAGAAGTTACAAAATATAATGCAGAAAATTCCCAGGTGCCCTTTATCCAGTTTCCCCCAATGATAACGTCTTACATAGCCATAATACAAGATCAGATCAGGAAAATGACTGTTTCAATACTATGATTTGAATGTGCTCCTAGCCCCTAACTCTATTTCTCATCTCCTGTCTCATGCGAGGTTCTACTTTAGAGGTGCCAGTTATCTGTCTTAGGTAATGCTTACTAAGATGAGGAGAAAAATTGTTGATGATGAATGGATAAGGGACTATTTTAAATGAAACTGGGAATGTAGAGCCCTAATGCTTGGAGTCGAGTTCTGATGGTGCAGTGACTAGTTAAGCACTGGACTGCTAATTTGAATCCACCTAGCCGTTCCACAGTGGCACTGCAGGAAGTACACTGTGATGCAATGTAAGTTTGAACCACACGATCGGAGATTCAAACTCACCTGCCACTCCTTGGATACCTGTACAGGGTATCTCTGAGTTGGAACCAACTCAACGGCACTTAACAACAACAACAAAAGCTGCTCCACAGGAGATAGATGTGGCAGTCTGATCTGTAAAGATTACAGCCTAGGAGGTCCTGTGGGGTGGTTCTCTCTGTCCTTTGGGTCCACACCAACAGTGCCAGTGCTTGGAGGGCATCCTTGAGAAGTGCAAATGGTTAACATGCTCAGCCAATGACTGAAAGCTTGAAGGTTTGTATCTGTCCAGAGGTGTCTTGATCTACTTCTGAAAAATCAGCCGTTGAAAATCCTATGGAGCATATTTGTTCTCGGACACACATAAGGTCACCAGGAGTAAGAGTGGATGCAACAACAGCTGGTTAATTCATGGAGAACAGACACTGTAGGGAGGTCAGCTGTGGCTTTAGATGGCTTGCTCCTGGGTATGTACCATTGTCAAAAGTCATAATCCAACGTGGGGAGTCAAGTGCATTGGTGACCTTGTTCTAGACCAGAGAGGCAACGTTTTGGTTCTAGGTCTGGATTTAATTACAAGATACTCATTACCTTGGAGTCCTGCTGTGTGTTAATGCTCTGGACTGCAAAGTTGGTTTGAACCACAAGGTCAGCGGTTCAAGCTCATCAGCTGCTCCTCAGAAATCCTATACAGGGTTGCTATGGGTCAGAACTGACTCAACAGCACTTAACAACAATTACCTTTAGCTGCAGTGAACTGAAGCGTTAGATGTAGTCTTATAAGGATGCACTAGGGCCTAGTTCCCTATTCGCCTATAGTCACTTGTTGATTCACTTGTTACCAGATAACTGAGTTTTACATTTCGCTTTTTCAGTTTGTAGCTCAGGAAGCTAATTCTGTTGAGTCAAAAACACATGTATTTTGGAATGGCAATATATATTTTTTTATTTTAACACTCGAATAGAAATCAGTCTTAACACTTGAACAGAAATCAGTCTTCTTAAAAAATAAACACAAAAAGTTTTGGCTGAGAACTCTCTGGAAACGTTTGGCAAGCTGCTACATGTCCTTGACTTTTCATTTTTATTAGAGGGAAGGCACAAAGAAGAAGGCTTTAAAATGACACATCAGATAGAATGTTAGTTGGCATTTAATTACAGTGAGAAATCATGCACTTTTTTTTATTGTAAAAGAAAACTTACACTTTAGGATTGTGTAGTGGCAAGAATGCTGTTCGAATGACAGTTGGCGCTGAGTGCTTATGAAACAAAAACTAAATGGATAGGAGAGGGCCTGCTTGCAGGAGTAGCTTAATACTCACAGGTGCGAGATCAGCTTTTGTATTTTGAGTTTGAGTTTGCTTTACCCCATTTCTCTGATCTTCCCACACTGGTCCCCAGGCAGGGATTACTTAGAATAGCCCCAGAAAGAATGGGTGCAGCCCACAGGAAGAGATGAGCTTGCCATGGTTGGAAGGATCATAGGAGCCTATGTGGTGAGGGAGGGAAGTGGGGACCACACAACAGATCCAGAGAGATGAGTAGGGGTGGAGCCCCAGAGACAGGCACAGATCAAACACTGATGGAGAGAGCAAGAAGGGTGTGCCCTGTGGGACACACAGGAGTTGACAACTGGTTTAAAGTCCCAGAGGGTGCAGGAGAACAGTGTGGCTGGGAAAGAGAAGTAATGCAGGAGTGTGCGAGTGTGTATGTGTGTGCTTGTGGTTCTGGAAATGTACCCAAAGTGAAAGTGTGGCTCAGATCTTCTTTCTGCAGCGAATACTCCTCACACACAGTAAGAGCTTCACCTTCTGTCTGCTAACGTTGGAAGCACCTCCCTTGTTGGGGAGTTGGTGCACTGGCAGCTTAACACCTACTCTGAGAATCATCCAGGAATGCCAGTCCCTCTAAAATCCGCTGACAGAACATTCCATTATTACCAAGGCCCGTTAGGGAGTGTGTGGCATCTACAATCAAGCATATTTGAGGTAGCAATAAACACTCATTGTCAACATTAAAGATGTAACTCTCTTATGCCCCTCCCTCTCTGGAAAACTAAAGGAAACATTTGTTTTTTTAAGCATTTGCCACTTTCCTATGAGGAGGTGCAAGTGTGTGTGTGCGTGTGTGTGTATATGTATGTGTGTGTTTGCATACTCTAAATTTTCAATCTCTCTTAGAATTTAATGCCAAGAATATATACCCTGCCCCTTTAGGCATACAAAAAGACCTATTTTGGAAACCCTATACAGGGTTGCTATGGGTCCGAATCGACTCAACGGCACTTAACAAAAACAAAAACATCATCTTTCCCTATTTGCCTTCATGTCTGTAAAATTTGGAGTTAAATGTAACACCTGGGGCTATAGCCATTCAAATTCGTCTCTGGCAGAATTTTCTGTCTTTTTCTCTTCACAGGAAATTGCTTTAATAATTAATTTTGGGGGGAACTGGAGACAAACGTTTCCTTACGTTTGAACTTTTGTAGAGCGGTTATGTACATTATATCCTATAATAACTACAATTATGAACTTCCTCCCCATTTTATCACCAGAGAAACTGAGCAGCAAGTTTAAAGGATTAGCCTGAGGTTCCTCTGAGTCTGGTGAAAAGGTCTGGATTCCAGCCCAGTTCATCAAGCCCGAGGGTTCCTTTTCCTCTTCATGGGTGCCTGCCGGCCTCCACGAATACAAGGCAGTTCCCTCCTTGCTGACCAGAAAGTGCCAATCTGTTTGTTTCTTACTCATAAACGATACAAAGGTGAAAGTGGACTCAATAGTGGGAAAATAGAGAGTGGTTGGAAACTTGGGAAGAAGGAGACAGGCAACAAAAAAATGCAACAAGTCTTAAAAGGCCATGAGATTGGGTTGAAAGGATATGATTGCAGACTCTACCTATTTGAACTCTGTTGTATGTCCACACAAGGGCTAATGAGGGCTCTCCCCAACCCCAATTCCTCCCTTCTTCCTGCCTTGCCCACCTGCACCCCCTCAACCTACCCCCATCCAGTGTGATGTGGCATCCAAGGCTGAGAAGGCCCCTGTGGAGGGAGCTGCTCTGTCTGATAGGAGCCAGATAAAGACTCTGCAGCAGTCTAGAGTACATTCTGGGAGAAATCTTGAACATTCCTATTTGAATCAGAGTTGGATGGTTTTTAAAAATAGGCTAATACCAACAGGCAACGCAGACTACACCAGCCTTGAGGCAGCTACTACAGGCCATGTAAAGACAAATCAGGGGAAGCAGGCTCTGAGCTGCCCCTTAGGTTTCAGATATCAGTTATAACAGCCATGCTTAATTTGTGCA
Organism: Chrysochloris asiatica; assembly: GCF_000296735.1. Lineage (NCBI taxonomy): Eukaryota > Metazoa > Chordata > Mammalia > Afrosoricida > Chrysochloridae > Chrysochloris > Chrysochloris asiatica. The sequence goes on along the minus strand of NW_006408648.1, from coordinate 4,673,794 downwards.
GGTCTTTACTGCTTATAGAAATCTTCTCGCTCAGAGAGCACATCATAACCCTCAACAGTCCTGCCAGTATGGTGGCGGTTATTATTTCCACTCTGTATTTAAGGAGGGTGTTGCAATGCATTTGGCTGCTAACTAAAGTTTGGAAGTTCGAGTCTTCCTAAAGGTGCCTTGGAAAACAGGCCTGCTGGTGATCTTCTTCTGAACAGTCAGCTATTGAAAATCCTACAGAGCACAGGTCTACTTGGACACACAAGGGCTTCACTATGAGTCAGAGTCGACTAGATGGCAACTGGTATTTAAGGAAACAAGTTCAGGATTCACACTTGTAGAGTGACAGAGGTGGAACTTGGTCTAAGAACTTGATTCTTCCTGGTCTAGTTAATGAGATGTGGGGAAGAGGGGAAGAAGCATAGAGGATTGTGTTCCCTGTCCTGCAAGCTCAAGAAGGTTTCATTCAGTTTGCTGGTTGTCAGTTTCAGGTGACAGATTGGTTGCTGTGAGACCTGGCTGCAGGCAAATCAAATGTGGCTGCCCTGGTGCATGTCTAAACACAGACTGCATCCAGATTTCACATGCGTGTGGGCAGTTCTTCAGCTCTGGGATAAATAGGACATCTCTTGGTACCCCTGCAAGGCATTCAGTAAGCTCCAGAGCAGATATGGCATGATTTGAACAGAAAATGATATAGTTTTTCCTGATATGATTTGAACTTTGAAATTGGCCCTTAATGATTTGTTTTTTAGAGCTTGTGAAATGATGCTAGGGATCCTTGTCCTGGTCTGAGCACTTCAGTTATTGCCCCAAGTTGGGCATCTCTGTGATCTCTGTAGGGGAGATTACAGAAGCCACACCCACAGACGCTGGCTTTTCTCTGTGTTCTTTTCCTGTCAGTGAATTCCTTTGGCTATATTACGGTAGAATCAAACATTGTTTTCTCTTTTTGTGGTGGGTTAAGCATTGGTTCAAATTCACCAGCTGCTCCTTGGGTGAAAAATGAGGCAGTCGGCTTCTTTCCATAAAGATTTCCAGTTTTGGAAACACTCTGGGGGCAGTTCTACTCCGTTCTATGCTGGTGTTGTGAATTGCCGTCACGTTGGCTCCGATTCATAACAACCCTGTATAGGGTTTCCAAGAAGCTGGTGGGGAGTTTGAACCACCAGTCTTGTGGCGCAAACTGACCTTGCAGTTTTGTGCTTTACCCCACAGCACCACACCAGGACTCTGCTCTGTAGGGTCATTATAAGTTGGCATGCACTCAACAGCAACGGGTTTGGTTTGGTTTGGGGTTTTGTAGCTGGTAGACAAATTTAGTGGTGTTTATTTCTTCCCATTTTTCTGTCTCTTTTACCTTGGATAAGGGTAAAGATTGGAATCCATCTTCTTGTATTTATACACATAATTTCTGATGACAACAAGTGGCTCTATGATATCCCAAAATGTCACATGTGCCCAAGAACTAAAAACGATTATCTGATAAATGGCTAAGGAGATAGAAGTAGTTGATAAAAACCCTTTGTGGGTATTTTAAGGAACTGTACTTGTTTCCCTGTGTTCCTTTGCCTTGTACATCTCCTCCCTTCCCCACCTCAATTCATACTCACCCTTGTCCATATTTTTCTTTTGCTAGTCCCTCCCTGTTTTATATATCACACTTACTTTGTCAGTCCTCTCCCAGCCAGTTTCCCATCTTGACTGAGCCTTTCAGTGGAGTTGGTGTGTGGTAGGTTGACTACTCACTTTGTATCCATGGAACTTTCTGCATCATCCACCAATGACCCAAAAGCCCTTTTTGCGAAGAAAACACAACCCTTAAGTGATTGGTGCCTGGCTGTTATTAAAGAATTTCTTTGCTGAGCCAAGTGATTGTGAAGGACAACCTAGAACTTTATCTGTAGTACCCACATCCCCTTCATTTATTTTACTTCCAAGAAAAAAAAAATTTTTTTCTTCTGAAAGGCATAAAATCACTAAAATACATACATACGCAAATGAATAAGAGGTAGATTAGCTTTGAACACAAAATCCACCCCTTCAACCTTCTCAAAATTACATGACCACTAATAAGCAAAACTTTCCCATTGGCACAGGTAACAAGACTACCTTCCAGCTCCAGGTTCGACAGGTGGAGGATTACCCAGTGGACTTGTACTACCTGATGGATCTCTCCCTATCCATGAAGGATGACTTGGATAACATCCGAAACTTGGGCACCAAGCTCGCCGAGGAGATGAGGAAACTCACTAGCAATTTCCGATTGGGTTTTGGCTCTTTCGTAGACAAAAACATCTCCCCTTTCTCCTATACTGCACCAAGATACCAGACCAACCCATGCATTGGGTAAGTGGCCAGCTGTCCTTCTGCTGGGTATCTGAGGCTGGAGGACTAGAGCAACAGGGAAACTTAACCCAAAGAAGCAACTGGGGAGCATGTGAGTGTTTAGGAGGACAACCAGAGCTAAATGTTTAATTTGATTAATAATGACTGAGCTCTGTTCTACTACATGTGAAGAAATGAACTCTTACGAAGTTACATAAAGATATCGTGGTCATAGCCCATTTGTTTTCTTGCCTAATGTATACAACATTGTTTTCTCAGATTAATAGATTTTTAGAAGATGTCCTTAGGTACTGAAGGCTCCCAGATAATCTAAGAGAAAGCAAGGAGAACCATTCAAACTTTCCCTTTGCTTGGAGTAACTGAGGGCTAAACAAATTCAAATTTAATTACTCTTGCTCTGTTGTTTATTTAATAACTCGAACTTACTCCAGCAAAACAAAATGAAAACCATGTGATTTAAAGGTGTGAATGATTAAAAAAAAAAATTGTAAGTTATTTACCTGTATTAGAACATGTTGGACAAAATTATTTCTTAGGTGCTACAATAAAGAAATCCAAAAGTATGTAATGGATTGTTGTTGTTAAGTGCCTCCGAGTTGGTTCCGACTCATAGGGGCCGTGTATAGGGTTTCCAGGGAATGACTGGTGGGTTTGAATCATTGATCTTGCATTTAGCAAGCCAGTGCTTATCCCACAGAACCACACCAAGACTCCATGTAATGAATAGAACTTGATATATTTTATTTCTTGCTCACCTAAGTCCTCATGGTGATTCAGGGACCCAGCTTCTTTCATCTTGTACTATAGTATTTTCCTCTGGAGAAGCATCCATAGGAGGATTTTATGGATTAATGAGCTTAGCCACTTCTACTGCGTTAGAACAATAATCTAGGAAGAAGAAGAAATGGGTTTGGTGGTCTTGGGGTATTTGTGGGAGGGGGCTGATGATCACCTTCCCAACTCCATTAACTCATCTTCTGCAAGACTAGTGTGTTTGTTTTCTAGTCTTTTGAGTATTCCCTACAGTATCAAGATTATGCAATGTGATTATAATGATCAGTAATGTCCATCTTTTTTTTTTTTTTTCTGCTTCTTCTCTACACTCAACTTTAGTAAAATCTTTCGAATATAAAAGATAACTAGTCTGCACTTAACAACAAAGATAAAAGGGAAGCTAAAACGTGAGTGCTTTTTATGTGTAAGGTACCATCTTAAACACTTTATATGTATGATCTCATTGAAATCTCTATGGGTTATCTCATTTAAATCTTTTAACAACATTTTGACATCATAAGGCAAGTATCTTGGAGCAAAACGATGTGGAAATCTGTTGCTGTAAAGATTTACAGCCTGGAAAACCTTACAGGGGCTGTTCTGCTCTAATATATATAAGTAGGGTCACTATGAGTCAGAATTGAGTTGTTGACACACACAACAGCAAGGTATGTGTAAGCCAGGTAAATCAGATGAGGAAACAGAAGCCTAGAGAGAGAGTAAGTTTCCTAAGATTATACAATTAGTAAGAGAAGAGGGTAGACCTGGGCATGGAGACAAGCTAGCTACTTTCAGAGTCTGCAGTCATATAAGCATGTTGTTGTTAAGTGCTACCGAGTTGGTTTCTGAGGAGTGTGTGGTGAGCTTGAACCACCAACCTTGCGGTTCAAACTGACCTTGCAGCCCAGCATATTAACCCACAACACCACACCAGGACTCCATAATGCTCATATTTTCCCGTCTTCTGACACTGCCCTTACCTACCCTTGCCCTCTAAGGCACTTGCCTAAGGGTAATGTTAGGCTAGGCTGAAATAACAAACACACACACACCCCACCCCCACCAACGTCTCAGTGGCTCAGCACAGTGAAATTTTCTTGTTTGCTGATGAGGGTTGCTTTCCTTGGCAGCTCTCCTTTAAGAGAGGTCATTCTCAACTCTTGGTCTCCTTGGCCACTAAGGGCAGAGAGAGCTGGAGGTTCCCATGGAATGTTTTAAGTTCCTGAGTCTGCCTGTCCCCACAAATCAGCTTTGGCAGTATTGACAGCTCCAAGCGCTATGTTGGTCCGTGAGCTCATGGTGAGGTCGTGTTATATGTTCTTCTGAATCCTTCCTAATCCTTCTGTATATGTCCCAAAAGTTAATGTAGATGTTCCCAGGGGCTGGACTTCTGGTGTAGTTCTGTAGCATAAGCACTGGCCTTCAAACTGCAAGGTGGGCAGTTCAAGCCCACCAGTTGCTCCTCAGAAACTTAGTGTTATTATTTTCCATTATGGAAAAACAATAAGGAAAGAAAAAATTATAAATACAAATGAGCTGCTTCTAAGTTCCTTAACTGTGAAGAGGCCCTAAAGTACCAAACCAAACCTGTTTCTATCCACTCAATTACATCTTGCTTCTGTCTAACTGCCCTATAGGGTCCAAGGCTGTAAATCTTTATAGAGGCAAACTGCTACATCTTTCTCCCATAGAGCAGCCTGTGGGTTTGAACTGCTGACCTTTCTTTGAGCAGCTGAGTACTTAATCACTGTGCCATTATTTATTGGATTTAGCTTCTTCCTGGCCACAGATGGCTGCTGGCATTTTTATTACTTTGGTCTTGTCTCCAAACCCCTTTCCAGCTCAGTCTCGATGCCAAGTGCCTTCCTTATTGGTGAAGTTTGTTTTTTACCCGGAGCAACAGCATCTAAACTAAAATCTTTTTCCATTTATTTAGAACAGTGATTCTATCTGCTGCTTTTCCTCTCTGCTATCTGACATGGTCCTATCTTCAGACAGAGAGAGTGGTTCTCCACTTTATTTCTCCCTGGGGCCATGCAATCACTGTGAGGAGCTAGATGAGAAACTGGCAGTGGATGGAGGTCTGGCCCTGGGCACTCGGCGTTTGAATATCCAATGTTGTTTACACATTACTTATTCAGAGTTCTTTTTCTAAGTTCTAGAAGCCACAATCAATTGCAGACAGGACGTAAAATTCTTGACCAGTGAGTAAAAGGCACTCTGAAAAGCTGCTGGTCAGACAGGACATCCAGTGAAGAATAGGCATTTTAAGGAAATACCAGGTTCAGATCACATAAATCCTTCATTTCTAAGCTGTGCAATACATCTGGGAGTCACCCTTGCTTCTGGAGCAAGCTAAGATCTATCTTCTGTGTCCAGGAAGTAGGTCTGCTCAGAGAGTCCCCATTGCTCCTTGGAGACAACAGTACAAGCCAAGAGATATAAACTGGCTGTTACTGTGTCTGCCCTGGTGGTTCCTGAGCCAAGCATGTTTGGCTACCTTAGCCTCTCCCACACCCTCTTGTCTTGCAGTCAGCCTGCCTTGTGTTCCGTTCCTGGTTTGGAAGACGTTTGTGATCTTATCTAATTGTTCTTTTCTTCCAGTTAATGTGGAGAGGAAAGCACAGGGTCTCTCTCAAGTTCCAGCGGCACCGAGTTAGGGTCTTCTTTCCTGTGGGGGTGCTGCAGCAGCGGTATTGGGGATTATAGGGAGTCAGGAAGAGTGGTTTGGCCTCTGTGGGGGACATCTCAGAGAAAAGAGTGCAGGGCCTTCCTGAGGTTGGATGTTCTGTTTGTTCCAGATATGTCTGCTAAAGGAATCAAAAGTGCCAGTCTCATACTTTCCCATTTTAGAATGTATCAGAAGTGCCAGCTTTGAAATAAGCTGCATAGGAAAAATACCAGGGTGAGAGTAATTGAATCATCTCATTAAAAACCTGTTTAATTGTTATCCTGAGCTGTAGGAATAGTTTCTGTGGGAAGAGTTGTATGGATGACACTGAGAGAAGATTTGAAGGATTAATCTGGCATGTTATTTCCTGTTCTGAATATTTTATTTTATTAGAGGCATTGGGCTAACGTGGAAATACACAGCATCGAAAAATATTTGCAAGTGAAATAAATTTCATCTTTTGTATTTTTCCTGATGCTTTTTGTCTTTCTTCAAGAGTCATAATATACCTTCTCCAGCTCGATGACATTACTTAATTATCTTCTGACAGTACTTGTAAATGATAAGAAATCCACTGTCAGTCTAATTTTCCTTCTTTTGGGTGACTTTTAACATTTCTCCATCTTTTTCATATTCTATAGTGATGTGTGTCTGTTGTGTCTAGTTTGGATTTACTTTTAACTTTTATTTACATTGCTCAGAACTTGGTCTGCTAGTTTATTTACTCTGAGAGTACATTCGTTCTTGAAAATTCACAGAGATTATTTCTTTGACTTTTCTCTCCTAGTGTCTAATTTTCCTCTGATACTATTAGATATTTGTTGGTGCTTCTCCATCCAAACTTCATGCTTCTTAATTTTTCTCTCCCAATTTCTGTCTTCTCTCTTAGATGTGTTACAGGGCATTTCTTCTTTCAGTTTACCATTTCTTTTTCTGCTCTTTGCTCCAAACACTGAAGCTTTGTTTTTGTATTTCAGAGACTCTGTTTTTCACTCCTTTTAGGCTCACTTGGTTCTTTTTCAGGTCCATATGTTTCTTATAATGTCCCTTCCCTCAGCCTTTCTTTTTTCTGCCTAATAATTTCCAGCCTGGCCTCTGATTTCTGTTTCTTCATCGGCTTGTTGAGTGATTTAAATAGCCTTTTCCTAAGTACTTCAAATCGTTGTGGCATTCCTATGTCCCAATTTATCTAGGGACATCACACTTGGATGGCTAAAACAAGTTTATTTTCTCAGTTTAGTTGTCCTAAGTCAAGGTGTCTAGCTCTTGTTGTTAAGTGCTCTTGAGTCAGTTCCAACTTATAGCGACCATCGCCAAGGAGCGACTGGTGAGTTTGAACCACTAACCTTGTAATTCAAACTGACCTTACGATCCAGTGCAGGGAAAGGTTTTCTCTCTGTGATAGCTCTGGAGTTAAGTCCTTGTCTCTTCTAAGCGTGCGCTCCTGGGTAATCTTCATATGGTTTGGCAGTTCTTTTCTCTATTTCTGATCAAATCTCCTGTTGAATCTTTTAGATCTCAGAAGAGTTGGGCTCAAAACACACCCTACACTAATCTTACCTCATGAACATAACAGAGACAATCTATTCTCAAATAGAATTATAACTACATGCGTAGAAATAACCATTTATGTTACATTTTGGGGGGAAACATAATTCAATCCATTACATTGTTTCTTGAATTGTAGATTGTAGATCCTTTAATTTTGGGGGGTTCCTGTCTTTCATGGTGATTTCTTTCCTCATGGAGTTTTTATAACTCTTTCATTAGCTCATCTTCATCAGAGGTGGCTCTCCATTGGAGGATCGTGTGTCACTGGTGTGGTGGCATCTCTGCAGTGCAGTTCATGTTTGCTGCTGCCAGGAGCCTCCAGGTTTCACAGTGGGACTAGTTTTCTTACTAATTCTCAGCTGGGTATTTCCTCCTCATTGTTGTTGTTGGATGTCATCAAGTCAATTTCAACATATAGTGACCCTACATATAAACCCTATCAGAGGTAGCGCAGTGGTTACGAATCAGGCTGAGAACCTCAGGGTCAACAGTTCAAAACTACCAGCTGTTCCGTGGGAGAAAGATGAGGCTTTCTGCTCTCGTAAATATTCACAGCCTCGGAAACCCTGTGCAGGGTCACTGTGAGTTGGAACTAACTCCACGGCACATAACAACAACAACATCAACCCTGTAGCAATCACAGGCATAGAGGTTAGGATTTACAGCACATATTTGGTAGAGGAACAGAATTCAAACCATAACATGCTAGGGTTATCTTGGCTATAATCTCAATGAAAACATTAAGATTGCCAAGTCATTCTCTCACACAGTCATTGGGTGGGTTTGAACCACCAACCTTTTGGTTAGCAGCTGAGCACTAAACAGTTGCACCATCCTCCTCATAACAAAACAAAAATCAAATCCACTGCCACTGAGCTGATTCTGACTCACAGCAACCCTATACCATAAAAGTAGTTAATTCAGGTTTGCTCATAGTGTAGGCCATTTTTAACGGGTGATTCATCCCAGTGTCCTTGTCTCTTTCCCAGGCCAGTGGCTGGAGTTTTCCTGTTTCTGGTTTTAGTGACAGTTCAGAACGCCGTCTTCCAGTGTTCAGTGTTGCACTGGCCAGAGACTGGTGATTCTGCTCCCTGCCCTTAGGGTCTCTATTAGGCCCTGCACTCTGGTTGCTCTTTTCTCCCGACTCCATCCATTTGTGGAATGATTTCTGCTTCCTTTCTGGCACCTGGATTTCCCTTTCCAGCTTCTTGTCTTGACTACATATGAAAAGATTTTTAAATAGTATTTTATCCAGCCTTTCTGTATCTAGAGTAAAAGGGAAACTGTTTCCATGTCTGCTTGTTCCATAGTATTGCCCTGATGATGTGTTAACTGTTTGCTGTTGTTGAATAGATCTTAGAAGTCGCAATGTAGTACTGTACTATAGCACTAGACTACTAACCAAGTCAGATCAACAATTCAAACCTACCAGCTTCTCCTCAGAACCCCTATACAGGGTCACTGTGAGTCAGAATGGACTCAATGGCACTGAATAACTACAACAAGTGTCTTAGGAGTCCTGGTGTGGCACTTAGGATAAGCTCTGAACTACTAACCACAAGGTCAGCAGTTCAAATCCACCAGTCATTCCTCAGAAACCCTATACAAGATCTCTAAGAGTCAGAACCAACTCGATGCTACTTAACAACAACAAGTGCCTTAAAAGGAGTCCTGTAGGGTAAGCACCGGAGGGTTAACTACAAGGTCAGTAGTTCAGACCCACCAGCCACTCCTCGAAATCCCTAAACAGGATTGCTATGAATTGGAACCGACTCAATAGCACTTAACAACAATGTGTTAGAATTGGATTCACTTTTTGTATATACAACCTCCCAGTCCTTTAATCATTTATATTTTATTTTTTTATGTTCTTGGTCAACAATCCTAAATTTAATAACTCTCTGTACATGGCCCTATAATAAGGCCCTGCAGACAGAAACACAGCCCCTTGGGTTAGAGTGGGAGGGTCTTCCTGGCTTGAGACCCCAAAACATCTTCAGACCACTCAGTCTGCTCTTCCAGGTGTTTAAAAAACGTGTGACTATCAACATCCCAGAGGAGCCCTGGTGGCGCAGTGAGCTAAACATTGGCCTGTTAACTTCAGGGTTGGCCATTCAAGCCCACCAGCTGCTCCACAGGAGAAAGATGAGGCTTCTATAAAGATTTTACAGCCTTGGAAACCCTAAGGAGATGTTTTTCTCTCTACTCTTATTCTCTCATTGTGTGTTGGAATCGATCATCTCAGTGGCAGTGAGTGAGTGGCAATATCCTATCCCAATGACTACTGAACCATTTCCAGGGTCTGTGTGACTAAGTTGCTTCCCTGGATGGAAGAAATGACTCTGATTGGGTAGAATACGTTTTCAGTAATGAAGGCTACTATCTGGCAAGCACATTTTCTGGACTCTGATTACCTCATAGCAGTTCTCCTACCATAAACATATATTAGCTTATTGCTGTTTGCAGGTACAAAAAGAAAGAGATTAAAACACACACACACACACACAAAGCTTAAATTGAGCTTCTCTCAGCTTTTCTGGTTTAAGCAGCAATTATTATTTTGTTCCTGCAGTCCCTCTCCTCAACCATTCCATCCACGACAGTAAACACACAGCTATCATGAACAAAACAAAAACAACACACAGACGAGGGACTTGGAGAGGAAGGAGAAGAGCGATTTGTGTATGCTCACTTCCTTCTGGTTCCATCCATCTGTCAAGCAGTACAGCTGGACCCTCTGCTCTGCGCCTCCTCCATCCACGTGGAAATAGAATTTCCATGACAGTTCTCTTTATATCAATGGAAAGGTTGGGCGGCCTGAGACATTGGTTAAGAGGAGCTTGCTCTGTCTAAGCACCAATGTCCATAAAGATTTCAGAGAAAGGGCATGAAACAAACAGAAGAAGCAAGTTAGGGAAGCCTCTAGCTGAGCTGCTGCGCACTGTCCACAGGGGACCGTGACTGTTACACGGAAGTTCTCTGGATTTTGGCCAGAGCCGACTTGTTATTCGGTAACCTGGGACTCTGTGCTGTGTTATTGTGACTCTAATGGATGGAGCAGGGACTGTAGGCCCCTAAAAGAAATGGAATGGTCTCTTAGAAAAAGCCAGAGGTTACCTATTGCAGGAGGAGGGGTGCCTGTCCTGACTTGTACTGCTTCAGCTTCTAGGTGGCAGCTTGGCAGGGCCTCCAAGCAGTCGCTAAGCCTGTTTCCCTTCCCATGCAAATACTTGAATTGGATTATAAAGCTTTGTTTCCCCCTGGACCTTTCAACTAGTTCTTGTTTTTCATCTTTTGTCTGCAAGATGGCTTCCTTAATAATGGCCACAGACCCTGCACAGTTGGCTCCAGCCTGCCTCCCTAGCTGTGTCTAAGCCTGTTCTCAGTCTTCACTCTTTACACTGTAGCCCCATTGGCCTTCTCTGCCTTCGCACTCTCTGTGCTCCCTGCTGCCACAGGGCTCTTGCACATGTTTGTCACTCTGGTTGGCACACTTTTGTTCCTCCTCTTTTACCTAGTCAGCCATTCATGGAACAATGTAAGGCCTCTCTTCCTATTTCATTAGCTACATGTTGTTGTTAAGTGCCGTCGAGTTGGTTCCAACCCGTAGCAACCCTGTAGAGGGTTTTCAGGGAGTGAGTGGTGAGCTTGCACCACCAACCTTGCAGTTCAAACCAACTTTGCAGTCTAGAACATTAACCCACAGCACCACACCAGGACTCCTCATTCGCTACATAATGGCACCAATTATTAGAATTGTAATTGGGGCTGAATGTTGCCCCAGTTGAAGAGCCATTTGGGATCCCCTCTGCAGACTGAAGGAACACTAGTGGCACTGTGTTTAAGCACTCAACTGCTAACTAAAATGTTGGTGGTTTGCCAGACAGTCCTCAGGCGAAAGATGTGGCAGTCTGTTTCCATAAAGATAAAAAGCATTGGAAACCCTATGGGGCAGTTCTACTCTGTCCTTCATTGTCATTATGAGTCCGAATTGACTCAGTGGCAGTGGGTTTTCTGCAGAGTCAAGAGGGGATCACCCAGTAGTTCAGGGAAAAGATGTGGCATTAACCTGCTACTGATGTGCAGTGCTTCCTTCTTTGAAAATGTCTAGATGTAATTTTCCATTTGAAGATGATTAGTTTCTAAATGGAGTCCTGGTATGGCGCTGTGGGTTAATGCGCTGGACAATAAAGTTGGTTTGATCTGCAAGGTTGGTGGTTCAAGCTCATCAGTTGTTCCTTGGAAACCCTATACAAGGTCACTATGGGTTGGAACCGACTCGATGGCACTTAACAATAACAGGTTCTAAATGATTTCTATTACTTCTAGGAGAGCTATTAGCTTAAAGTTGCTATCTTTATCAAGTGATTGAAGAAACCAAAAGGACCTCTTCATTTCTGTCCCATGTAACATACATGATCACATGCCAGCACATCCTGGTGGTTTCTGGGTGGGCTGACATGAAAGGGATAATGTGGCAATTTCTCACAGAGAAGCAGCAGAGTTGATGAGATGTCTCTGTCATAAAGTAATTGCTCATGCTGTCCTCATGCTGTGCCTACCTTCCTCTGCCCAGAGGAACTTTTCTCCTCTGCTCTGTACCCATATATGTTGTTGTTGTTGTGAAGTGCCGTCGAGTCGATTCCAACCCATAGCAACCCTGCATAGGGTTTCCAAGGAGAAGGCTGGTGAGCCTGAACCACCAACCTTGCAGTTCAAACGACTTTGCAGTCTGACGCATTAACCCAAGGCGCCACACCAGGACTCCATACCCGTATATATGGTCCCACATCTCTTTCAAGGCCCACAATAGGATTCCTTGTGAAGTCTTCCTCTGGGCATCATAGCCTGCTATTGTCTCTTTATAATAAAGGTAATTATCCATACCATTTAGCTATGCCATTCACTTAGCACTTGGTATATGCCGTATTGGAGCCCCTGCATGGTGCAAACATTCAACGTGCTCAGCTACTAATTGAAAAGGGAGGTTCCCATCTACCCAGAGGTTCCTTGGAAGAAAGTCCTGGCAATCTACTTCCAAATAATTAGCCATTGAAAACCCTATGGAGCACAGTTTGACTACTCGTTGACATACCATGAGTTGGACTAAAAGTTGACTTAATAGCAACTGCTGTATGCTGCCTTGGAGTCCTGGTGCGGCACTGTAGGATAAGCACACTGGACCACAAGGTTGCTTTGAACCACAAGGTCGGTGGTTCAAACTCACCAGCCGCTTCTCAGAAACCCTAGACAGGGTCACTATGAGTCAGAACTGACTCGACGACACTTAACCACAACAACATAATGGTGTCTTGCCTGCAGTTACCACTTGATGTTTAGAAAGTAGGAACTGTGGCATTTGTCTCTGTTTTCCCACAATGCCTGTACCAGAGGGTATATAGAAGGTGCTGGCTACCTCTGTAGGCACTTAGTAAATACACAGAGTGCTTGGTATTTATGATTTAGAGACAGTGATGGAGAAGTGACTCTCTTTTCTTTTCTCTCCAGCTACAAGTTATTTCCAAACTGTGTCCCATCCTTTGGGTTCCGCCATCTGCTGCCTCTTACAGACCGAGTTGACAGCTTCAACGAGGAAGTACGGAAACAGAGGGTGTCCCGGAACCGAGATGCCCCAGAGGGGGGCTTTGACGCAGTACTTCAGGCTGCTGTCTGCAAGGTAGACTGTCCATTCTGGCCCTGGGTGGGGACATCGAGGTAGAGAACATCAGTGTGGGTGTCGGGCTGATGCAGGAGATGGCAGACTTTGATTGACGCTGACATCAGAGGGTGTGCTCGGTGAAACCTTGGGGAAATCTACAGTAATCAACTCAGCTGGAGCTTGAGATGGAATTGGGCTCACGCATGTGTCTGTCTCAGGGTGTGGCTGTGTGCAATGGGATACTGTCTTTGCCAGAAGACAGCTCTCTATGTTTATACATTTGGGTTTTTTTTGCCGCTTTTCGAAAAGTAAATTTCAAGTTATATGCATAGACACTTAGAGAGTTTTATGACCCAATTATGATAAACTTTAAAGATATTGCCTGCAATGCTCTTTTGGGGAATCTGAAATTGCATGTCATCTTAGGTTACATTCCTGTTTACTTGTTTTTCTCCGCTTGTCTGTGACATGTGAATCCAGAGGGAAGACATAAACTTAGGTCAGCAATGAACTCATGCTTTGAGAAGTTCCAATGTCAGCAAAAGACATTAATGAAAGGTTGGAAATAAGCTTCTCTGAAAAGAATTTTCTACTGTCAAAACAACCCAATAACAATAACAAAAGATCATTTTGTGTTTCTAGTCTTTTTGCAGTGTTTAGCATGTTTCCACATTTGTCATCACAGGAATATAATGCTTTCTCGAAAACTTAAGGGATTCAACAATTAAGGGGGTTTCTAGGGAGTCTCCTGTTTGGTTTAAGAGGATACAGCAGTTAAGGAGGTTAGCACTCAGTTTGGCAAGGATATTGATTGCATATGGAGTTTTCTTTGCAGGGAAGAACTAGAATTCTCATCATTTTGTGGATCTCCCCCCCTTTTTTTTTTTTTTTTTTAAGTTTGGAGGCAATAATCTTTTAAGATTCTGGAGCAAGAACCCAATTACAGGCCTAGATAATGTCTAGTTTTTAACTTCAATTTAAATACATGAATTGGAATGATACAATTGAACGCTTTAAGCCCCTTGATCTTTAAGAAGCTGTTCAATCCACTCTTTAGCCTACAGAACCATCCTAATCCATCCTAGACTAATGAAAATAATTCTTCTCCTTTGAAGACACAGTATGAGGGGTGGGAGGTCTCAAAAAATTCCATTGTGCTTCATTTCATTTTCCACAAAATTTTAGAAACCCCCTCATATTTCAAGACCCAAGCATTTCACAAGGTTTCTAAACTCATTGTCTTAGCCTGATGTGAGAATCATTTGGCTGGGAGGCACTTGCAGCTTGATAATATCTGGTGAGGTTTTGTCTTTCTCCCTATCCTGGGAAAAACCTGTGAGGTTAATGTTGTTGTTGTTGTTATGTGCCGTGGAGTCGGTTCCAATTCATAGCAACCCTACACAGGGTTTCCGAGGCTGTAAATCTTTATGGGAGCAGACCGCCTCATCTTTCTCCCGCGGAGCAGCTGGTAGTTTCGAACTGCTGACCTTGTGGCTCGCAGCCCGATTCATAACCACTACACTACCAGAGCTCCTTTGTGAGGTTAATAATTGCCTGGAATTATGCAGTCTACGAGCCAACAGCTTCTCCTCACCATTTCTTTTCATTTATGCTGTCAGCATATGTTGCATATGTAGTAAGCAATTTGTTTCTCACTTGAAGTCATTTCCTATTTATATCATGACCATGGCCCAGGACCGGGCAGTGCTTTGCTCTGTTAACTCATCATGAGTTGGAACTGACTCAGCAGCAACTAAGAACAAAAGGAACAACACATTTATAACACAAGTCTTCCTTCCTGCCTCTCCACAGCATTCTTTATGGTAGCAAAAACTTGAAAGTAGACATGGCCTGTCTTTTGATGGAAGACTAAGCCACAGTTATACTGTTAAACGATATTTAATTAATTGAAAATTACTTAAGACAAATGAAGAAAGGGGAAAACAAGGTATAAAACAGTAGGGGCAATATGATGCTGTTTTGCAAACAAATGGGAGGGGAAGGGAGAGGAAAAGCCTAAAAATAAATAGACCACAATGATATAAGTAGTTGACTCTGGTAATAGGATTATATATGATTTTTCTTTCTTCCTTTTTTTTTCCAGTTTACCTAAAGTTTTACAATGAATATCATATGTTTATTTTTTGTCGAAAAACTTCTAACATAAAAAAGTAAAGAAAATAATAAAATTAAATCTCAGGTACCTGTCACCATCTTTCACCGTTGTCAACTCATGACCAACCTGGTTTCATGTGTACTTCCTATCATCATATTCCTCAATCTTTGAAGCAAGTCCCAGACATCATTTCATCATTTGCAATTATTTTCACTGGCAATTCAGCCTTTAACATTTGAAAACAAAAAAGAAAAACAGTCTTGAGCATTCCTTACCTTGTTGACTAAGTTTTCTGCCTCCTCCGGTTATGCCTACATAAAAGGCCCTTCCATTTTAGAACTCATCCTGAAGCTAAACGTAACAGAGCAAGAAGGCCTGGGCTCTCCCAGAATTGGATGTGAGCCTTGTAGGGGTTGGCATTTAGCTGGGCAGTCTGCCTGCAGCCCTGTATGCTTCGCTTCCTCTGACCCTTTGCTCTTGGCAATGGAGCTGATAGTGAGTTCCTAAGGATCTTTTGGTTCTGATTTCATTCTCATCCTGGTTTCCCTGGGACGGACTGTTAAATAGTAACTTGTGGGAATTACGAGTATGGGGTCATCACATGACTGACTTGAAATCCCACCTCTGTAGTCTGCTCTGTGTTTCTTGGAAAGCTATATTTTTGCATAAAGAAGAAGAAAACTACCTGTTCCTGTTTAGAGTCTTCATGTGGACACTGTTTCTATGTGTCGACATTCTGAGTTGCTTCATCCTTGGCCCGCCCCCCAACACAGCAAATTGCTATGAGGTAGTTTAACAGCATCCAAAGCTAAGCAATGCCTCTGCTATTGATATAGGTGTACCACGTTTTGTCTAGAATGAGAGAAGGCCAATGCCTTTAATTTCTTGTCTTTACCCAGAAATCTAATATTGAGCCTGTTTATGCTTTCCCTCGACCAGATTAATGCCCTTTTTCTATTTCCACTTGACTGCTCTCACAGGACTTTCTAGGCTCTCAGTTATTTAGTCAGAAATTGTACAGGCAGAAGTGTGTTGTGTGCTTTAGATGGGGACCATCCCTCTGTTCTGTTCTTCCAAAACAAGGAGTGCCCTTGGCCTAGGGAGACTGCAGGGAAGGAGTTGGCAGAGCTCTGTGTTTGAAGTTGTCAGTCATCCCCTTCCTGGCTTTGGGGTTAAAGACATTACATGAGCATTTGACCTTGGCTGAGTATATTCTGGCATCCCAGGAGTCTATGGGCTACTTTGTCTGGTCAGCCAGAAAATAAGATCTATACAGCGAAGTGCATACTGCTTTTTGCCTCAGATATTTGCTTCTAGCACCCCAGCATTTATTCTTCATGTCCTGTAGGCAGATTTTGATCTGTTTTAATCCTGATGGTCTAATTTTGCATTGCGTGCTAAATTTTTTTTTTTTTAAATCTTTTTATTGTGGACTGAGTGAAAGTTTACAGGGCAGATCATCAGTTTTATATTCAACAAATCATACACCTTGCTTCATTACAATAATTATAATCCCCTCCTTGTACCATCAGTTAA
>NW_006408648.1:4648887-4651775 GCF_000296735.1 Chrysochloris asiatica | reverse complement strand
TCTTTTGATGTGCACAAGTTTTTAATTTTTAGTAAGTCCCACTCATCTCTTTTGTCTATTTTTGTTTGTGTACTTTTCAAAATGTGTGTCAGTCTGTATATGCCCTGGATGTATATGCCCTCATGTTTGTCCCTATTTTTTCGTTGATGATCTTCATAATTTTGGGATTCACATTTAGCTCTTTAATCCATGTTGAGTTCATTTCTTTATAGGGCGTGAGACAAAGGTCTTGTTTCAGTCTTTTACATATTGCTTTCCAGTTCTGCCAGCACCATTTGTTGAAGAGACTGTCACTTCCTCATGCAGTGTGCCTTGGCACTTTGTCAAAGATCATTTGGCTGTACGTGGTTGGGTTGAAAGCATTGGATTCCTTGATTCTGCTACAAATTCCTCTAGCTGTAAGCCTTCCAAGCTTCTAAAACATTTTTTTATGTGTGGTTCAGAGTTCTGGCACCTGAGCTTTTTTGGGCCGGTACTCTTGTGTTGTTGCTGACAGAGCTCCTCACTGCACTTCCACCTGATTCTCCATCTTGTTTGTTCTCTTGCATGCTAAATTTTTAAAGCATTGTCTATCCTTTCATAATTAAGTGAAAATTAAGACCGAAAGCAAACAAAGTAAGTTCTCATGGTGAATAAACCAGTTTCAGCATAGATTGAGTCCCTGTTCCCTCCACTGGGGAGAGCATCCTTTTCTAAAATAGAGATCACGGTCACAAAAGGGCTAGTGGAGCAACTTCATACTGTCAAGATTTTCTGTGGGAATAAAAATTCTGTTGTTGCTGTTGTTAGTTGCCATCAAGTTGGTACTGACTCACAGTGACCCTATGAATAACACAACAAAACACTGCCTGGTTCTGGGCCAACCTCACAATCATTGCTACTTTTGACCTGTATACTGTGCCAGTCCATCTTGCTGGGAGTCTTACTCTTTTTCTCCAACCCACTTTACCAAGTATGACATCCTTCTCCAGTGACTGGTCCCTTCTGACAATATGTTCAAAGTATGAAAAATGAAGTCTGACCATCCTGGCTTCCAAGGAGCACTCTAGCTGTACTTTACTTCTTCCAACACAAATCTGTTTGTTCTTTGGCAGTCCATGGTACTTTCAATATTCTCCTTCAATACCGTAGCTCAAATGCATTATTTCTTCTATGGTCTTCCTTATTCACTGTCCAACTTTTGCATATACATGAGGTTATTAAAAACACCATGGCTTGAGTGTGGTGCACCTTAGTCCTCAAACTGACTTCTTTGCTCTTGAACACTTTAAAGAGGTCTTGTGCAGCAGATGTGCCCAATGCAATACGTCGTTTGATTTCTTTGATTTCAAATTCTAATTCTCTGGACCTCTAGAAATAAAATGAGAATCACTATTGTTGCTTGATAAGGAGCCCTGGTTGTGTAGTGGTTACAAGTTAGGCTTCTAACCTCAAGATCAGCAGTTTGAAGTTACTAGCAGTTCCACTGGTAGAAAGATGAAGCTTTCTGTTCCTATAAAGATATACAGCTTTGGAAACCCTATACAGGATTGCTATGAATCAGAACTGACTCCACAGCACATAACCACCACCACCATCCTTGCCTGATGAAGCATCAGTGGCTCATTGGTGGTATTCTTGCCTCCTATTCGGGAGACCTGGGCTTGTTTTCCAGCCTGTGCACCTCATGTCTAGCCATCAGTGGAGGCTTGTATGTTGCTGTGATGCTGAACAGGTTTCAGTGAAGCTTCCGGACTAAGAGAAACTAGGAAGAAAGTCCTGGTGATTTACATCTGAAAATCAGCTAATAGAAACCCTATGGACCAGTGGTCAGGTCCGCAATTGGTCATGTGTATGGTACAGGATTGGCAGCATTTTTTCCATTGTGCCTGAGATCACCATGAACCAATGCTGACTTGACCAAAGTCTGTAACAACAACCTTTGCTTTACCACCAGACATGCCCCAGACATTTACATTATTTGTGATTCCACTATCCTACAATGTATTGGTTGTAATGGTTCCTGTTTTAAATAGTAGCACACAGGTTAATTACACTTATTATTTGTGGAGGGTAGAACCAGGATTGGAAGTGGACCTGGTGGATTTTTAAGTCCATGCCCTTTCCATTAGCCTGTGCTCTGATACTTTAGGAACCAACGACAATGCAAGGTAGAGCAAGGAGCACTGAAGTGAGTATCAAGTTGGCCAGATTCAGACTTTCTCTTCTTGTACTAACTGGCTCTGTGGGACCCCTTGACCTCTCTGGGTCTCTTGTGCTCATTTGGAAAGTGTGAGGAGGTGGGATTGGATCTTTTGGATGCTTTCCAGCTCTGTGGTTTGTGCTGATTTTCACAGAGGGCTTGGCCACAGCTCTGGCCACCTTTGCTCAGCGGAACAGTAGAGACTGAAGATAGAGTCAAGCATGGAGAAGTCTCTAGTTTCTCGTGTCAGACTCAACTATGAGAGGCTTCTCCCATGCCCTCCCTTTCCCCAGCTTCAGACAGAGTTGATTGGGTTCTTTCAGGCCTCACACATGTGTTATTTTTCCAAGTGTAGGTGAAGAAACAGGAAATTATCTTTCTGTCTTCATGGAGGCAGCCCCTGGTACCCAAATGTCCCCTGTAGGGACTTCTCCAGCTCTGGGTTCTCTGTCACAGTATGGTGAGCTGCCTCTGCTAGTAGATCATGCCGCAGAATTCTGCTTGTTCTTCTGATTCCAGGTCTCTGTAAAACACAGTTGAGGAAGACAGAGCCATTGCCATGCTGCAATGAGTTTCGATGACGGGTAAGACTGAGGAATTCGCACTGACCGCCTAAGACAGGCAGCGTCCCTTAAACAAACAATAAATAAGGGGGAATCTGATGCAGACCGTGCAGACCCGGTCAGGAGGTCAAGACCCTGTGGGC
>NW_006408648.1:4646690-4648472 GCF_000296735.1 Chrysochloris asiatica | reverse complement strand
AAAACAAAACAAAAACACAGTTGAGGTATTGAGTGTCCCTGTGACCCACCACAGCCCACACAGGGTCATTGCTGGAGGCTTCAGGCCTGCTTCTCCTTAGCTTTCTCTTTTGCAGGTGGTGCATTTTGAGTAAGTTGACTGTTTTGGCACCTATGATGTTTCAACTCCTTGACCCCATGATTTCCCTGTTCTGCTATCTCCCTGTGAATTGTGTTATGATCTGTTGACAGCTGCTCTTTCTGAAACAAGAGGTAGGAACTGGCTGAATGACAATTCAGTATGGTCAACAAGGCACATTTGAGAATTTGTATTTCTTTCTGTCCTTAAAACTAGTTACTTGTATGCTTTCCTACCCCTCTTTAACAAGTATCTGCACCCTTGCCCACACAGCCTGCTCACTTGACTGATGAGGGGAAGGAGCAGTTGTCCCATGGAACTGGCACAAGGCCCCTTGGATGCCTGAGTCTATATTTCCATATCTGCTGATTAATGTCAGTTTTTCATTTCAAGTTGTTGTTGTGGTTAGTTGCTGTTGAGTCAGTTCTGACTCATGGCAACCCCAAGTACAATGGAATAAAATGCTGACCAGCCTTGTGGTTATCCTCACATTCATTGGCACACTCCAGTCCATCATTTCAGCCATTGTGCCAGTCCATCTCGTCAACAATCCCCAGGTCTTGTAACATTGCTGGCCAACCAGGTCTCCACCCAGGCTCACAGGAGTCTGTTGAAGGTTGTAGGGCTTAGCTCGCAGCTTCATTGCTGTTTTTCCCTCACTTGCCCTGATCGGTGACGAATGTGGTCACCAATCAGAGTGTGTATTCCATTGAGTCTTAGTCTTGGAAGGGGATTTGCCCTGAGGGGACCTGGTCACTTGGCTTGATGTCTCCTGGGCGAACAACTTGCTTATTCTTGTAGTATTCAGTTGGACTGGCTTTATTGTTGTGTAATTTTCCTGTAGGTCTTTCTTTCAAGAAGTATCTTCTGTTCTTCTAGCCACTCTAGGCTGGTCTGCTTGTCTTTTCAAGTAGAAATTTCCCACCTCAGAAGATTCTGGGTGAGGTTCAGGATTCTACCTATGGTCTTATGTAATGCAGAGGCTCCACAGGAAGCCTCCTTCACTGGGCACATTGTAGCCCCATTTTAGGTTTTCCAATTAGTTATAGGCAGAAGACGGACTTACAAGCTTTCTATGGTAATATTTCTGGCTATTCCTTTTTCTCTCCCTTAAGTGTCTATTTTATAGTGGTATGCAAGGGAAACCAAGAGTCAAAAGACAGCCAAGCATCTTAACATTATTTTCCCCCTTTTGCTCATTCCAACCATGTCTCCATCCATGTATCCCAGAGCCCTGTTGTTCCAAGGTTGTGCATACATCATTATTTACCTCTGTCCCACTTAGTCCATTCAAACCTGCCTAATTGTTCTCCCATCTGCTTTGTTCTTCCATTCCCCTCACCCTTCTTGTGTATTGCCCCCACTCCCTAGCACCCAAACTATCCTGTGTCTGTTCCCTACCCTGTGCTCCACCTTTCCCTCCCTCCCCTCACCCCACCCCCTACATCCAGGTAATCAGTAAAGAATCCCTCCCTCCCTTTAGTATGGGTTCTTTTTCTTAGTCTTTTACAGTAGTGGTCCTATGTGGTATTTCTCCTTTTGTGACTGACTAGTTTCACTCAACGTAATGCCCTCAAGGTTCATCCATGTTAGGTGGTGGCTTGTAGCTTCCTTGTTACTCTTCAAGGTAGCATAATATTCCATTGTGTGTATGTACCACAGTTT
>NW_006408648.1:4625355-4642984 GCF_000296735.1 Chrysochloris asiatica | reverse complement strand
CTGCTTTCTTTGTTCTGTGTGTCTTCTTCCTTTGCTGAGTTCACACTTTTTGTGTTCTTTCTTGTGAGTTTCTTCATAGTTTTGATGTTCCCATTTTCTTCTTGATTTTCATTTTCTTTGTATGTTGTGATGTGTTAATTTTCTTTGAGATTACCTTATAGTGCATTAACTTTTCCCTCCATTTAATGCAGTGTATTTTATCCTGTAATCTACCTGACCTTCTCACCATCTGAATCTCTGTTCCTACATGTTTACCTGCTTTTACATTGTAATTGTTTTGATCATAGATTGACCTCCCAGATTCTCTGAGTTTGTTTTTATAGTTTTGTTCTGTTTTTGACTCTTCCTTCTGTAAATTTAATTCTGGGAGGTGCTGCCACATATGTCAATCTCTGGTTGTTGGTTGTTCTTGTTGGTTTTCAGTCCACAGAACTCCCTTTAGGATGTTTTGTAGTGCAGGGTTGGCTTTGGAAAAATCCCTTAGCTTCTTTTTATCCTGGAATGTGTTGATTTACCGTCATATTTGATTGATAGCGTTGCTGGATAGAGGATTCTTGATTGACAGTTTTTTTCTTTCAGGGTTTTATATATGTCTCCCCATTGCCTTCTTGTTTGTATGGTTTCTGCTGAGAGATCCAAGCTTAATCTGACTTGCTTGCCTTTATATGTAACACTCCTCTTTTCCCTAGCTGCTTTCAGGAGTGTTTCCTTATCTTTTATTTTTGGCGAGTTTGTAATATGTCTCAGTGATTTTCTTTTGGTGTCTATCCTTCCTGGGGATCATTGAGCTTCTTGAATGTTTATCTTTTCACTTTTCAGGATGTTAGAGAAATTTTCTTCTAGCAGTTCTTCAACCATTTCCTCTCTGGACTTGTGTGATTCTTCTTGTTCTGGAATGCTGATAATTCTTCAGTTATTCCTCTTTATGTTGTCCAACATGAATCTTAGAACTTCTTCAGATTTTTAAGTTCTTTTTTCTGTTTGCTCTTCTATCTTAGTGGTATTGAGAGATTTGTCTTCCAACTCACTGGTTCTGCCTTCCATCTCATCTGTTCTACTTCTTTGCCATTTCAATGTATTGTCTATTTCTGATATTCTGTTATTGATGATTTAGACCTCTTTCTGTAGGTTTTGAATTGTTTCCAATGCTGTATCTGTCTTATTTGATTGTTCCTGTAGCACATTCATGACTTCTTCCTTGTTTTTCTCAACTCTATTATAAAGTGCTTTGAAACCTTTTATAATCATTTTTCTGAATTCCTTCTCACGCATTTCCAAGGCCTTCTCTCCTTTCAGAATGTAGTCCAGATCTACCTCTAGGTCATTTGTCTCAGACATTTTATCTTGTTTTTGGACATGTGCTGGTATCTTCATCTGCCTTTGCTTTTTGGAAATGTTTAGTGTTTATCTGTGGCTTTAATACTTAATTGAGTATGTGTTTTGGGTTTTTGTTTTTTTGTTTCTTTTTATGCTTTTTGATTGCCTCCAGGTAGATGTGATCAGGATGTGGCCTTCTCTTTTCACTCTTCTTAATTGCTTAACTCAGAACAGCTTTCACAGGTGTTGTCTGCCTCCCTGGTGTATGGCCATTGGTAATGGTTCTTGCCTGGATTTTGGTGTTTTATAGAGTGTGGTTGTAGCTTGACTATATGGCAGCAGTTGATGTCTCTTCTTGGGTAATATAGGGAGAGAAAGAGACCCCCAAGGGAGGCAGGGGGAGCATAAAACAGCAAAATAGCAATAACAAAAAGACAAGAAAACAAAACCCCCCACCAAAACAACAACAACAAAAACCAGATTAACAATAACAACAAAAACTAGATTAACAACAACAAAAACTAGATTGGATTCTGTAGTGTATAATCGCAGAAAAGAGACAGAAGGGAGAGAAGGAAAAAAAAAAATCTGTAGCCTAATATAAGTATAGGAGCTCTGGTAGCGTAATGGTTACGAATCGGGCTGTGAGCCGCAAGGTCAGCAGTTCAAAACTACCAGCTGTTCTGTGGGAGAAAGATGAGGCTTTCTGCTCCCATAAAGATTTCCAGCCTCGGAAACTCTGTACAGGGTTGCTATGAGTTGGAACCAACTCCATGGCACATATCAACAACTACAAACAATATGAGTATAACTTTAATGTCGTCTCTCAGCTTCTTGCCTTCAAAGCTGTCTGATAGATTTCAAGATGCTACTGTTGATTGTTACGCTGTACTTCAGGATTTAATTTAATTTTTGGCCTGTTTTGTTTTTCATCTCTTTATCTCTCTACACACCCCTTGTTCTGGCCTTTTCTGTTGTTTTTTTTTTAAAAAACAAAAAACAGTTCAGGGCCGTCTCTTGGGCTGAAAGTATCTGTGGGCATGCGTGGCAGAAGAACCCACCAGTGGTGAGGGTGGGGAGTGTCCACTTGCTCACGCACTCCCTCTGATCTCCAGAATGGAGGTGCGCAAACAGTGGGGGGGCCAATGAACAGATACCTAAAAAAAGAAAATCAGAACAAAGCAAAACCAACAAAGTGTATTGTTCACCTTTGCTCCAAGGTTCCTGCGGTGTTTTTCTGTGGTATGTCTGCTCCCCCATTGGTCTTTCCAATTGGTTTCACCCAAGTTGTCAGCTCCGGGCCGTGGAGCCCAGCAGATTCAAAAGTACATGATTTCTTACTTCCGCTACAAGTTCCACTAGCTATAAGCCTTCAAACTTTTTAAATATTCCTATCTCTGTGGTTCTGAGTTTTGGAGCTCTGCCCTGATCTGCTTTGCCTGGTATTCTGTGGTATTGCTGACGGCGAACCTCACTGCACCTCCACCCTAGACACCATCAAGCCCTGCCTCCAGGAACCATGCTCTTCCTTCTTGATGGTCCTGGGATTGTCTATTTCTGAAAAATTACCTGCGCTCTCCTTTTAGTTATGCATCTTCTATAATTACAGTTGTGACAATTGCAATTAATCCTGCTAACAATTATTCATGATTGAATCATAAAATCCTATCTTGATCTTCCCTCATCCCCTTTTACCAGATCCATCTGTGAAAGAGGGAACCTATTAATTGGGGATTCTACTTTACCCCTTTTGTTCTGCAATTAAGCACACTCATGAAAGCTTGTAAACCAGCCACTTCATGCCTTCGTACCTCCAACCCCATATTTGATAGCCAAGGAGTACATTTCTCATCCCTATCAGTCCAGTACAGTGAGGAAACAAGGTTGTTTCCATTCCAGTTGGGCTTTTGAGTCACTGCATTCATAGTCAAAAGTCTAGTTTGTCAAATTGTAGCAATTTGCACTTGTTCTCAGTATCAGATATCTTAATCTGCCTTTGTTTGAGTTCTGGCCAATTTGCCATCCAAGCTTGGTCAAATGTGTACTAGCTGCAAGTTTGGGAGTTGACACACACCTCTGTGCTCTTCAGATCAGTTGGCAGCTTCACTCTCTCCTGCTTAACCTTTTTTGGCATCATTTTAAGCTTTATTAACTTAAAGATTGAAGATTCAAACACACTCAGCGGCACCTTAGAAGAAAGGTCACGCAGTCAGCTTCTGCAGATTGGTTAAGAAAACCCCATGGAACAGTTCTACTCTGTGACACATGGGTTGCCCTGAGTTGGAATCGACTCTATAGCATTGGGTTTGGTTTTCATTCTTTATGTATTCTTTTATAGCTATCACCAACCTGTCTTTTGAATCAGTTGTCATTAAATCCATTTTAACTCCTTTTGTTGGTGTTGTTATTATGTTCAGTCTAATTGGTTCCAACTCACAGCGATCCAGTATAGGGTTTGTGAGGCAGCTGGTGAATTTGAGCTGCCAACCTTGTGGTTCAATCCGACCTTGTGGTCAAGTGCTTATCCTACAGTGCCACACCAGGCCTCCATGTTGTTGTTGTTAGGTGCTATCAAGTAGGCTCTAACTCATAGCAACCCAATGTCCCACTTAATCTTTTAAATGTCTAATTGATGCCTACTTAATGTTTCAGACCTCACCTTATTAGTCTGTCAGTCGGGGAAACCTTCCTAACTGATGTGACCAGGCCAGAGTTCTGAACACCAGGCCCTTCGTCACAGCTATCACAGTTGTCCTTTTATTTCTATATGACACACTTCCTGAGTGATAATACCACTCATTGAGACAGTAAGCTCCCTGCAGGTGGGAACCTGGCTCTTTTCTTACCGCTGAATATGTCAGGATGATTCACTGTCTGTCACTTAACAGGCCTTGTTAAACATTTGGGAAATGAACCAATGCTGTACTCTCACAGATGCCTTTGTGCTTTTTGAAGTTGAGAAATACCCAGGTTGGCCTGGCTCCCAGCCGACCATCCTTCCACTATTTCAGACTGCTTCCACTCCATGTACAGAGCTCCCTACATATCCATCAAAGCAGAACCAGAAAACCTGTTATTCATCAGAACTTTCCAATTCAACAGGTATTTAGAGTGCCCAATATGTGCTCAAACAGCCCCAGTTACGATGAAAAAAACTACAGAAAGATGAAAAACAGTCCTTGCTTGAAGGGGTTTGATTTTAACTTGCATATCCACTAGAAGGTAAATTAAACTTGTGTGTAAACATTAAAGAACCTTGGTGACAGTGGTGGTTATGCATGGGGATGCTAAGCTCAAAGTCACAGAGTTGGCAGTTCAAACCCACCAGCTGTTCCTTGGGAGAAAGATGAGGCTGTCAGCTCCTGTAAATATCTACAATCTTGGAAATCCTAGATAGGGTTGCTGTGAATTGGAATCAGCTCGAAGGCAGTGGGTTTTGTGTGTAAACATTAGATCAGACCATATGAAATTATTGATATTTGACTAGTTTCTAAAAAGTGGGAAATATATATGGTTCAACCTTATAAGTTCCGAATTTTTCTTTTCTTCAATTGAGACTGGGCCTTTCCATAGGGCCCACAGTAGGAATGTTTTACTGCACAGTGTTGAGGTTTGGGCTCAAACTGAATATCTATTTCCTGAGTCATAGGCCAAGATTTCTTCTCCCCAGGGAAAAGAAGTGTTTCACTTTGGCCCTCATTTAAGTTTAACCACAGAGTAGATATTTTTTAAATAAGGATTTTCATTGCAAACTCTGGGTAGAAGCAGGAAAAAACAAAGTACTAATGAAAACATGTTTGTTGTTATTAAGAGGTAGAAGCATGCCTGATGTCAGCATGAATCGGGAGGCTGAATTGAGAGAGATTGTTGCTCCCTCTGTGCTGTGTTGGAAGTCAGACTCCTCTGTCCCCAAGATCGGATCCACTGTAGGATCTGCCTGCTGGCAGGCCAGGACCACTCCCTTCTTAACTCATTTCCTTCCAGAAACCTCTCCTCTCTCTCAGTGCTTGTCTGAAAGGTTTTTACTTTTGAAAACTTGTGAAGTATTTAACTATTTGCAGGATGTTCTGTAGGTTAGGGAGACATAGGAGGGGGCTTCAAAAAGTTCACGGAAAAAAGGAACTGAAAGATAATGGACGTTTTCTATTGACCTTGTAAAGCCCTCTCATATAGATAACTAGGCCACAACTCCAGGTTCTGCAGACATCACTCTCACTTGAAGACAGATGTGTGTATAATGATCTGAGAGGTGTATCAGGCAGACTCCACAGACTTTCCAGAAAGACTAGCTCCTTAGAACCCAGTGGCTGAATGACCAGTTACAATATTTCTACCCCATCTAGCGGCCACCTTGGTCTCCTTGCCTCCCCTGTGTTCAGTGAGGTCTGATGCTAATCATACTATTGATTACCATTGACTGGAAGCATTTGGAAGCCAGGCTCTGTGCCAAGCATTAAACAGGTCTTATGTCACATAATCCTTTGAAGGTGGTTTACTGTATGCTTTTGATGAGGAAACAAATCTGGGGAAGTTCAATAACTTCCTGAGAGTGTTACAGCTAGAAATAGAACCAGAGATAGAAACTGTATCCACATGTCTGGCTCCAAAGCCATGGTGCTTAACCTTGAAATTAGAATGTGTGCTGTCTTGAAGTCACACACGAGTAGAGAAGTAGAATGTGTGTGCTTCCAAATACAGTCAACTCAGTTGCCATAAAATCAACTCAGACTTAATTTTAAGCAACCTCATATACTTCAGACTAGAACTGTGCTCCATAGAGTTTACAATGGAGTCCTAGTGTGGCACTGTGGGTTAATATTGCCGGCTTGCAAAGTTGGTTTGAACCTCAAGCTTGGTGATGCAAGCTCACCACTTGCTCCTCGGAAACCCTATACAGGGTTGCTATGGGTGGGAACCAACTCATCGGCACTTAACAACAACAGTCTCTGGAAGTAGAGTGTCAGGCCTGTGTTCTGAGATGGCTCTGGGTGGACTCAAACCATCAACCTTTCAATTTGCAACCTAGTATATTAACTATTGACACCATCCAGGGACTCCAAGAACAAAGTCTTAGTCTAAGGGACCATCACAATTACACACATGACCCAGTGCCAGCTGAAGCAATCCTGTTGGAAGACAGTTGCATGTCGTTCTTGTCTTGGGAGCCAAAGGGTTGCAATTTGTCAGAACCAGTAACAGTGTGACTGATAGCCCTTGAGATTGTCCAGGGAGATTACTAGTCTTGTCCCAAGGACAGTGTATTGGTGGAGCCATGCTTTGAAGTGAGCATGTTTATCTTTGTCTTTGGTTTTTCCATCTGTAAAATGGGAACTCTGATATTTGCCTTCTCATTCAGAACCCAGAAAACGTCTCAGAACCGCTGGCCTTGCTCTTGTACACTCAACAGAGACTGCTGTACCGAGACCGGTTTTCAGAAGGGATATTTTTTTCAGTAGTATAGAGAGCACGTAACTTGTGACTCCAGTGACAATTAGAGCTCGTGGGTGCAGTTGACACCTGGCTTGAGGTCTTCCTCATTTGGGTGACTGTCAGTTTTAATTAGACCGAATTGAGCTTCCTGAGCAGATTGACCTCAAGCTCAGCAAACCTAGTAATTTAAAACTAGTATTCCTGTATTTGTTGAGGTTGATGCTCTGGGATGATGTCTTTATTCTAGACTCCATTCTGTTTGAAGACTGTTTTCCTAAAAGTGTATTGTGAGTGTTGTTTCTGAACCCAGCAAACCAGGGCCAGCTGAGCCAGCACATATTCTCCCAGGCTTCCACCTTGTTTTCTCTCTTTATTTTCTTTTTTTGAGAGCCAAGTTTTTTATTTGTTCATTTCTTGCATTTGAAATATTCTTTAATGACATCCTGGGCCTGAGATTCTTTGCCATAGTCCTCATCAACCACACAATGGCAATCAACCACTTTGGGGGGTTTTTCCACTCTGTCAATTTTGCAAAGGCATACTGTTAAAAAAACAACAACAAACCAACAACAAAAAAGGCTTGTGGGTAGCATCTGACCTCCTCTGGCTTCACAAGGGAAAGGAAAATCAAACTCATCAGCTCCAGGCCTATTTCTATGAGGCAGAGATATGACATGCTTCCACCCTCCAACAACCTTCTTTTCCAATTCAGGCACCAGCTGTCCTTCCCACACACGCTGCACAATTACACTCAAAATTATGGGGCTTACTAGGGAGTCCTGGTGTAGCACTGTGGGTTAATGTGCTGGACTGTAAGGTCGGTTTGAACTACAAGGTTGGCAGTTCAAGCTCACCAGCCACTCCTCAGAAACCTTATACAGGGTCACTGAGTCAGACTCAACTCAATGGTACTTAACAACCACCACAGCTACGGAAGTTAGCATTTTACAGTTCAGAATCAGAAATGTTCAGGATACAGTTTTTTGGTCAAGTCAGCTTCTTCCCAGCCATGCCTGCTGACATGCTTCTTTCTGGACCTTGGCTCCTTGGTTTGGCCTCCGCCCTGTTCAGATAATGTTACAAAGCTCCTTTAGCGCTGCTGATAAATGCCCAAAGGGCAAACCAGTCTGCCATACACTTCAGTTCCAAGGCAGTTGATTTTGTGAGTCAGCAAGCCTGGTGCCCCCAACTAAGTGCCTGGAGGTGCCCACTTTGCAAGAGAGCCTCCTGACCCAAAGGACTCTGCTTTACTTGATCTGTTTCAATCCTAATGGTCTTTTGCATTGCATGCTAAATGTTTTAAGCATTGTCTCTCCTTTCAGAATTAGGTAGATATTAAGTCTTAAAGTAAGTTCACATGGTGAATAAACCAGTTTTGGCATGGACTGAGTCCGTTTCTCCTTTTTTAAAATGGAGATCACAGTCACAGAAGGGCTAGTGGAGCAACTTCATACTGGCAAGACTTTGTGTGGGAACACAAATTCTGTTGTTGTTAGGTGTTGAGTCGGGATTGACTCATAGCAACCCTATGTGCAACAGAATGAAACACTGCCTAGCTGCCTGGTTCTGGGCCATCTTCACAATCATTGCTACTTTTGACCTGTGTACTGTGCCAATCCATCTCGCTGGGGGTCTTTCTCTTTTTCTCCAACCCTCCACTTTACCAAACATGATATTCTTCTTCAGTGATTGGTCCCTCCTGACACCATGTCCAAAGTATGAGAAACGAAGTCTGGCCATCCTGGCCTCCAAGGAGCACTCTAGCTGTACTTCTTCCAACACAAATCTATTTGTTCTTTGGCAGCCCATGGTACTTTCAATATTCTGCTCCAAGACCATAACTCAAATGCATCAATTCCTATGCTGTCTTCCATATTCTCTGTCCAACTTTCGCATATAGATGAGGGTATTGAGAACACCATGGCTTGGGTCAGGCTCAGCATAGTCCTCAAACTGACATCTTTGCTCTTGAACACTTTAAAGAGGTCTTGTGCAGCAAATGTGCCCAATGCAATATGTCGTTTGATTTCTTCAATTTCAAGTTCAATTCTTTGGACCTCTAGAATTGAGAATCACTATCATTGCTTGATTAGGAGCCCTGGTTGTGTAGTGGTTACAAATGAGGCTTCTAACCTCAAGGTCAGCAGTTTGAAGTTACCAGATGTTCCACTGGTCGAAAGATCAGGCTTTGCGCTCTCGTAAAGATTTTCAGCCTCTGAAGCCCTGTACGGGGTTGCTCTTGGTTCTGCTGCCACTGCTTCTCTGCCACTTCTTTTAGGTCACTGTTCTGTCTGCTGGATGGAGGAGGTTCAGCATGCAGAGTTGTCAGTGTCATAAGGACACCCTCCCCTCCTGACTCTTCTCTCTCAATGGTAGTGAGATCTCCATTCTTACTTCTGAGATGGCTTATTTTATACCCAGCGGGATGGCAAAGTTGACCAATTTCCACTTAGAGTACCAAGTTTGACCATCACAACTAACCCTGTTAACAATCACTTACGACTGAATCATTGTTCCCCCACCCATCAGGCAAAGAGGAAATATATCCTATCTTCATGGTCTTACCCAGTCGTTTGGTGGGGGTTACAAAGACTTTGGATAGAAAAGCCATAACAATTAGTTCACTGCATCACACTTATGTCCCTAGTTTATTGTTGTCAGCATCCTTTATCAGAGTGGTTGGTATTTAGCACAGAGAGCATCTATTAACTTGACATATGTAGACTTATCACAGTTGGATGCAAGCACACAACAGTGGGCTTGGTGCCTGCCTGTTACTGGCTCAGCCATTGAATTAACATTGTCCAGCACTGCCAAGGTATAAATGGTACACAGACCTGCCAGTGGACATCCAACAAGATGAGTGGTGTTTCCACTAGATTCAACTGGCCAGTCAAATTGTCTAAGGCTTTGGCAGATTTGTGAATTCCACAATGCTAGGCCAGTGTGGATGAGAGCAGTCTTTAGCACCTCTTGTAATATTAACATCCATCACACCTCCAGCAACAATACCTTCCTCGGCCTTGGCATTGGGCTACAGGTGGAGCTGAACCTTGAATGCACCAGGTCCACACAACTCAGCAGTGGTGACAACTAAAGAGGTACACCTTTGTTTTCTGACAGCTGAGTGTGACATCAGCTCTTCCACCATTCCTACCAGAGTTCCAGGCCCCCCTACCACCACCACCACTTCCCACCCACCCCCACTCCAAAGAATGTACCTGAGTCCAACTTTTCTACTTGTCAGGCTATGCTGTGGTCCATGTGTGCATACAAGTTAATATGAAATGGATCTGGTGACATACAGGCTTACTATGAGCCAGTTGGGAGATTCAGCTGCCAAAAACAACATATGTGCTCCAGGCTAATTCAGAATCTGGGGGGGCTGCAATCCTGCCCTGCTTTCCTCTGCACTCTCAGACTACTTGCAGGAAACAGGTCTCCTCTGGAGCTGTGCTAGCTCCAGACAGACGTTGCTAGCAAGAGAGCTGATGGAACTGAGCGCATGGTACAGGATGAAGAAACCACATCCTATGAGGGGTGGCTAAAAATTAACTAAGAGAAGAGATACCATGGGATAAAATTCCTTACTAATCTCAGATGTGAATAGAGAGGCGGGAACAGCTTCTTTCTGGCTGTTCTAAGGGATGAAATAGTCTATCCACAGGAAAGCAGGTTTGAATATACAGTAATGAAGAATTTCTAACCCAGACAGCTGCTCCACTATGGAGTAGGAGCTAGGGGTGGCCATGAGTGTGACCTTGGTCCCCATGCCCACATGTTAGGGATGCCAGAGGAATGACCCTTGTCCTGGGTAGAAGCTATATTAGATAAGCTCTGGTGTTTCTTCCAAGTTTCCAAAGTGCTACATATTTCCTCAGAGTCAGGTTTCCTACCCAGTAATATGTCCTGTGGAGCCTGGGTGTGGCACTGTGGGTTTATGCGCTGGACTGTAAGGTGTATTTGAACTATAAGGTCGGTGGTTCAAGCTCACCAGCCACTACTTGGAAACCCTATACAGGGTCACTGAGTCAGAATCGACTCAACAGCACTTAACAACAACATGTCCTATAATCACCCCTTCTAGTCTGTCATTTGGAGTCCTGGGGCTAATGTGTTCAGATTGCAAAGTCGTTTGAACTGCAAGGTCAGTGGTTCAAGCTCACCAGCTTCTCCTTGGAAATCCTAGACAGGGTCGCTATGGGTCGGAATCGACTTGACGGCACTAACAACAACAAATCTGTCATTTAGAAGCTCTAGGGAGTATAAATGGTTAACGTGCTAGTCTGCTAACCAAAAGACTGGAAGTTCAAACCCACCAGGGGCACCTTGGTAGAAAGTCTTGGTGATATTCTTCTGAAAAATCAGTCATTGGAACCCCCTGGAGCACAGTTCTACTTGTACACGCCATAGGGTCACTGTGAGTCAGAGTCTGCTCAGTGACAATGAGAGTTTGAGTCTATCTTCTGTGGTTCTCTGCAGTGCACCCTCTTTTCTGCATTTGTATCTAGTCACAATAACATGAACTCTATATGCAGAATCATTTTGTTTGCCAAACACAGCTAACGAGTTGATGCCTAAAAAATACCTCTTTTTGGTTCTTGGTGGCTTCTGTAGGGAGCCATCTAACCTTGTAGGTAAAATTCCAAGTTGGGTGAGGGAGCTATTCAAGGGGACCTAGGAGAAGACTGTGGAGCTGGGGTAGGGGGATTATGGAAACCTGTTCTTGGCTCCTTAAGGTGACTTTCCTACCTTGTCAGCCTTTGCAGCCATTTAGTGTGTGTGACCTTCCTAACCAAATTGTCCCACAGGCTGGAGAAACAGTTCCTCAAACTAGAGACACTAAGTCTACCAAGTCCTCTACTCTTTAACTCCTTGTTTCTCTCTCTCCCAATCCCTAAGGCTCTCTGGGGCCAGATGTTGGAAGTGAACAAGGCAGCAACTCTTGGAAGGACCCAAGTTTTATTTATTTCCTCAAAGCAGGAAAGGCCTGGTCCTCTGGCTCTATGCCTGCTTTCCCTGTTTATGGACTATTGCACCCACTTCTGCATCTCACAGAACCCTACATCCCCCACAATAACATCAAGACTGGGCTCCCCGGATCCTACCAGCAACCATCCTACACCAACTGTCCTGGCTCCTTTTTCCTCCTCCAGCCTCCAGAGGTTGGTGGTTGGTGTCACGGTGTCAGTTCCAACTCATAGTGACCCTATACAGGGTTTCCAAGGCTGTAAATCTTTACAGGAGCAGAAAGCCTCATCTTTCTCCCATGGAACTGCTGACCCTGAGGTTAGAGCCTGATTTGTAACCACTATACTACCAACCTCTAGCAGCTTGTCTTTAAAAACTTCTGTGCTCTGCTCATCTCCTCTATATAATGCCCAGGGCTTCTGTCAGATCTCATCCAAATTACAGATAGAAAGTAATTTGATTTAGCAAGTTTTCACTTAAGCTATTCCCTTAATGCTTACCATATTTACAGATTTAGAGGAAGCTATTTGCTGGATTCCAAAGCCTATTTATTAAAAATTTAATCGAATTGTAGGTGATGTGATCAAAGACTTGTAGATGTTGCAAGGAAGGTTTTTTTTTTTTTAGTATCCAGCCCCAATTTTATTTATTTATTCACTAATTTTTTGAGTGCCCAACATATGCTGGGCACTATGCTCATGTTATCTAGAGGTTGGGCCCTGCAACCCCCCCCCCCCCCTTTCTTTTATCCACTCAAGATCTCGGCTTCTTTCTGAGGACAAAACTGAGGTTTAACCGCCAGATCTCCACTGAGTTTCTCCCCTAGGAAAGTGATCTTCTGCCCTTGCCCTGGTGTAACTGTTTGGTCCTCTCAAAACTAGAGGGTTTGCCATGAAATAGACCATTTCCAGGGAAGAACGTCTGCTCTGGGTCATGCTTAAGACAAAGATTGCTAGCAAGAGAGCCAAGGGGGCTGAGTGAACAATCAGAGCCTAGAAACCTCATCCTCTAAAGGGTGGCTTCAGGTTAACTGGGAGGCTATCTGGGTGGAATCAGAGATGTTGTACTGTTACTGACAGGTCCACAGCCACTCACTGTTCCTGATGTGTTCAGAGGCTGTACTTGGTTTCCTTTTCGGTTGTGGAAAGATCACCTCCCCATGTAACCTGCTCAGCACTTAAAACAGCTAGAGTAACCGTTGCATATAAAAC
This sequence comes from Chrysochloris asiatica, assembly GCF_000296735.1. Classification (NCBI taxonomy): domain Eukaryota; kingdom Metazoa; phylum Chordata; class Mammalia; order Afrosoricida; family Chrysochloridae; genus Chrysochloris; species Chrysochloris asiatica. The sequence continues at coordinate 4,630,055 of NW_006408648.1, read as the reverse complement.
ACATCATCCTGGGGTGACAGGATGCCAGCTAGTGGCTAGGAAAAGGGTGAGTCTTGGATATAGGCTGCTTGTTTAGATGGTATTTAGGAAGGGAAGAACAAAACATTGCAAAACACAAGTATCATCACCCAGAGGGAATTGACAGTAAGGGGAAATTGACAGGTTGACACTGAACGGGTACTTCTGGGAGACCTACTCTTTAACTCCTTGTAAATGAGAAAGAATTTCAAGGTGTCTAGACAAGGCGTTTGCTATTGTTAAGTGCTGTCAGGTTGATTTCAACTCATAGCAACCCTGTATAGGGTTTCCGAGGTTGTTGTACATCTATGTGGGAGTAGAAAGCGTCATTCTTTCTTCAGCAGAGCAGCAGGTGAGCTTGAACCACGAACCTTGTGGTCTGGTGTCTAGTGCTTGTCTTAAAGACCCACCACACTCCCAGACTAGGCATTTAGTGAACCCATTGTCAGAAGTGGGGAAGCCCAGAGAGCAGTTTATTGGTAGGAGGTTGTGATGGTCAGGTAACTTTTCATATATGTTGAGGTATAGGGGAATGGCAGAACATGTTTGGCTTTTGGTAAAGATCCAGACATAAAGCTCAGAAGAGACATCAAGTGGTGGAGGGTGTAATTCATGAGTCATCCAAGTGGATCCATGTACTGGGATACTTTTCATGGAATAAGATTATATTGACCTTCATGTAACTGCAGCCAGAGAGGCAGGAGAGGAAGGCAGGTAAGGTCTCCGAAGCCAAGGGCAGGACAGCTCAGAGGAGGAGGACCTGATCAGCTACAGAGAGGCCACAAGAGCAAGTCTGACAAGAGACTGTGGGGTTGGTGACAGACCCCTGAGTGTGGCTCTCAACCTGTGCTTTGAGTCCTCACCTGCCTCTCAGCCCCATTACATTAGAGCTTCTGGACATGTGATCATGCAGGACTGAGGAGCACTGAGAGAGAGAAGGAGGGCCTTGTGGAGAGAGAGGTCAGATTGTATGGGTAAGAGGAGGGAGATAATTGTTGTTAAGTGCCGTCGAGTCGGTTCCGACCCATAGCGACCCTGTACAGGGTTTCCGAGGGTGTAAATCCTTATGGGAGTAGAAAGCCTTATAGAGGTAATTAATCTGAAAAACAGAGAGAAAGAATAGTGATGAGTGTTTGGCAGAGCAGCAGTATCAAGAAAAGAGTTATTCTAAGTGAGTATATTTTTAGACATATGGGAAGGAACCAGTGGAGAGAATGACTGATGGAACAAATTCTCCAAAGTGGATGGAATTTGCAGGCTGTTTCCTCGGGAAGGCAGGAACAGTCTTTCCTTTGGGACAGTTAGAGCCGAAGAGACAACAGGATATTTAAGATGTAGAGGAGAATGCTGGATGACAGGCATCCTGGAGGCTATGGAAGCAGGTATTGTGAGCTCCTGAGAATGGAAGAAGGGGGATGTCCTATTCCACATCTTCTTGGACATGAGAGGCATGGTCAGTGCCTGAGGGTGAGCGAGAGCTGCCCTTGTGGTGAATTTGATGCAAAGTTCACCAATGACCGAATGAACAAAGAGAAGTTAAGTGTATGGCAAGTGCTGCTCAGACACCACTGCATTTCTTGCTTCCTGGTTCTGAGTGTTTCTGTCCCTCCCACTGCTGACATTTTCATCTCAGGCTGACCTTTGTCATGTTTAGTGAAATTGATCTTGTTTAAATTTTTCTTTTACTCGAAGTAGGGATAAAAACAACAAAAAAAATAATCCCACTGCCATCAAATAGATTATGACTCATAACACTACCCAGTCAGTGTAGGGTTTCTGAGGCTGTAGAACTTTATGGGAACAGAAAGCCTCATCTTTCTCCCATGCTTACCCTCAGTACCCTCAGGGCTTCTCATGCAGGAAAGTCTAGCTAAAACATAAATCGGTCTTTTTAAAAACATATATATATTTAATATTAAAATTCAGAAAATGTAAATAAGTAGAAAGGAGATAAATATTGCTTATAACCCTATAATCTAACAATAAGATTGGTGTGCTTCTAAATTACGGAGTTAAGTAACAGTTTTTCAACTCCATGGTAATGATCATCACAATACCTATCAATTACTGTTTACTGCATACCAGGTAGTGAACTGAGTACTCCCAGTATATCATTTTGTTTAAGCCTGTCAGCAACTCTATTTTATAGATACTGTATTTTCTCAGGGACTTCTGTTGTGGTGCTGTGGATCAGCTCTGGACTGCAAACCACAGGGTTGGCAGTTCAAACCCACCAGCTGCTTCTCAGAAACCCTAGACGGGGTCCCTGTGAGTTGGAAGCTACTCGAGGGCACTTAATAACATCATTATCTTGGGTCCTAGTGTGGCACTGTAGGATAAGCACTCGACCACAAGGTCAGTGTGAACCACAGGATTGGCAGTTCAAGCACACCAGCTGCTCCTTGGAAACCCAATACAGGGTGGCTGTGAGTCGGAACCAATTCAGCAGCACTTAACCGCAACATTATTATCTCAGAGTCGTGGTGTGGTGCAGTAGGATAAGCACTGGACTGCAAAGTCGGTTTGAACAACAAGGTTAGCAGTTCAAATTCACCAGCCACTCCTCGGAAACCCTATACAGAGTCTGTATGCACCGGAACTGACTAGTCAACATTTAACAAAAAGAGCATTATTATCTCAGGAATCCTGGTGTGGTACTGTAGGATAGGCACTAAACTGCTAACCCAAAGGTTGAAAGTTCAAACCCACTAGCTGCTCCTTGGAAAGCTTATACAGCGTTGCTCAGTCTGAACCAACTTAATGATCCTTAGCAACAACAACATTATCTCTGTTCTCTTTCTGATGACGTTAAGAAAAGGAAGAATCAAGTAACTTGCCCAAAGTCTCAGTGACAAGATACACAGATACCCGAGTCCAGGCATGTAACCCTACCACTATGTGAGTACCTCCTCTCTATGTAAAAGTGATTGGAGGGTAAGCCAAATCACTGTTCTACTGGTCTATGTATATGTCATATATACTTCATATATGCATAAGTTTGTTACAAATAAAACATATTTGAGCATGTCTATGCAGTCAGTGGATGGCTGCAGATAAGTTCTGTCTGTAATACACTTGCCTGAGTCTCATTGTTGTTGTTAAGTTCCAGCCATCCAGTCGATTCCAACCCTTAGCAATCCTGTATAGGATTTCTGAGGAGCAGCTGGTGAGTTTGAACCACTGACTTTGCAGGTCAAACTGACCTTGCAGTCCAGTCCATTGGCCCGCTGTGCCACATTAGGGTAACTTTAAGGAAAGATCCAGTCAAAACAGTGGCTTCTCAGAGGATCTGCTGGGTCAGTTAGTTTCCAGACAGTAACATCTACTCAGAAAATAATGTTTGAGATTCCAGAGGGATAATGTTGAAAGATTGTTGTTACTTAGTGTTGTCGAGTTAGTTCTGACTCATAGTGACCCTGTATAAGGTTTCCAAGAGCAGCTGGTGAGCTAGAACTGCTGACATGACTTTACCAGTCCAGTGCTTATCCTACAGCACCACACATGGCTCGTCTTCTGTTGTTGTTGTTAAGTGCCATCAAGCCAATTCCGACCCATAGCGACCCTTTATAGGGTTTCCAAGGAGCAGCTGATGAGCTTGAACCACCAACCTTGCAGTTCAAACGACTTTGCAGTCTGGCGCATTAGCCCACAGCGCCAAAGCAAACCATCTTGGTTTAGAGAGATGAAAATCAAAATTACAATGAGATACCATCTCACCCCTACAAAAATGACAATGATCAAGAAAACCGAAACTAATCAATGCTGGTAAGGTTGTGGGAGAATTGCAACTCTTACACACTGATGTTGGGATTGTAAGATGGTACAACCACTATGGAAAGCAGGCACTTGCTGAAAATGCTAGAAATGAAATACTCTGAAGAGCATGACACCAGTAGACAGGTGCACATCTCTGTTGATTGCAGCAATATTCACTTTTAACATTAAGTTCTCTGATCCATTTTGAGTTAGTTCTGGTGCATGATGTGAAGTCTGGATACCGTTTCATTTTCTACAAAGGGCTTTCCAGTGTTGCCAGCACCATGTGTTAAAGGGATTGTGTCTTCCCCATTGAGTAGACTTTGATCCTTTGTTGCAGATCAGCTACTGGTAGATAGATAGATTTGTTTCTGCTTTCTCAGTGCTGTTCTACTGGTCTATGTATATGTCATTGAACCAGCACCAGTCTATGTTGATTAGTGTGGTCATATAATACATTTTGAGACCTAAAAGTATGAGGCGCTGCCTACTTTATTCTTCTTCAATATTGCATTAGCTTTTGGGGGCCTCCTTCCTATCCAAATAAAGCTGGAGATTCAATTTTCCATTTCATTAAAGAAATTGGTGGGATTTGAATTGGGATTGCATTATATCTCTAGATTGTTGTTGATGGTATTGCCATTTCACCATGTTAAGTCTTTCAATCCATAAGCATGTAATATTTTTCTATTTATATAGATCTCTCTTAGGTTCTTGCAGTAATGGCTTATATAAATTTTTTGAGAGACTGCCAAACGGCTTTTCCTAAGTTCATGTGCCATTTTACACTGAGGCGTATCTTCGGAATATAGTGTGTATTGCAATTAGTTTTTTTTTTTTTTTCTTAAATGTTTTATTGTGAATTATGTGATAGTTTACATGGGAGAACATTAGTTTTACATTCATTCTATCGTATATCGTCTCAT
>NW_006408648.1:4617957-4623875 GCF_000296735.1 Chrysochloris asiatica | reverse complement strand
CCATTCCAACCATGTCTCAATCTCTCTATCCCAGAGCCCTGTTGTTCCCAAGGTTGTGCATACATCATTATTTACCTGTCTCACTTAGCCCATTCAGACCTGCCTAATGTTCTCCCATCTGCTTTGTTCTTCCATTCCCCTCTCCCTTCTTGTATTTTGCCCCCCTCCCCAGCACCCAAACTATGCAATTAGTTTTCAATTGCTGTGTCATCTTTCACAGCCCACAATTGAGATTGCAGTGGTGAATAGAAACTATCCATCCTCTCCCATCTCCCCTCCCACCAAGTGACTCCTTGAGAACATGCTATGCCTGTCAAACCTTAGATACACCTGGTTTTGACATTCCTTACATTCCTACTAGGTGTGTATGAGGGTACCAGTTCCTTCATATCTTCACCATTTGTTGTGGTCAGCCTTTTAAATTTTAGCCCTTCTAAAAGGTGTGCAACCCGAGATGGATTGACACAGTGGGAGGGACAATGGGCTCAAACCTAACAACTGTGAGGATGGTGTAGGACTGGGCAGGGTTTCCTTTTGTTTTGCATAGAGTCACTGTGAATTGGAATCCACTTGATGGCATCTAACAGTAAGTGTGAAATAGAATCTCATTGTGGTTTGAATTAATGCAAGGTTTTAAAACTGTTCCATAAGCAGTACGTACTTAATAGTCCCTCTGTGGCGCTGTGGGCTAATGCGTCAGGCTGCAAAGTCGTTTGAATTGCAAGGTCGGTGGTTCAAGCTTACCAGCTGCTCCTTGGAAACTCTAAACAGGGTCACTATGGGTCGGAATCGATTCAACGGCACTTAACAACAATAGCCCCTCTAACAATTGTGGAGCCTCCTACATCAAGTAGTAAAAGAAGAGAAGAAATTTAAAAATTATTAGTGATCCTAGAGTATTTATTATAAGTCTCCTTTTTTAGTCCCTTTTATGTGCTAAATACCATTTATAAATTATCTCTAAATCTAGCATCACCCTACAAATTAGGAGAATCTCCGTTTTACAGATGAAGAAATGAGGCTAACAGAGGTGAAGTAACTGGCTTAGTTAGGGCAAAGCAGAAATTTGAATTTGGCCTTTTATGTGCCAGAGCTCAAGTATTCTGACCCCCACTACATGCTCCATTTTAGAGATCAGTGTTTAACTTTCTTTAAAAGTCCTCTGTACCACTGTTGAGCACCTGGTATGGCATTGTAGGATCAGCACTGGACCACAAGGGCAGATGTTCAAACCCACCAGCTGCTCCTCAGAAACCCTCTACAGGGCGGCTATGAGTCAGAACTCACTCGGCAGCACAACAACAACATACCACGATTGCTACATGGTTGGAGTCCTGGTGTGAACTGAAGGATTAGCACTGGACTACTAACTGCAGGGTCAGCAGTTCTAACCCATCAACCACTCTTCTGAAACCCTATACAGACTCGCTATGAGTCAGACCAACTTGATGGCACTGAACAATAGCCTACATGGTTATACAACTTTACCCTTCAAAACGGATAGCTCTTCCTGTCAAGTCTCCAGTGAGGACAATTATTTCTACTGTAAATACTCCATGGAGTCACCACTTGTAAAATTCCCAAGCCTGAAAGTCTGTATGAATAAGCCTGCCCTGACTCATTGTAAACAGTCCAGCATCTGCACCACGTTTGCTAACATCATTTACATAACAAGAAGCCACTTCAGAGAAAACAGCAGAGTTATTATGATTTTACTGTGCCACTCTTTATTTTGTGGAACTTTTTGCATTTCAGACACAACCTTTAAATTCAACAAACATGTATTTTGGATCCGGCAATCATGAATTGAGAGTCTACCATGTGCCAGACATTTTAATGAATTATTTATTACACGCAGACCTCTGCCAACCCTATGACTAGCTTAGTTTTGTGGTTAGGAGACAGGTCATGTGAATCTGGTTTCTCTGGCCCTCATTAGTTTTGTAGTCTTGGGATAGGTAATCTCTCTGAGCTCCAGTTTCCCCATCTATATAAAATAGAAGTGTATTATATTCCTTGCATGTGTTGTATTGGTGGTTGTGGTTGTGTGCCATGGAGTCAGTTCTGACTCATAGCAACGCTGTATAGAGTTTCCAAAGCTCTCAATCTCTATATACAGGAGCAGAAAAGAAAGCCTCATCTTTCTCCCATGGGGTAGCTGGTGGATTCAAACTGTCTACTACGTGGTTAACAGCCCCATGTGTAACCAACTGTGCCACTAGGACTCTGTCCCATATATTGTTGTTATTGTTGTTGTTATGTGCCGTGGAGTCGGTTCTGACTCACAGAGACCTTGTATGGGGTTTCCAAGGCTGTAAATCTTTATGGGAGCAGAAAGCCGCCTCTTTCTTCCGTGGAACAGCTGGTAGTTTCGAACTGCTGACCCTGAGGTTAGCAGCCTGATTCGTAAACACTGTGCTACCAGAACTCTGCCTCATGTATTGTAGTGAAGATTAAATGGACTAAAGGAAATGTTTAATACATGTTAAGTGTAATTATTCCTGTTTTATTGACAAGAATGAAGGATTTTGAAGTACTCAATAACATGGTAAAACAACAGAAGCCAAATGTCTATTTTTAGCACCCACATTTCATGCTGCTTCATCTTCATGCTGTCAGCCCTTCTAGGTCCCCTAAAGAACCTTGTGAGACCATCAAAGAAGAAATGGAGGCTGGAGCACTAAATAACAGAGCCAGCATTCAAAAGCTCAATCTTAAAAAAGTGTGTTTGTTTTGTTAAGTGCCATTGAGTGGGTTTTGACTCACAGTGCCCCTGTATAGGGTTTCTGAGGAGAGGATGGTGAGTTTGAATCATTGATCTTGTGGTTAACAGTCCAGTGCTTATTTTCATTAAAGACTATTTGAAAAACAATGGAAAAAAAGAGATTACTCTCATAATCTTAACCCCCAAGCCACATTCATATTATGAGGTATTTGGTTTCAGACTCTCTTGTTCTCTTCTTAGTAGTTATATTTGTATCCTACATAATTCATAATCACATTGTAATTACATTGCTGTGCTCATTGCATTTCACTTTTTGTATATACTAACATGTATGTACAGTCCTACCTTTTTTTTTTTTTTTTCCTGTCTTTTAAACATTTTATTGTGGTTTAGGTGCAAGTTTACAGAGTAGGTTAGTTTTCCATTCAACAGTTTATATATTTTTCGTTTCCTGACATTATTTGCAGTCCCCTCAGTGTAATAGCACTCTCCCCAATTTCTCTTTGGGTTTCCCATTTCCAATCATCTATCTTTTCTGCCCCTTCCTGCCTTTTGAACTTTGATTTTGGACAAATGCTGCACTTTGGGTCTTAAATGGTTGACTGTTTGAAGAAGCATATTCCTCATGTGGGTTATTGTTTACTTTATGTTGTTGCTGTTACAAGTTGGTTCCAACTCATAGCCACCGTAAGTACAACAGAACTAAACACTGCCTTCCTGCGCCATCCTTACAATCAGGTTTGAGTTCATTCTTGTAGCCTCTGTGTCATTCCATCTTATTAATGGTCTTCCTCTTTTCGCTGGCCTTCTACTTTACCAAGATTGATGTTCTTCTCCGAGAACTGGTCCCTCCTGATAACATGAGATGAAGCCTTGACATCTCACATCTAAGAAGCATTCTGGCTGTGCTTCTTCCAACGAGCAGGTTTGTTCGTTCTTCAGACAGTCCGTGGTACATTCAATATTCTTCTCCAACACCATAATTCAAAGGCATCAATTCTTCTCTAGTCTTCCTTATTCATTGCTCAGCTTTCATATACATTGAAGCAATTGAAAATACCATGGTTTTGGTCAGGCACCTAAGTCTTCTGTTTTTAAAACTTTGAGGAGATCTTTTGTAGCATATTTGTCCAGTGCAATACATCATTTGATTAACTGACTGCTGCTTCTGTGGACCTTGATTTTGGATCCAAGTAACATGCAATCCTTGACAACTTCAATCTTTTCTCCATTTATCATGATGCTGCTTATTGGTCCAGTTGTGAGGATGTTTGTTTTTATTATGATGAGTTGTAATTCATGCTGAAGACTCTATTCTTTGATCTTCATCAATAAGTGCCTTATGTCCTCTTTGCTTTCAGCAAGGAAGGTTGTGTCATCTGCATATCACAGGTTGCTACTGAGTCTTCCTCCAGTCCCAATACTGCATCTTCTTCTTATATGCTAACTTCTTGGAGTATTTGCTCGGCATACAGATTGAATGAATATGGAGAAATGATACAGCCATTTTGCAAACCTTTGCTGATTTTAAGCCACAAAGTATCTCCTGGTTCTGTTTAGTGACTTCCTCTTGTTCTATATACAGGTTCCACATGAGCACAATTAAATGTTGTAGAATTTCCATTCTTTGCAATGTTATCCATACCTTGTTATGTTCCACAAAGTCCAATGACTTTGCGTAGTCAATGAAACACAGGTAAATATCTTTCTGGTATTCTCTGTTTTCAGCCAAGATCTACCTGATATCAGTAATGATATCTCTCAACCCACGTCCTATTCTAAATCAACTTGAATTTCTGCCAGTTCCTTAGTGATGTACTGCTGCAATATTTTTCAAATTATCGTTAGCAAAATTTTACTTATATGTGATATTAATGATAATTGGTAATTTCTATATTGTGTTGAATCACTTTTCTTTGAAATGAATATGGATACAGATTTCTTCCAGTTTGTTGACCAGTATGTCTTCCATATTTCTTGTCATAGATAAATGAACACCTCCAGTGTTCGATCTATTTATTGAAACATTTTAATTAGTATCCGTCAATTCCTGGAGTCTTGTTTTCCCCAATGACTTCAGTGCAGCTTGGATTTCTTCCTTCAGTACTATTGGCTCTTGATCATATGCTACCTTCTGAAACGATTGAACATTGACCAATTCTTTTCGGTACAGTGACTCTGTGCATTTCTCCCATCTTTTGTTGATAGTTACTGCATTGTTCTATATTTTGTCAGTAGAATCCTTCAAAATCCACTTCAGAGTTCTGTCTGTTGCTCAATTTTTAGGCTTCTCTTTTGTTTAAATGAAAGGTGATCTTCCGAGGCCCACCAGTCTCTATCAAAACAGTAAGTGTGGTCTTTTTTATGATTTTGAACTTTGTTCTACATTCATCTCTAACTCTGTCCAGAGCTTTCCATTGCGATTCTGAACAGAGTGGTCTTTAGTGGTCCCCAGGTACCATCTAGTTCTTCTGATCTCAGGCTAATGGAAACTATGTTATTGTGGTCCATTACTCTTGTGGACTAACTGTTTTCTTGAATCAATCATTTTGTTCACTCTTCTTAGGTCTGGCTAGGAAGAGACCAATAGTTGTATCTTAGATAGCCACTTGAAAGTATTTAAAACCCCAGTTGTTACTCAACAAAATAGAATATATAGCATTGTCTTTATGGACTACGTTAACTAATTGACCTAGATGTCCCCTGAAACTATGGTCCTAAATCTTCAAGCCTGTAGACTCAGTACTTCAAGGTATTTGGTTATGGCCAAGAAGTATGCGTAACTTTGAACCTTGTATGCTCTATTGTTGTTAAGTACTGTCAAGTCAATCCCAACCTATAGTGACCCTGTATGGGGTTTCCAAGGAGCAGCTGGTGAGCTTGAATTGCTGACTTTGCCATTCAAACCAACTTTATAGTCTAGCGCATTAACCCACAGCACCACACCAGGACTCCATAATTTATGATTTATCATAATATATGTAATAAGGTATACCTGGATATATTTGCAGCACCTATGGTTACATGTGTAGAAATATCCTCTGACAAACCTACATATGCTCGTGGGTGTACTTCCATGTATCATTCCACATCTGCTCAGCTTATGAGTAGAAACCTGTGTTTCTACTCTTAAATGATTGTTTATTATTACTGTTATTGTAGGATCGTGTGGGTAACAGTATTTACCATTGTT
>NW_006408648.1:4613488-4615124 GCF_000296735.1 Chrysochloris asiatica | reverse complement strand
GTCGGAACCGACTCCACAGCACATAACAACAACAACAACAGCATTGGTCACTTAAGAACTTCATTCTGAGTGGTTCATGTCTAAGAGAGGATTGCAATATTTCCTTAACCATCACATTAAAGAAGTCCAGTCAGCTGAATTATGCTGTTGGGGTTGTTGTTGTTGTTGTTAAGTGCTGTCAAGTTGATTCTGACCCATAGCAACCTTGTATAGGATTTCCAAAGAGCAGCTGGTAAGCTTGAACCACCAACCTTGAAGTTCAAACAACTTTGTAGTCTGATGCATTAGCCCCCAGTGCCACACCGGGACTCCATTGGGGTGGTTGGGATGGGCTAAAGGTTGTTCTGGGGATGGAAGGAAGGATGGTTGTTGTTGCTCTTAGGTGCCATTGAGTCAGCTCCAATTCATAATGACACTGTGCACAACACAAATCACTGCCCAATCCTGCACCAGTCTCACAATTGTTACATTTGAGACCATTGTTGTAGCCACTATGTTGTTCCATATTATTGGAGGTTTTCCTCTTTTTTGTTGATCCTCTGCTTTACCAAGCATGATGTCTTTTCCCGGGGACTGGTCCCTCCTAACAACATGTTCAAAGTACATGAAACAAAGTTTTCCTATCCTCACTTTCAAGGAGCATTCTGCTGTATTTCTTCCAAGAAAGATTTGTTTGTTTTTCTGGCATTCCATGGTACCTTCATGGTACCATAATTCAAACGCATCACATCTTCTCTAGTCTGCTTTATTCATTGTCGAGCCTTCCCGTGCATATGTGGTGATTAAAAACACCATGTTTGTGCAGGCACACCTTCATCTTCAGAGTGACATGTTTGTTTTTAACACTTTAAAGAGATTTTTTGTACATTTGCCTAGTGTAATACATCATTTGATTTCCTGACTGTTGCTTCCATTGGCGTTGATCGTAGATCCTGGGAAAATGAAATCCTTGACAACTTCAATCTTTTTTCCATTCATCATGATACTACTCATTTGTCCAGCTGTGAGAATTTTTGTTTTCTTTATATTGAGGCATAATCCATATTGAAGGTTTTAGTCTTTGATCTTCATCAATAAGTGTTTTACGTCCTTTTCACTTACAGCAAGCAAGGTTGTGTCATCTGCATACCTCAGGTTGTTAATAAGGCTTCCTACAATCCTGATGTTGTGTCTTCTTCATACAGTCCAGCCTTTCAGGATTATTTGCTTAGTATATCGATTGAGTAAATTTGGTGAAAGGATGTAGCCCTTTCCTGATTTTAAACCATACCATATCCCTTATTCAGTTCAAATGGCTGATTCTTGGTCTATGTACAGGTTCCACATGAGCACGACTAAGTGTTCTGGAATTCCCGTTCTTCACAATGTTATCTATCCATAGTTAGATATTATACACACAGTCGGATGCTTTTCCATAGTCAATAAAACACAAGTAAACATCTTTCTGGTATTCCTTGCTTTCAGCCAAGATCCATCTGATGTCAGCAGCGATATCCCTTGTTCCATGTCCTCTTCTGAATCTAGCTGGTATTTCTGGCAGCTTCATACTGATGTACTGCAACCACTTATTTTTAAATTTTTTTTATTCTGAATTGAGGGATAGTTTACTTGGGAGAACATCAGTTTTACACTCATC
>NW_006408648.1:4609001-4612752 GCF_000296735.1 Chrysochloris asiatica | reverse complement strand
TACACTTTGTCCATCTGTCAACAGCTTTTGTATTCCCTTATTTTAAAATGTTGTAGGCTGAGCCACAAGTCATAAATACAATGCTGTAGTCATGTCTTCATCAGAGGTGAATCTTCATCCTTGAAGGGCTGTTTTCAGGGGACCAAACAGGTGAAAGTCTGATGGAGCAAGATCAGGACTATAGGGAGGATACTTTAACAACTCTAAACAAAGTGTTTGCAGAGTGTCAATAGTGTGGGCAGAGGTGTGTGGACATTCATTGTCATGTAAGATCACAATGCCCTTGGATGACAGTCATCTGCATTTAATCCAAAGTTTAGGCTTCAGCTCTTTAGTGAGCATCTCACTGTAATGAGCTCTTTAGTGAGCATCTCACTGTAATGTTGAACTGTTTTTCTGACAGTGTTCCAGTACTGCCCCTTAAAGAACTGTAAGCATTTAGACTCTCTTTTAACATCCTGTTTGGTCTTTTTTTCCCTTAACTGTCATTTCAGTGATCTTTTACTTTCTTCACGTATAATGTTCTTGGTGTCGTCCCACAATTCCTCTGGTCTTTGGTCTTTAGTGTTCAGTGAGTCCAATCTGGAAGGATGGGTGAGACTAAAAGAGTAAGCATCAAGGAGGAACAGGCTTCAAGTATTTTTTTAAAGGAACAGGCAAGGTAGAACAAGTATGATAGGCTGGAGGGAGGGAGTACCAGTTACATGGGTCTGTATGGGCAAAGTCATGGAGTCTTGTCTCCATGCATTTAAGCTTCCTGTGCCCAAGCTGTGTCTTCTGTGAGCCTTTGTAGAATCCTTCCCTAGTGGTTTGTTTTACACACATCAAGAAGAGGCCCTCTAATTCAGGCCATGATGCCTGAAGTCTGACCACTGCCTTGATTGATGTCCTGGGACCAGTTTGGGCAGCAGCCAGGAAAGGTATTTAATCCATTGGCTCTCTGTCTCTCAGGAGAAGATTGGTTGGCGAAAGGATGCACTACACTTGCTGGTGTTTACCACGGATGACGTGCCGCACATCGCACTGGATGGAAAACTGGGGGGCCTGGTGCAGCCGCATGATGGCAAGTGCCACCTGAATGAGGCCAACGAGTACACCGCCTCCAACCAGATGGTGAGGGCTGGGAACCGGGCTGCCTGACTGCTCTTCTGGCCCTTCACAGGTCTGAGGACTCACTCTGCCTTCCAGACCTTTCGGCCCTTAGTACTCACTGATTCTGATCCCTTCAGAGATTGAGTTTCATATTCTGTTTTCTCCAACTGGCTTCTCAGAAATTGTCATTAATGTGGAAAGATTCTTAGGGATTTCTGCATTGTGTACCGAAATAAAAGAGTTTTAGTCAAGGCAAGTGGTAATGCAGGAAGGTCTGGATGATTCTCAGAGGGGAGAAATAACTTTACAAAATGGTGAGGACTATGCTGCTACAAAGGTCACAACTAAGATGGGCATCACAAGGCATGATGAGCTTAGATGAAAGCAATGAATGGAATGCATCGGACCAGTAGAATTTTTAAAAAATCGTATGACCGTCTGAATTAGATGCAGAAGAAGCGCTTAGCAAAACCCAACACCTTTTCATGATAAAAACATTCAACAAACTAGGAATAGAAGGGTACTTTATTACTCTGATCAATGGCATCTATGAATAGCCCATAACTAACATTACTCTGGGAGCATTAGTGGGTTATGCATTGGACTTTTAGCTGCAGGGTCTGTGGTTTGAATCCACCAGTTGCTCCAAGGGAGAAAAATGAAACTTTTGCTCCCGTAGAAATTTACAGTCTCAGAAACCCTATACTGGGTCACTGTGAGTCAGAACCAACTCAATGGTACACAAGAATATCACACTTAATGGTTGAAGGCTAGATACTTTCCCCCTAAGATCAGGAGCAAGAGTGTTTTCACTTTCCTATTCAACTTTGTATTGGATGTTGTAGCCAATGCAATAAGACAAGAGAAAGAAATAGAAGACATCCAGGCTGGAAAGAAAAAAGTATTCACAAATACGGGGGAGCATGGTGGCTCCATACAAGCACTGGAATGTGAACCACAATATCCATGGTTTGAGCCCACCAGCCACTCAATGGGAGAAAGATGAAATAAATTTTCTGCTCCCTCAAAGTCTCAGAAATTCGAAGGCACTTAACAACAACAACAACATTCATAGATAATGGTGGTGGAGGTGGTGGTGATGTGCTGTGGAGTCATTTCTGACTCATAGTAATCCTGTATAGGGTTTACAAGGCTGTAAATATTTACGGGAGCAGAAAGCCTCATCTTCTGTGGAGTGGCTGGTAGATTGGAACTACTGACCTTGTGGTTAGCAGCCCAGCTTACAGTCCACTCTGCTGCCAGAGCTCCTTATTCACAGACAATATAATACTTAGAAGATTCTAAGGAATACATTAAAAATGAATTAGAACTACTAAGTAAGTTCAACAAGTTTGCAGGATACAAGGTCCATATAAAATATCCATTGTAATTTTATACCTTTGCAATTAACAATGTTGTTGTTGTTAAGTACCGTGGAGTCAGTTCCAACTCACAGCAACTCTGCACAGGGTTTCTAAGGCTGTAAATCGTTATAGGAGCAGAAAGCCTCATTTTTCTCCTGTGAAACGGCTGGTAATTTCGAACTGCCGACCTTGAGGTTAGCAGCCCGATTTGTAACCATTATGCTACCAAGAAAGTCTAATTAAGATAACAGTTCCATTCAAAATAATTTCAAGAAGAATAAACTAGCACTTGGGCTGTCTGGGGCAGTGGGAGCCCTGTCTGTTTCAAAGGTACTATAGCGGGCATCCTGCATGGAGTGGGTAACCCATAAGGACTTCGACTTCCAATATTCTGTGGTCATGACTATGCAATTAAAATCACTTATGCAAAATTTCAAACATACACAGTAATAGATTATTAATATGAACTCCCACATACCCATTGCTCAGATCCAACAATTACCAAGCTCTTGCCTACACTTAACTATGTAATTGTTTTTCAAGAATCTTTCCTTCCAAAATCTATTCTTTGCAAATTTCTTTACAGGGCAAGTCCATTATCTCCACTTTCAAGAGGTAGTCAGTTCCCAAGTCTTCCATATTATCTAAGAATAATCAAGTCTGGAGAAATTATAAGGTTGATGAGGAGTCCTGTTCCCTTAAAACTCATAAGGACATAGTTAAACTGTCTCTGAGCCTCCTCTCTCTATATATTCTCATATACAGATGGCCAACCTTTAGTCCAGAGATCAGTAGCATCTTCTGCTCATTTTGAACCATGATCAGGACTGAGCAGGACCCATAGAGGACATTGAAAGGCCTAACCATTAAACATGGAAAGAGGAAAATAGGACAAGGATACAAGGTGGGAAAGTCTTAGGGAGAGAGTGAAAATGAGTGGGCACTGATGATCGATGGTAGGATGTAGTAGCTGTTCTTTTTGTAGCCATCCCACTCCTCACTATTCCTCCAGAAAGGATGGAGAACCAGACCGTGTATGGACAGTCTCCACCCATGTCTCCTCTCTGGGTTAAGAAGGATGGGAGGAATGGATCTAGTTTGATGGTGTGGGACCCTAAGAAGAAAACTCCATTTTCTACCTAGGCTAAATCACGTCTCCCTGTCTCAGGAATGCGCCTGGTCAGTTAGTACCAGACGGAGATGACCCCCTTCCCCTACGAGCCATAAAAGTAGAGATAAACTCTCCTGACAAACCCAAGGCTAGATAATGTATGTCTTCCTTACCCTAATTAAAC
>NW_006408648.1:4593279-4608416 GCF_000296735.1 Chrysochloris asiatica | reverse complement strand
CTAGAAACTTGGTTGTTAGACAGCTTTAAGGGGTTACCTAAGGAAAAGATGGTTTTTATGGCAAGATGAGCAACTGAGAACCTTGAGTGCATGTTGGAGCCAGGTGCTAGACTCTCAACCTGTTAGAAGTGTTTCAGCTTTGGCTTTTGCCTTTATTCTAGGACTATCCATCCCTTGCTTTGCTTGGAGAGAAATTAGCGGAGAACAACATCAACCTCATTTTCGCAGTGACAAAAAACCATTATATGCTCTACAAGGTATGTCTGGAAGGAGGGAGAAAGGGAGACTGATGTCTAGGTTCTGGGGGCTATGCTGATCCTGACGTGAATGAGAGATCAGAACGTGGGCTCAGGTGAAGTGTGGGGAAGGGAGAGCAGAAGATGGGTGGAATATAGTGTTACCTTGCTCTAGTGAAAAATAATTCATATTAAGGGAACTATTATATCTGGTGTATTCATGATAGTATGGCCAAAGGCTTAAGGAAACTATTAGACAATCAGTTAACAGTGTATGCCTTTACAAGGAATTTAAACATATACAATCTAATTTGAGGAATTGCTCCTTAACTTTAGGATTTCTGGTAGTGCTAAGCATTGGGCTGCTAACCACAGGTTCAAACCCACTAGCCCCTCTGTGGGAGAAAGATGAGGGTATCTGCTTCTGTAAAAGTTTATAACCTCAGAAACCCTATGGGGAAGTTCTACTCTGTTCTGTAGGGTCTCTATGAGTTGGAATTGACTGCTTGACAGTAGATTTGGGTTTGGTTTAATCTAATTTGATTTTGAGAGAAACCTTGGAAATAGTGTGAATTCCAATACTAAAATAGAAATACCCAGATGATGAGATGGAAGCACTTCCTCTAATAGGGAAGGAAAGTATAGCAAAATGTACAGAAACAAAGTGAAGGTATCTTAGCAGATTGCTTCAATATTTCCCTCAGAGCAGAGGAGGGATCAGGGTGACTTTGGGAGCCCAGTGGGCTAGTCTGGAGCAACAATTCCTAAGAAAAGAATAAATGTCTTAGGTGAATAGAGCAGTCTGTGTCTGAATCTATTCCATCTAAAAGAGAGCTTTCCTGGTTTGTCCCATGGAAGATTCATTCTAAACTCCCCTGGTGAATGCACTCTTTCCCACAATCATGGACAAGTCACATTGTGTATTAGAAATCTCATCTCAGTTACATCCTAATGCTCTTTGATCTAAATGGAAAGCTCAGTTTACCTATAAATGGAAAGGTTGTGAGAACTTAATCAGGACTCTCTCCCTGTCAGCAGATCAGCTTTGTTGCCTCACCTTTCCAGACTTTAAATATCCACAGAAGAACCTTTGTCTGTGTTTACCCACTGCTTCTGCCTGAGATTATCATTGATAAAATGCTTTACATCTCCTTGAGTTCTCCATAGCTTATCTTCTTTTAGTCTGTATCTGTTTCAAAAGATGGAAACAAGAGAAGAGGATTATTGGTTTGCTAATTTAATGGACAATAACCTGCTACTGTTGAGTTGATTCTGACTCATACTGACTGCATATGTGGAGCATAACAGGATAAAACACATCCATATATAAACACCATTTTTAGAGGGATCAATTTTACAGACTGTACTGGGTATGCTTCTAGATATTTCCAGAGGGAAGAAATCTACCTTGGCTTAAGCCACCCTTCCTCAGAGCAAACCACACATTGCTCAGATAGGACACCCTTCCATTACAAGGCAGCCTAAGGGTGGAGGAGGTTTCTGGCAGTGTTCCAAGTGACATACCCAGGAGTTCATACAAATGAAAAAAGGAAGGAAGTACTTCAGGTCTGCCCACTTTGCCACAGGACTTTACTCAGAAATAGCCAGAGGAGAGCACCGTTCATGACTCTCTTAAGAAAGAAAAGAGACTGCATTGAGACTTGGCAGAGGGAATCCTCAAAGTTGAATCTTGGAATAACTGTATAGCTCAGAGGGGAAATGGCAAGAAATCAAGACTGTGTTTACCTTAAAGGATGAAATTGTCCATTGCATGCCAGAAGGACGGGATCTCAAAAAGGAGTGTGCCATTATGATTGGGTTCAGATCTTGTCAACCTCCTTCCTGTCAGGCCTATGGGCATGGATTTTCTCCAGCCTGCAGTTCCAAAGCTATTCCTCTGGGACAGTTCTTGTTTTTTCCTTTCGGTATCTTCTCCATTGAGAAGTGTGGCAGAATATGAGAGGGCTTCAAAAAGTTCATGGAAAAATTCCATTCTCTTTTCATTCCATTGTCCCATGAATTTTCAGAAGCTCCCTCATATAGTGCAGGGGAGTCCTGGTGTGGTGCTGTGGGTTAATGCACTGAACTGTAAAGTTGGTTTGAACCACAAGATCAGTGGTTTAAACTTACCAGCTGCTCCTTGGAAACCTTATACAGGGTCACTATGGGTTAGAACTGACTTGACAGCACTTAACAATAACACCAGCATATAGCACTGGGGAGCCCTTTGCTGTTCTAGTTCAGTATAGTAGTATTCTCTCCTTGATGGTGTGAAAGGGCAAAATGGGCTTAATTTTTTTATTTTTCCCCCCACAAGAATTTTACAGCCCTGATACCTGGAACAACAGTGGAGATTTTGCATGGAGATTCCAAAAATATCATTCAACTGATTGTCAATGCATACAATGTAAGTTACTGGTTTCTTTCTTACTACCTTGTTTCCCACCACCACCATCACCACCCTCATTCCCACTGAGGTATCTGGAGCTAATTTAGATGGGTAGAATTAGATGGGTAGCCCATTAGTTTGGTGCACTTGCCTCTCTTTCTCTGCTTTTTCCTTTACTTGAATTTGGCATCATTCCCTCAGCCTCAGGGCAGAGAGCGCCATCCTGTTGATGCACTATTTATCTTTTCCCCTGCTCCATCTCCTTACCCTGAGAGATCTTGACTCTCATGGTGAGTTGATCCCAGTGAGTAAGCAAATGGCTCAGTCAGATTCAGACTGGTGGCTCCTAGATGCACTTGGGTTCTGACTGTTGTGATAACAAAAGAGCACATCAGAGCAGCTCCTGCTTTCAGTTGCCAGAGCTGACCCTGCAACTGTGTTCCCTATGTGAGGTGAGTAGGGAGGGAATTGGTAGCCACATCAGGAGGGAAGCAGTGAGAAGCATGCACGATGAACTATTCTTACAGGACAGTGGACATTCCTCCGAGCACCTTGAGCTCAGCATAGAGGTGTAGATTAAGATGGGCTAGAAGAGTTGGAGAAGAATCAATAATGAAGAGCCTTATATATCAGTTTTTGCCTACACACTTAAGATCTAATGGTAATCAAGTCCTTCCAGAGGTACCCTGAGTGGGCTTGTTATGGTCTGTGCCATTGTAACTCATCACGTTTCCATTATTAGCTGTTGAGTTAACCCCCGATTCTGTAACCTCATGCACAATGGAGCTAAGCGCTGCCTGAGTATATGCAATCCCACGTTTGCTTGTACGTGGGACTATTGTGATCCATAGGGTTTTCATTGGCCGATTTTTTGGAAGAAGATCATTTGCCTTTCTCCCTTAACTTATCTTGTTAATGTAGCTCGAATATAATAAGTACAAGTACGCATAGACATGATGTTTAGAAATTCTATTCACATACAAATGGTACTACCTTCTCCCTAAACCTTTCTCCTTCCTACCCTGCTTTCAATTGGTAAGACCCAAGAAATGTTTGACTTACCCCTACCTTCTCTCAGGAAAATGGTGAGTACTGTATCATGTGTGTGAAGTATGTGCCCTCAGCCTCCCCTTACCTTCTAAAACTCTACATATCACTGTAGCTTCTGGTGCCCACCCACACTCTCACAAGGCCAAGTAATCCCCAAATTTGAGTTCAGAGTACTTCTTTCTATTAAAACAATGTTATATAAAATTCAAAATTATATTTAAAAAGACCAGGTTTACTGGTCACAAAGAGACTGGAGAAACCTGAGACTATGGCCCTTGACCACCCTTCAGGTTTGGAACAGAACTCACCTCATGGTCCAATTTTAAGCCAAGCAGTAGATAGGTATATAAAGGGGACAACAACACTAGTAAGGTATGCTCACCATGGAATGGTCAGTCATTCAAGATCAAAAGGACAACATTTACTTAAGGACAGAGTTGAGAAAGAATGGAGTGAAAATAGGGACCACAGGGAGAAAGTGGCATGGCGGGGACTGCAATCATTGAGATGAAACAAAGCCTATGATCTGTTGAGTGTAAAACTGATGATCTTGTCTGTAAACCTTCACTCAATCCACAATAAAAAGTTTTAAAAAAACAACAACAATGATCTATAGAATATCTGTTGTTTAAATTTATGTTAACTAGACTTCTGGGGGCAAATCTTCAAACCTAACTCACCACTGTGGCATCACAAGTATATGAGCAAAGTCCTTCCAACTAAGGACTGATTTACAAATGTATATTTGGAATCCTGTCCTTTCTGCTGTTCACTTTTATCAATCTGCTGATGTGGTTCAGTTCAGAGTTATAAAATACTGCTTAACTAGACCAGAAGCCACCAGCCCCTTCCGTAGGGGAACCCCCAAGTGTGGGTTGTAGCCAGCTCTGCAACTAGTCTCCTAGAGTGGACTGGACAACTGTGAAGACTTGGATATAGTTTCCTTCCCTTCTCCCCCCTTCACTCTCCAATAGCTCCCACTTCTTCTTTTGAAGTTAGAGGTCCTCTTCCTCTCACAAATTCTCTGATTCCTCTTCATTCTGGAACTTCATGTTGAGGGAAACAACAACAACAAAAATTATTTCTCCTTTCCAACCCTATTCCCCACTTCTCCAATCGTATTCTGCATGTGTTTTCACATCCTCTTTTGGATCTCTGACCTGATCCTTTAAACCCTTATTCGATCCATTGACCATCCCATAATGCAGATAACAGTGAAACAGGGTTTCCAGATTAACTACATACTTCATTAGTTTTCAGATTCCCATGGGGAGTTACCTGACTTGCATTTTCAGGAAGAAGGGGGATGTATATGCTCTGCTCTGTGGGCACAGCAAGTCTTCTGAAATGTAAAGTACTAAGAAAGCAAGCACATGAGACAGGAGCCTGTCTGAGGGGTTCCAGGCATGCGGGATGCCTCCCTCTTCCCAAGAAGCCTTGGGTCTCAATCTCTGGACCCTGAACTAAAAGAAATCAGAGCAAGCTGGCACCCCTATCTGTACTGCTCTGCCCTTCTGAGCATGTCAGGGCTTTGGGGGGGCTGTGGGGAACCCCCTCTCACTGTGGGTGCCCAGAACTTGCCTCCTACTGAACCAGAACCTTTGGGGGAAGAAATGGCTGAGGAGCAGCCACATCTTGGCTCTATGGGGTGGAGCGAGGGCTAGATTCTTCTGGGCCGCTGGAGAGGAGTCACTTCCCAGTGTCTCTGTGCTCAAGTCGCCTCATGAGCTTAGACTCCTCTAGGCAGCTGTTAGGCCTCTGAAGCTCCCCACAAGAGCTTTTCCTGGTGAAGGCCCTGTCCTCTGCCTCTCCTGGCTTTAATGAAGGCAGGCATGACCACCCTGGGTTCCAGAGAACTGACTGGAAGGGGCTCGCCAGGAATGGAGAAAGCATTCTGCCCAGTCAGCATTATGTACCTGAATGCTCATGCTCTTGTGTGGGGTCACTGGACGCTTGGGGACACAAGTAACTTTATGGTTCCCTGATAGTATAAGATTCACTAAATATGTTTTTCTTAAGAGAAAGTTCAGTGGTGAACTGAGGTCAGGGAGTGGGATGAAGAAACATCCTCTCTGTTGTAGGCAACGGGTTGTAAGAAAATGGCAGATCTCACTAATGAATAGAATAGGGATGGGTAGAGATTACTGGAGTACTTTCCAATTCAAATTCATTGAAATAAAAATTTAAATAGATTTATGGAGCTATGATTAACACACTAGACTACATATAATTTGATAATGTTTTATTAAACACATCACCACTATCAAGCTAGCAAGCAGGTCTATCTTCTAAAAGAATTTTCTGTAGTCCTTGGTGGTTGGTAAGTGCCATCGAGTCAGTTCTAACTCAGCAACACTGTATAGAGTTTCCAAGGAGCAGCTGGTGGGTTTGAACTGCTGACCATGCAATTAGAAGTCCCATGCTTACCCTACAGTGCCACACTAGGACTCCCTTAGTTTCTTGGTGGTGCTATACCAAATACTATGAGTGGGTGGCTTTTAAGAACAAAATTTTTATTTTCTTGTAGTTTGTAAGACTAGAACTCTTGAGTCCTGGACACTGGATCTGGGAGAAGGCTCTCTGTGACTTTGAGAGAAGGTCCTTGTCTCAGCTCCCATAGCTCCAGCGTCCCTTGTTCCCACAGTCCCCATTCCTTAGCACTGTGTTTACTGCTCCTCATATCACTCAGGAGAAAGGCATCAGGCTTGGTAAAGCAGAGGAAGACCCTTAACCACAGGCATTGACACAGTGGTTGCAGCAATGGGTTCAAACCTAACAGCGATTGTGAGGATGGCGTGGAACGGGTAGTGTTTCTTTCTGTTGTTCATTGGGTTACATGAGTTGGCACTGATTGGACACCTTAACATCAATGGCATATAGATCAGCACTGATTGGGCTTAGACAGGTCCTACACTGATATGACCTCATTAACATAACAAAGACAACCCTCCTTCCAAATGGGATTAGATCCACACATTTTCCAGAGGCAAAATTTAAAGTATAAAATACTCGGTAATTCCTCATTCCTCCTCCTGCCTTCAGTGAAAATTTTAGAAATAAATATTAAACACAGAAATACTGAAGTTGCAAGGAAGTTGAGGCAAAGTTTAGTGAGTTGAAGCTTTTGGGGCTATTTTGGTGCCCTGCATTGAGTAGTGTCTGGTTCACTGGCTGCTGTTTCCTGGTAAACTGGGAGGCCCAGGGCTGGGCTCCAGCCCCCTTCACTTAGAATTAGAGTACAGGCCTGTGGTATGTGGAGTTTGTGCCAACAGGCACAAGCTTTCACCTGGTTCTCCTGCCAGCGTTGAATCCCCCTCTACCAGGACTGTTTGCATTTCTCTGTATCACCTTACCATTGAGGTGACTTGTGGTGGATTTCATAATGAGTCATGTTCCACATGACTAAGTAGGAATGTTGATTTTTACCTTCTCTAAAATTCTGGCAAAGGATTTGTGGAAGCATTCTGAAAAGATTTTGGTTGGCATGTATGTAGCAGATGAAATAGCTATGGTATTTGGCTAAGCTCAGGAGAGAGCAAAACCAAACGGGCATATTTAATTTATTCTCTTATAGACTCGAGTCTGCTTGTATGCAACATTCATAACGTGAAATCTTCAACTCTGGGCTTTGATTTATACATTTTGCTTGCTGTGCCAAGTTCTTTGCTGTGAGAAATGACCAAGTGATTTTTGGGGAGTTTAGCAATGTAGTGCGGTAATTGCTGGTGTGTGGTTCTTTCCCAGAGCTCAGAGTCAAGGCCCAGCTCAACATCATGTAGCATGGAGAAGGGGAGTAAGACCCAGTGAGAAATGTTGGGGCCACTCTTCCAAGTGAGAAAGAACAGAATGCACTGGCAACCACTGAAGCTGCATGTTGAAAAAAGTGACATCAGAGGCCACGGTATATTTTTCCCCAGCGGAGCACATGTTTCTCTTTTGGTTGTTGCCATAAAGTCTGCTCACGCCCACTCCACAGCTGGCCTGGCTTAAAGCAATTACAGATGTGACCTAGTCTGAACTGAGTGTTTAATAGCCTTTAAACTTCCGACATTCTTGACGTTGTCTCCTTTTTCAATGATGAGGAGTTATGGAATCATTGTCAGGGACAAATTCGGTAGGAGTTAATTGAATTTTAAGAGTCTTCATTCCTAAAAACTGCATTGCCTTTGATCCCCTTCTATGCCTTGAGTGAATGCTCATTCAACAAGTATATAGGAAAGGTCTAATGTAGGGCAGGCATCATGCTGCATCTTGG
Source organism: Chrysochloris asiatica (assembly GCF_000296735.1). Lineage (NCBI taxonomy): Eukaryota > Metazoa > Chordata > Mammalia > Afrosoricida > Chrysochloridae > Chrysochloris > Chrysochloris asiatica. The sequence goes on along the minus strand of NW_006408648.1, from coordinate 4,600,486 downwards.
GAAACAAATCCTGCCCTCTAGGCACTTGTTGTCCTGACCCTTAGAACCTGGTTAATGTCACTGTAGGCTGACTCTACACACTTTTAAAGATCAGAGAGCCAGTGTTGAAAAAGAAGTATCAGGTATGGGTATTAATAAGAGCACAAGAGAGTGTGGGGTTTGGCTCTTCCTGCTTCTGGCAGTGGTGCGACCTTGGATGAGGCCTTGGCTTTGGCCTTAGTTTCCGCTTCCATAAAATGAGAGTTGTGAACTGAATAATCTCCATTTCTAATATCTTAAGAGTTTCTGATTCCAGAGACCCAGCGGGGTGGGCAGGAATAATACAGGCTGCAGATCAGAATACAAAGCTTTTGAATCTTATGGCCTGAATAGAACACATGGTTTCATTGACATCTCACTAACTGTTAGAGAGTCCTGGTGTGGTGCTCTAGGATAAGCATTGGACTGCTAACTATAAAGTTGGTTTTTCAACCCTACCAGCTGTTCCTTGGGAACCCTATACAGTTCACTATGAATTGGAACCAACTCAATAGCACATAACAACAACTGTAGAGAGCCACACAATAGGAGTTAGTCCATCCAGTCCAGAACCCTTGCTCCCTGTAGCAAACCCTTCATGAGCCTTTCCAGGTGATACCTGCAGCAGTGTGGGCACTTCCTGCCAATCTCATAGTTGTCAACCACCAGGACAGTTGCCGTCAAGTCGACTCCAACTCATGGTGAGCCGTGTGGGTCAGAGTACAACTATGCTCCATAGGGTTTTCACTGACTGATTATTTGAAAGTAGATGACTAGGACTTTCTTACAAGGTGCTTCTGTATGGACTCGAACCTCCAGCCTTTTGGTTAGCAGCTAAGCGTGTTAGCCATTTGCTTCTTTAATGGGCTCAAGTGTGAACCACAGCACCTTAACTAATTTTTCAAATAGCTCTGATCTACCTAGTTCCTTTATGATCTACAATTTTTATCTCATCCTTACTTTTACTCATAATTACAAACATTTTTTAAAACTTTACCTTGTCTTTCAAAAATAGAATTTTTAAGTTTCATCTCCCAGGCCTGAGCTGCTGTTAAAACAGTCATCCTTTCATCCATGTATTTGTTCATTCAGTAAAAGCATGGGCTATGTCCCAAAAAGAAATGTGATATGACCCTTAGAATTCATGACTCGCTGGGGAAAACAGATTTGTAAATAATTAATGACATTCAGTGAGTGAGTGTGTGTGTGGTTCCTATTGCTCTCTTTCCACCCTGGACCAGTTAAGGCTGGCACCCATAAAAGGAAGTAAATTAAAGAGGAATTATATTTTTAGAGTTGTAGAAGCACTTGGAAATTTTGTTGTAAAAGAGAGATTATGTTTTACGGAGAGTATTTTCAACAAGCTGTTAATTTGTTGGGAAAATTGCTTATTTAACTTTTGCAAGTTTAACACTACATGCTCAGCAAAGAGAGAAGCTGGTGGAGGGAAGAAAATGCACATGAACAAGAGGCAGCTCTGCCTGACATTGTGTCCAACCACCCCATGTTTCCTGACATGTACTTGGGAAGGTATATGGGAGTGTGAAGGGTATCAGTTTGTCTCAGGTTGGTTCCATGTGCCTAGCAGGGCATGAGCCTACTGCTGCATGGCGTGGGTGTCTGTGTAAGAATGTTCTGTCTTTTGTCTGTTTGTTTTAGTAAGATAAGGCTATTAAATACAAGCCAATTTCTTCATTTGGCCTCAGTCCTCAAAGTGGATGCAGACTTCAAAATCCTCCTTGGAGATTTGCAGTGCTAATTTTCTTTAAAGTAACAAAATTGCTTAAGTTGGGAAAAAAGAGGAGAGAATGGTAGTTGGAAAATATAGCCTTGGTGATAGAAATGATGCTGGAGAGCACATGATAGATTTTTGCAAGGCCAGTGACTTCTTTATTGCAAATACATTGTTTGAATAACATAAACAGTGACTATACATGTGGACTTTGCCAGATTGAATACCTAGGAATAAAATTGACTACATCTGTGGGAAGAGATGATGAAGATGCTCAATAGTATCAGTCAAAATGAGCCTGGGGCAGACTGTGGAACAGACTACCAATTGCTGATATGCAAGTTCAGGCTGAAGCTGAAAAAAATTAAAACAGGTTCATAAAAGTTAAAATATGACCTTGAGTATATTCCACTGAATTTAGAGATCATCTTAACAATAGATGATGCATTGAAAACTAATGACTGAAGGCCAGGTACATTTGGGGATGACATCATAAAAATCATAATGAAGAAAGTAAAAGGTCATTTAAAAAAAAAAAAAAAGGACAGGAAAGAATAAAAAAGCAAAGTGGGTGTCAATAGAGACTAGACTCTGAAACTTGCTGTTGAATGTAGAGTAGATAAAGTGAATGGAAGACATAATATAAAGTCAAAGAGCTGAACAGAAAATTTCAAGACAACTCAAGAAGACAAAGTATGGTATTACAGTGGAATGTGCAAAGACCTGGAGTTGGCAAATCAAAAGGGAAGAACACACTCAGCATTTCTCAAGCTGAAAGAACTAAAGAAAAAATTCAAACCTAGAGTTGCAATATTGAAGGATTCTGTGGGGAAAAATGGAATCCTGGTATGGCACAGCAGGTAATGCGCTAGACTACAAGCTTGGTTTGAACCGCAAGGTTGGCAATTCAAGCTCACTAGTCACTCCCCAGAAACCCTATACAGGGTCTTTATGGGCTGGAAGTGACTCAACGGAAATTCACAAAAACAACAATAACATGGGCAAAATGGAGTCCTGGAGTGGCACTGTGGGATAAAGCACTGGACCACAAGGTCACTTTGAACCAAATGGCCAGCAGTTCAAACTAACCAACCACTCCTTGGAAACCCTATACAGGGTCGCTCTATGTCAGAACCGGCTACATGGACAGAATATTGAAGGATGCAGGAAGCATCAAAAGGAGATGGAATGAATACAAAGTCACTGTACCAAAAAGAATTGGTTGACATTCAACCATTGCAGGAGGTGGTATGTGATCAAAAACTGACGGTACAGAAGAAAGAAGTCCAAGCTGCTCTGAAAGCACTAGAGACAAAGAAGCCTCTAGGCATTGATGGATTACCAACTGAAATGCTTCGGCAAACTGATGGCAGTACTGGAAGCACTCACTGGTCTGTGCCAAGAAATTTGGAAGATACTTACCTGACCAACAGACTGGAGACATCCTTATTTGTGTCCATTCCAAAGAAAGGTGATCCTACAGAATGCAGAAATCATCAAATAGTATCATTAACATGACATGCAAGTAAAATTTTGCTGAAGGTAATTAAAAAATGTTTGTAGTAATACATCAACTGGGAACTGCCAAAAACTCAAGCTGGATTCAGAAGAGGACATGAACCAAGGGATGTGGTTGCTGATGTCAGATGGATCTTGACTGAAAGCACAGAATACCAGGCGTTTACTTCTGCTTTTTCCTTTTATTTTTTAAACTATGCAAGACATTCAACTATATGGATCATAACAAACAATGGATAACATTGCAGAGAATGCATATTCCAGAACACTTAATTGTACTCATGAGGAACTGGTCCATAGATAAAGAGGCAATTGTTTGAACAAAGCAAGGGGATACTGCATCGTTTAAAATCATGAAAGTTGTGGATCCAAGGTTGTTTTATCCTTTCACCGTACTTATTCAGTCTGTAACCTGAGCAAATAATCAGAGAAGCAAGATTATTCAAAGTAGAACGGGGCATAAAGGAATTAGGGAATAGCTAATTAACAACCTGCAAAATACAGGTGATATAACCTTGGTGAAAGCAAACAGGATTTGAAGCACTTACTGATAAAGAGCAAAGACTACAGTCTTCAATATGGATTACAGTTCAATGTATAAGAAACAAAAATTCTCACAAATGAATCAAGAAACATAACGATAACAGAAAAAAGATTGACGTTGTCCAGAATTTCATTTTACTTGGATCCAGAATCAGTGCTCATGGAAGAAGCAGTCAAAGAATCAAAGGACATATAGCAATGGGCAACTCTGCTGCACAAGACCTTTTTAAAGTGAACAAAGATAACACTTTGAGAACTAAAGTGCGCCTGACTCAAGACACTTTGTGTCTTGTTTATTAGACATGTTAGGAAGGACCAGCTCCTGGGGAAGGACATCATGCTTAGTAAAGGTAGATAATTTTGTATGGTCCACGAATGATGTTATACATTATGGCAGAGAAAAAGGTTCCCCACACCTGGCCTCAGCTTTGGTAGCTATTTCTTAACAGTTTTCTAGAGTGGTTATACCAGTTTACAGTCCTAGTAGCAGTGTATGTGAGTCTGTGTTACTCTACATTATTTCCAGTACTTGACACTTTCAGTCTTAATTCTATCATTTTGAGGTAATTTGGACTAGGCTTGATTTTTGTTTTTGAGAACATAAGAAAAAATTCTCTGTTATGTAGTTTTAAACTTGTGAATGTGAACTACATCTGATAGGAGTATACGTGTGAGTGTGAAAAAATGATAGGATGGATTCCTGGAGAAAGTGCCCACTGAACTGAGTTTTGAAGGATGATAAAGAGCTAGTCAGGGGAAAAGAGAGAATATCCAAGTAAGAGAACATTATCCCAGGGACATAGGAAGGCCCAGAGGCTAGAGAGTACATGGCAAAGTTTGAAGAATTAGCTGCCAGAAGTTAAAGGTGGAAGTGGTAGATGACACTGGAGAGGCAAAGGGGACAAGTAATCACCCCTTAACGTAGATAATAATATATGCAGGAGAAACAATTAGCTGTGGATTGTTAGCAACTCCTCAGAACTCACAGAGTGAGAATTTAAGCCAGATTGGCGGATGGCCTGTGGTCATGGAGAGAAGGAAGGGGCCAAGGGAGGGGTGGATAACTGAATTCACTCACTGCCTTTGGCCTTGGCTTGTAACCTGAGTTGGAAAAAACTATGTGGACATCAGAAAGCCAGAGTGGGGAGTGTCGTGGCTGTAAGTGATTTGGACTTCATTTTCTCTTTGTGCAGAGTATTCGATCTAAAGTGGAACTGTCCGTCTGGGATCAGCCTGAGGATCTCAACCTCTTCTTTACTGCTACCTGCCAAGATGGTGTGTCCTACCCTGGTCAGAGGAAGTGTGAGGGCCTCAAAATTGGGGACACGGTAAGTTCTCATCCATAGTTTATATTAGCACTTGTTAGCATTAACCATCATCCTTTGGCTTCTGATAACTTTGTGACTTATTGAAAGTCCTCAAGGAGTTTTGTAGTCTTTATTCCACCATCATTCCATCTCCTAAATTTGCCTGTGAGGGTCTTCAAGGTGCTAAGTGGACTTGTTAGAGTACTTTCGTTAGTAGACAGACCTTAGTGCATTGCCACCTAAGACTTGATTGACATTTGTCCCTGCTTTTTATACCATTACTTTCTTATCTTGACAGGGATATAATCAGGTAGGAGAATATGGGTAAGAATTCAAGTAGTCTAGCTCTCATTCCTAGTCTTCCACTTGCTCTGTGACTTTGGATAATCTGAACTTCACTTTCCCTTTCTGTGCAATATGCAGAAAAGCATACACCTATTCTGGTTTGATGGAGTCCTCGTGTAGCAATGTAGGATAATCAATGGACTATGAGCCACAGGATCGTCAGTTAAAACCCACCAGCTGCTCCTTGGAAACTCTGTTTATTGTCACTATGAGTTGGAACTGACTCAATGGCACTTAATAACAACAACAGTCTGATTTGATGAGCTGGAATGGATTACTGTACAACAGTAGGTGACATAGTGCCTTGTCTGGATCAAGTGGACAGATTTAAATGATAGAGAAGATGCCTAGCATGCACCAGACTCGGGCCTTGAGGGTGGGAGCAGAGAGGAGGAAATGTGGGAGGAGAACACAGGTGATAACACGCACGGATGCACACCAAGTGGATGGAAAATGCTGCTAGAAGACCATTAGATCCATTCCTGCCTTTCCTGGTTATCAGTTTCATTGCTTAGAAAACAGAAAAAGCAGTGGGAGGAAATTCTCTTCCACCTTGAAAAGAATCTGGTTGGAAACAGAAAAGTTACAGGGACCTTAAAAATAGGTAATCATAGCTTTAGGCATTCATAAGCTCTAAAGTGACCAAGATGGAGATAAGCAAAGTTCTCTGGACTCTAGGTACAGTTGCTTGGTCAAGGGGTCTTCTGGGATTTTCCCACATTTCTGACTCATGGTGACCTCATGTATTAGAGTAAACTACTCCAATAGCTAATTTTTTGGAAATAGATCACTGGGACTTTCTTCTTAGGCAATTCTGGGTGATCTCAGACCACCAACCTTTTGATTAACAAGGAAGGACATAAATTGCTTGTACCACCCAAAGACTCTCGTATTCCCACACACATCCTTTCCTACTGCCCCTTTCCCAACTGCCCGTCACCTACTTTATAACACAAAAGCACACGTCCCACCGATATCACATCTTACAATGGTGCCTTACCCCACCAGAGAAAAGAACTATTCAAAACATGGTCTGTATATTGAAAAAGCAAACGATTTTTAATGACTGCATGGCAAATCCTTTTCTAAGAACTGTTTTCACTTCTTTTGCTTCTAATAAACTTCAAAGAAAGTCTAATCTAGTTTGTCAGATGATAGATTATTAAAGATTATTTTAGGTGACAGATTACTAATGTTAATGCCATTTTGGACTCCTGGTGTGGTGCTATGAGATCAGCATTGAGCTGCAAACCATAAGGTCTGGAAACCCACCAGCCTGTCCTTGGAAACCCTATATGGGGTTGCTATGAGTTGGAATCTAATCAAAGGCACTTAACAACAACAGTGCTATTTAACTTAGAAAGCGCATTCATAGAACAAAGTGATGTTGCTGTTACAAACTCCTTTAATTCCATCTTCACATTTATGTGTATAAGATTTTGTTGGTCCTAGGTCTAAACAATTGAAACAGGAATGTTGTTGTTGTTGTTGTTAGGTGCCATCAAGTAGGTAAAAACTCATATCGACCCTAGGCACAGCAGAACGAATCACTGCCCAATCCTGGGCCAACATCACTACTGTTGCCACGCTTGAGACCATTGATGCTGCCACTTGGCCAATCCATCTTGCTGGGTGTCTTCCTCTTTTTCTCTGACCCTCCACCATACCAAACATGATATCCTTCTCCAGTGACTGGTCCCTCCTGATAATATGTCCGAAGCATAAGAGATGAATTTTGGCAATC
>NW_006408648.1:4583659-4590236 GCF_000296735.1 Chrysochloris asiatica | reverse complement strand
ACAAGCCACCACAGTTTGGCAAACTGACAGATGAATGGTGGGAAACAGGAATAGGCAAGGATAAGTCAAAAAGTATTACAGTTAGGGTTCCGATTCATATATGCACAGGTTTATTCCTAGCAAAATGTGTTTAAGCATGTCTCTACCATCAATGAATAGCTACAGATGAGTTCTCTCAGGAACATATTTGTTTTAGTCCCTTTCAATTAAAGGTCCAGCTAGAACAATGGCTTCCGAGGGCATCTGCTTATCAGTTCAATTAAAGGCAGAGAAGTGAGCTCAGGAGATTGTAGCCACTGTTTATTGGAACTGCTAAAGGTTAATCTTGATAAATTTTCTAGACAGACAGAATAATCATGAGGAATTGTTAAAACTAATTATCAAAATTGAAAATTGCATTAATGACTAAAATGACCAGCAAAGTTGCACTGAGGCATTATTTTTTCTTTTGTTGGGAGACCTTACCTCATTCACCCCTTCAGACTTCTCTTTGATCCCCAAACTCAAAGAAAATGGACATGACTTGAGCCCTTTGAGGATGCCAAAACTGCTGTTTTAACATGCTATAAATGGAAGCATGCAGAATTCTTCCAGAGTTGGAAAGATAGAAACAGCACATTCAGAAGTATATAGATCCAGATGGAGAATACGTCCTGGAACAATAGCTTTGCACTTTGACATATTTGTTTTTTTATTATGATATTTGGTTTTTTATCTATGATTTTGCCAAAATACTTTTTTTTTTTTTTTAACTTACCCTCATAATTGATGCTGATCCCTGTGTCATTTAGCAGTAAGGAATATTTTTACAGATCCATGAACTACTAAGAGAAGCATCTCCAATAAAGATTTACTTTTTACTTTTAGTAATTGACAAAATTTGTAATCTACTTACATTGTTTTGATCCATTGTAATGATTACTTAGTCCAGATGCAGTTTTTAATAACACTACAGTCTTATCATCATAGTTCTTAATGAGACAAGAAAAATGAGAGGAGATAACCACACAGAAGTTTCAAATGCCAAAATGTATAAATGAACTTTATAGATCTGTGGATGGAGCATTTGATACAGTGTTCAGGAAAGCTAAGAATGGTGTCTGGAAAGCACCCAAGCAAGGAACCCTTTGTTTGAAGAAAGAGGTGCACTGGAATAGAAGCAAGAGAGATGGGATGGTCTCTGATCAGGGACAGGAAACACACAAGACACACCTGGGTTTCTGCAAGACTCTTGACAATTGTTAATGACTTCCCTCTGAACAGAACAAATAATGCGGATGATGACAGCATAGTTAGGCAGATTTGTTGCTGAGTCAACATGCTTTCTAAGAGTTCTGATCATGTCAAGTGGAGGAATGACTTGAGTGAGGTTGCAGTGAGTAGCAATGAGGGATTTCTTGTCTCTCCGTATTTATTATTGACTTGCATGGAACTCAGGGAAGACCAGCATATCAAGCATGGAAAGGTCACAAGTCTGGAGGAACAAGCTTGTCTTCTAGTGCGGGAAAAACAAAATCAAGTATTTTAAAATTTTGAGCTAGATTGAAATCATCAGGATTAGTGGTTTGCATTTAGTTTGGAATATTAATAGAATAACAAGAACTTTGCTTGGTTGCTTTTTGTTAATATACACAGCATAACATACACCGATTTGACCATTTTTGCACGTACAATTTAGCGACATTGAATATATCCTTCTAGCTGTTCAGCCTTTTTTTCTTCTTTTTCTTGTGAATTGAGTGAAGGTATATCATTGGTTTTACATTAAAGAAATCACACACTTTGTGTCATCTCGATTGAAATCCCTTCAATGTAACATCACTTACCTTAGCTCTTCCCTGTGTTTTTCTTTCTACTCCTCCTCCTTTCCCCATCTTTCTAAATTTTGCCCTCAGTTTAATGCTGCCCTTTTGATCCTCAGTGGTTGACCATTGTATGGTATGTATACTTCACTAATATCATTGTCCTCTCTATAGACCTATTTCTTGCTTGACTGAAAATTGAGCCATGTGGGTGAGTTCAATTCTAGAGGTGAAGGGTGACCAAGGGCCATAGTCTCGAGGTTCCACCAGTCTCTGTCTGACCAGTAAGTCTGGTCTCTTATCTGATTTTGACTTTTGTTCCACATATTCTCCTACTCTATCCAGGACCTTCTAATCAGGTGCTTTTAAGAGCAATTAGTAGTGGTAGCCAGTCACCATCTTTTGATTTCAGGGGTCACAGAGACTGATGTTCACGTGTTCTGTTAGTCCATTGGACTAACTGTATCCATGTGTCTTCAATTTTTGTTAGTTTTCTTTCTTCTAGTCAGGGAAATACTGGGATCATGCACTTTTAAGATCCCATTCGCTACTCACCATAGTAGGATGTAGAATATTGTCTTTGGGGACAATGTTATGACAGTTCACCATGGTGTCCCCGGAGACTGGTTCTGAGCCTCCAGGCCCAGCAAATCATTGCCTTTGGGAGTCCTGGTGTGGCGCTGTGGGCTAATGCGTCACACTGCAAAGCCATTTGAACTGCAAGTTTGGTGGTTCAAGCTCACCAGCTGCTCTTTGGAAACCCTATACAGGGTCGCTATGGGTCAGAATCAACTTGACAGCACTTAACAATAACAATATGTAAGAAGTTTTAATAATTTTCTCCCCTGTATGCTCAACTACATTCATGGATATGTTTGCAGCAAAGGAAAATACTCAATGTATAATTATCCTGTGTCAAACCTATATCTATTTGTATGTATACTCACTTTCCCTCTTACACCCATTCAACCTGTATGTCTATCCATCCTGTTATTGTTTTGTGCCATTGAGTAGGTTCCAATTCAAAGTGACTGTATTTAGGTTTTCTGAGGAGCAGCTGGTGGGTTTGAACCATTGCGGTAGCAGAAAGCCTCATCTCTCTCTCATGAAGAAGCTGAGAGGCTCAAACCATGGATCTTGTGGTTTGCAGTCCAGTGCTTATCGTATGGAGTCACGATGCTCCCTCTAAATCACTATTACTGCAGGAGTGTGTATTGTTGTTTGTTGTTAAGTGTGTATTTGTTGTTGTTGTTGTTAGGTGCCATCGAGTTGGTACCGACTCATAGAGATCCTATGCACAACAGAACGAAACTCTGCCCAGTCCTGGGTCAACCTTACAATTGTTGCCACGCTTGAGCCCATTGATGGCTGTCACTTTGCCAATCCATTTCACTGGGGATCTTCCTCTTTTTCTCTGACCCTCTACATGATCCAACATGATCTCGTTCTCCAGCGACTGATGCTTCCTGACAATATGTCTGAAGTATGAGAGACGAAGTCTGGCCATTCTGGCCTCCACGGAGCACTCTGGCTGCCCTTCTTCCAAAACGAATCTGTTTGTTCTTTTAGCAGCCCATAGCACTGTCAATATTCTCCTCCAACCATCATAACTCAAATGCATCAATTCTTCTATGATCTTCCTTATTTAATGTCCAGCTTTCACATGCGTATGAGGTTATTGAAAATACCATGGCTTGGATCAAGCGCACCTTAGTCTTCAAGCTTTTCATCAACACTTTAAAAGGTTTTATACAGCAGATTATCCTAATGCAATGTGTCGTTTGATTTCTTGACTGCTGCTTCCATGAATGTTGATAGTTGATCCAAAAAGAATGAAGTCCTTGACAACTTCGATCTTTTCTCCGTTGATAAGATACAAATGTTGTTTCTTGGTCCAGTGGTGAGGATTTTTGTTTTCTTGACATTGAGATGCAATCCATACTGAAGACTGTGCTCTTTGATCTTCATCAGTAAATATTTTAAGTCCTCTTCACTTTCAGCAAGCAAGGTTGTATCATCTGTATATCACAGGTTGTTAATGAGTCTTTCTCCAATCCTGATGCCACGTTTTCTTCATAGAACCCAGCTTCTCGAATTATTTGCTCAGCATACAGGTTGAATAAGTATGGTGAAAGAATACAACTCTGTCACACACCTTTCTTAATTTTAAACCATTCAGTGTTCCCATGTTCTGTTTTAACAGCTGACTCTTGGTCCAGGTCCAGGTTCCTCATGAGCACAATTAAGTGTTCTGGAATACTCATACTTCGCAATGTTGTCCATATCTTGTCGTGATCCACACAATTGAAAGCCTTTGCGTAGTCAATAAAGCACAGGTAAACATCCTTCTGGTATTCTCTGCTTTCAGCCAAGATCCATCGGACATCAGCAATGATATCCCTCATTCCACGGCCTCTTCTGAATCCAGCTTGCACCTCTGGAAGTTCTCTGTCAATGTATGCTTGCAGCTGTTTCTGTATTACCTTTTGTAAAACTTTACTTGCATGGGATATCAAAGAGATTGTCCGATGATTTCCTCATTCCGTTTGATCACCTCTCTTTGGAATGGGCACAAATACGGATCTCTTCCAATCAGTCGGCCATATAGTTGTCTTCCAAATTTCTTGGCATAGATGAGTGAGTGTCTCTAGTGCCACCTCACTTTCTTGAAAGATTTTAAGTTTTTAAGTGTGTATATAACAGTATTTATCTCTGGTCCCTTTAGCTCTTGCACTGCTCCTTGTCTTTTCTCCTGACTTCATCCTTTTCCCAACCTCCCTCTTGTTGTATATTGCCCTCCCCATCTCCCAAGGCACTGCAGGATAAACACTGGACCTCCAGGTCAGTTTAAATCACAAGGTCAGTGCTTCAAACTCAGCAGCTGCTTCTCAGAAACCCTATACAGGGTCGCTGTGAGTCAGAACCGACTCAGGGGCACTTAACAACAACACCTCTCTAGCTAGTGAATTTCTCCCTCTTCCCTCCCACCTCTAGTAACCATCAAAGAATGCTTTGTTTGGTGTGAAAGTCTTTCCTTGAGTTTTTACAATAGTGGTCTCATGAAATATTTTTCCTTTTTGTGATTGACTACTTTTACTCAGCCTAATGTCCTCCAGATTCATTCATGTTTTGAAGTGTTTCACAGATTTCATCATTATTCTTCAGTGTGTAGTATTTCATTATGTGTATATGTCAAAGTTTGTTTATCCGTTCTTCCATTGTTCGGCACTTAGGCTGTCTCCATCTTTTTGCTATTGTGAATAGTACTGTAATAGTACATTGCAGTACATATATATACATGGGTGTGTATATATCTATTTCTATCATGACTCTTTTTGTTTCCAGAATACATATCAAGTAGAGAGATTGCTGGTCATATGGTAATTCTGTTTCCAACTCTTTGAGGAAACACCATATAGTTTCACACATCTTATAGTCCCACCAGAAGTATGAGTGTCTCAGTCGCTCCACACCCTTGTCAGCATCAGCTGTTTTCTGATTTTTTCTTATAAACTTAGTTTTAGTGCTGGGATGACATGATATATACCTCATTGTTGTTTTGATTTGTATCTTTTGAAACTACCAGCTGTTCCACGGAAGAAAGATGAGGCTTTCTGCTCCTGTAAAGATTTACAGCCTTGGAAACCCTGTACAGGGTTGCTACGAGTCGGAACCGACTCCACGGCACATAACAGCAACAATAGACTGCTCATTCCCAAAGATGAGGCTTTCTGCTCCCACAAAGATGTAAAGCCTCAGAAAGCCTATACAGGGTCGCTATTGTTGTTAAGTGCTGTCGAGTCAGTTCCGACCCTTAGCGACTCTGTATAGGGTTTCCAAGGAGCGACTGGTAAGCTTGAACCACCGACCTTGTAATTCAAACGGCTTTTCAGTCTGGCGCATTAACCCACAGCGCCACACCAGGACTTCATACAGAGTCGCTATAGTTGGAGCCAACTCTATGGTACTCAACAACAGCAATGTATGCCTGAAATCCTGGTGTGGCATTGTATAATAAGCACTCAACTGCAATGTCAGTTTGAACCATAAGGTTGGCAGTTGAAATTCTCCAGCTGTTCCCTGGGAACCTTTACAGGATTGCTATTAGTAGGAACGAACTTGACAATACTTAATAACAACAATAATGACTAATGATCCTGAGTGTTTATTCATGTGTTTGTTGGCCGTCTGGATGTCTTCTTTGGTGAAATGTCTTTTGCTCAATTTTTAATTGGATTATTTGTCTTTTTCTTGTTGCAGTGTTTTCAGTTTTCTATAAATTTTAGAGATCAATCTCTTGTCTAATATGTCATTGCCAAAATTTTTTCCCCTAGTCTTTCAGTTCTCCTTTTACTCTTTCGTTGAGGTGTTTTTGTTTGTTTGTTTTTGTTTTTTCATATTTCCCTAAACTTTACAAAGCCCCCATATACACCAAAATCTCAGTGAACAAAGACCATACAAAACACATTCAACTGTGTATGGAATAAATGAACACATGATGAGACTCCACTTACGTACATTCAGATTGGCAGCAATGACAATAAAGATAAAGATTATCCTCAGTATTGGTGGTGGTGTTGTTGTCAGGTGCCATTGAGTCAGAACCGACACATAGCGACCCCATGCACAGCAGAACGAAACAATGTCCGGTCCTGGGCCAACCGTACTACCGCTGCCACACTCGATGCCATCAATGATGCCACCTGGCCAATCCATCTCATTGGGAGTCTTCCTCTTTTTCTCTGACCCTCCATCTTACCCAGCATGACATCCTT
>NW_006408648.1:4563002-4582803 GCF_000296735.1 Chrysochloris asiatica | reverse complement strand
AAGCATAGGTAAACATCTTTCTGATATTCTCTGCTTTCAGCCAAGATCCACTGGACATCAGCAATGATATCTCTCATTCCACGGCCTCTTTGAATCCAGCTTGAACCTCTGGAAGTTCTCTGTCAATGTATGATTGTAGCCATTTCTGTATTACCTTTAGTGAAATCAGTATTGGTGAGGGTCGGTGAAATGGCCAGTATTCACAGGAGTGCACATCTTTCCAAAGGCGAATGAAACAAAAACAAAGCCAAATGCACCACTGTCTAGTTAATTTTATTCATTCAGAGTGACCTTATAGGACAGATTGGTGAGATATTTTGATGCATGGGTGTTAAGTCATCTAGTTTGTCTTCTGCTATTTGTGTGCTCTCAGTTATGTTGCATAGCATATTTATGCCATATATCAGTGTTCCTAAGTGTGTCCCTTTTTCTTCATTGATGACCTTTATAATTCTAGGTTTTACTTTTAGGTCTTTGATCCATCTTGAACTTATTTTTATATATGATATGAGATATGGGTCTTGTTTCATCCTTCTGCAAATGGATATCCATTTGTTAAAGAGGCTTGAGATGTTTCTACCCTTTGTCAAAGATCAGCTGACTATAGGTGGATTGATTTACTACTGGGTTCTCAATTCTGTTCCACTGATCTGTCTTTCATTGAACCAGTACCAGGTTGTTTTAGCTATTGTGGCTGTGTAGTAGGTTTTGAGATGGGGAAGTGAGAAGTGTAGCCTGTTTTCTTTTTCTTCGTTAGTAATGCTTTGCTTATCTGGGTTCTCTTTCCTTTCCATGTAAAATTTTATCCTCTTTGTCTAACATTAACATACCTCACTTTTCCCTGATAGTTTTTAGAATAAGATCTGGCAGGTTCTCATGGCTCAAAGGTTCAGTGTACATAAGCTGTTGCTTTAAAAAACAACAAAAAGAATGAATCTGTGTTAATGGAAGTACTTAGAAATATCAGAGATAATCCTCTTTGTGTGGAACAGAAGATCAGACAGTATCTGGAGATCTATGTTCAATTCTTTTTTCAATCAGAAAAGTGATGAACTGTCATCATAGTGAGTTTTGTCTAGCCACAAGAGAAGGTTGAAGGGGCTGGTGTTCCTTAAAAATTGTAGCATAAAGGAGACCTTCATTTGGATGCAAATAATGGAAGCCAATTTACGCTGTCTTAAACAAACAAAGGGAGTGTGGTGGCTCCATACGATAAGCACGGGACTCAAACCACAAGGTCCGCAGTTCGAGTCTGCCATCTACTCAATGGGAGAAGGATGAAGCTTTCTGCTCTGCAAAGATTTAAAGCTTCAGAAACCCTATACAGGGTCTCTATGTGTTGGAACTGACTTGATGGCACTAAACAGCAACAACAAACAAAAATAGGGAAAATTGTTTTAAGAGTGTTGAGTTCTTTAATGGAATCCAGGAAGAGAATGCCGGCAATCTTGGGAAAGACTGGAAACAACTAGACAAGAGCTGTAGTACTGTGGTCCCCTGGAGTTCCTTGTGAGAAAGATTGTTATCTTGTTGGCAGGTGAGAACTAAGGCAAACAGAGGTATATTAATTGCCCAAGGCCACAATTAGTAGCACTGGGAAGGTTCAAAGCCAAGTCTTTCTGACCTTGAAGCCCGCACTTTACCACCTTTATCTCAGTGACTACCCAGGATTCTATTTTACCTACCCTATTTCAAAGCACTTCTGTCAGGATAAAGCATAATAATAAAGAATTAGGAGCCTGGTTTTGTGCTGTTGGTTGATGCACTGGACTGCATAGTCGATTTGAACTGGAAGACTGGTAGTTCAAGCTCACCAGGTGCTTCTTGGAAACCCAAGAAGCTATGAATTGGAACCAATTCAGTGGCACTTACCAACAACAATGGAGAGAATACAGTTTAGTGCCATGTTTCCTTTCTGTACTGTCTTACATTTGGTCACTCGATCTGCGGCTCAGGAAGGAAACATGGCACGGTACTCATTGCTAATAGGCAGTCTGAGATTTGGGGGGTGTAAGTGACCTGCCCAAGGTCAGCTTGCTAATAAGTGGTAGATTCACAATTCAAATCACTGTCTTTCCATTCTGAACCAAGTCAGTTTTCCACCATTACGTTGTTATTAGTATTGATTGAGTACTTACACGTTTTACTGCTACTTTCTCTGCTTTTCACATCAGCTTTGCAAAGTAATCATTGTTGTTGTTAAGTGCCGTCAAGTTGGTTCTGATTCATAGCAACCCTGGATAGGGTTTCTGAGGAACAGCTGGTGGGTTTGAACTGCCAGTTTTACAGTAATAGTGTATTATCCTGAAACTCCACACCAAGACTCTACATTTTATGTGAACTCATAGCTGTGGCTCAGAAAGGGCTGAGCAACTTGCCAAGAATCTCCCTACTAGTGAAGCACAGCACGAGGATGCAAAGCTGGGATTAGTTGATGCAAGGTTTGTGCTTTCCGCCTTTATAGCTCATGCACTTTGGATGTAAAGCATCCAGGAAGCCTTAGGTGGTACCATTGCCACACATGTGTGGATGCTCTAGTGTATTGATTTTGTAGTTTTCTGGGTTTGGTATTTTGCTAGGGTTTTGTGTTTTTGTGGGGTTTTTTTTGTGTTTTTTTTTAATTGAGACCTTGTCCACAAAACAGAAAAGGATTTAAAAAAATGAAAATTCTGTAATGTCCAGGAAGGATTTATAAAGCAGTGGAATCAGTATCAGAGGAAGACGGAGTGGAGTTTTTCCCTACACTGAGCCAGCCTCTGATAGCTCTTGTATGTGATGCCAACCAGCCCTCCTTCTGGCTCTCATAGGCTGCGTTCGGGTCAGAACAGTGCAGGGGTCAAAGGAAACCTCCATGCAGGTCTGTTTATTTGTTCTCGCTGTTCGTGTGTTGTCCCGCTGTCCAAGGGGCCACAGTCACTATCTCTGGCTCTACTGCAAGGGCAGTGGGTTTTTGTGTTCTGTGGATGAAGACAGGCTGGCACAGAGCAGCTGCTATTCTCTGCTCTTCATTGTGAAGCGGACATTATGCTTCTCACAAAGGCCAGGCCAGGCCACAAGAGGTGAGCTCCCTTGAGGAACCTGAAGAGCTGTGTGGGTGGGACCAGCTCTATGACCTGAGGAGTCTGTGCAAAATAAAAGTAGCCTTGGCAGCACTGTGGGATAAACACTGAACTGCTAACCTCAAGTCGGCAGTTAAAAGCCACCAGCTGCTTCAGGGGAGAAAGAGGAGGCTTTCTGCTCCTGCAAAGATATCCAGGCTCAGAATCCCTGTACAGGATCACTTTGAGTCAGAATGGACTCAATAGTAGTGGGTGGATGCAGAATAAAAGGAGCTCTGGTGGTGCAGTAGTTAAGTGCTTAACCGCTAACTGAAAGGTTAGTGTTTGGAAACCACTACTGGCTCTGTAGGAGAAAGATGTGACTGCCTACTGTATAAAGATTTAAGGCAACAGCCTTAAACCAAGATTGGTTCCCTTGTGAATATCAGACACAGTGAGTGCACAGGTCACAGGCCAATGAAGCTGCCTGTGGCAGGGGAGGGTTTGGAAACTCCTCCCCCCCTCCCCCCCTTTTTAGGCCCCCCCCCCCCCCCCAGTTTTGCTGAAGGAGAGGGCTCTGTTGATTCCTTTAATCCTTGAGACAGAGGGAGGATAAAACACTTTTAGTTGGCATCAGCCTGATTTTCCTCTGGGCCCAAAAGGCAGAAAACTCTGTCTTTCCTCTCAGGCTGATCTGTCTTCCTCCATAGAGTTTACAGTGGGGCTTTGACACTAAGTGTGTGAATATTTTCCTCTTGGCCTTTGTTCCAAGAATGTACATTTCAGAAGTTGGCAGTGGCTCTGTTGAAATCCAGTCAAATTCAATAAGTGGTTATGCGAATTACTGTGCTCATCCAAGACATACAGATGAAGAAGAAAAGTCAGGAGCTGATTGTCTGGAGAAGGGAATCAAATACAAACAAGTAAATTTCATAGCATGTGATGAACTGGAACTGACGCTACAGGAGCCCCAAGGAAGGAAGGGTCCAGTATAGCAGGGGGAAGCTGTTTGAGCTGAGACTTAGATGGGAGGCAGTTTCCCAGATACAGAACTGGAGGGTGGAATGGTTCCATTGGTGGGCATAGCATCTGCAAAGCAGCAAGATAAGGCTTCAGGGTGGGAAAGAGCATCATCGCTCTTCTGCAAGTTGAAAATAGCTGAGGGTGAGGGCTGTATAAGTGAGAAGGAGGGGATTGGGGACTGAGAGTATAGAGTGGCAATCTCAGGACATACTGGTAGGGTGTACTTGCCAAGCTAAATGATCTGGTCATTATTTGGCAAGTGGGTTCCAATGTTTGATGTTATAAGTTGGGAGGGCTATGGATGAGTCAGAGAACAGTAAGGGGCATGGACAAATCATATAGAGCATAACTGAAAGGCCTGGGGACTCACCTGAGAAGTACCATTGTCATTTGATACCTCGGGGCCTGTGGAGGATGGGGAGGGCAGCTTTGGGCTATGTCTTAATTATCTAGTGCTAACTTAACAGGAGTCCTCGTGTGGCGCTGTGGGTTAATGCACTGGACTGCAAAATTGGTTAGAGCTGCAAGGTCAGTGGTTCAAGCTCACCAGCTGCTCCTTGGAAACCCTATACAGGGTCGCCATGGGTTCGAGCCAACTCGACAGTACCAAACAACAACAGCTTAACAGAAGTGCTACAAGTGGGTGGCGTTAAAGAACAGGTGTTTATTTTCTCACAGTTCAGGAGTCTGAATTCCAGGCATGGTTCTAAAGCAGGGGTGAGGAACATTTTTTCTGCCAAAATGTATCACATCATTTGCAAGCCATACAAAATTATCAACTTAAAAATTAGCCTGTTGTATTTGGTCTAACCTTTAATTAATTCACCCCTAATGTGATGGTTGGAGTCCTGGTGTGGCACTGCTGGCTAATGCACTGGACTGCAAGGTCAGTTTGAACTGTAAGATCAGCGGTTCAAGCTCACCAGCCTCTCCTTGGAAGCCCTGTACAGGGTCGCTATGAGTCAGAACCAACTCGATGGCACTTAACAACAACCACAAATATGGTGGCTGGAGCTATGGTGGCCTTCGCAGAACCAGATCAAATTATTTTGCTGGACTTACACAGCCTGTGGGTAGAACATTCCCCACCCCTGTTTTAAGGGAAGGGCCTTCCTTGTCTATTTCAGTTTCTAGTAGTTGCTAACAATCCTTGCTTGTTTCTGGGCTTGTTAATGCATCTGCCTCCATCATCTATCTTGTTCTTTTATAACTCAATGACTCTCCTGTGTCCTGCAGAGTGGCTATGAGACTTGACAGCAACAGGTTTTATCATTCAGAAATGATTCGCTTTAGAGTCCATCTACACTGATACATAACATCTTTAATATAACAAGAATCCTTCCTTCTATTTCCAAACAGGGTAACTGCAAAAATGGCATGAGGGGACCATATCTAACTTCCTTTGGCTTTACAAGGGGGAAGGAGAATAAAACTCAAAATCAGCCCACAGCTGATTCCTATGAGGCATAGTTTAGATATGCCTCCACCCTACAACTTTCTTTACTCGATTTTGACACTAACCATGTCTCCCATGGCACATTGCTCCACATCTGGGTTCAATATGCCTTTGCAGTGACCACACAGAGCTCATAGACAATACTCATGATTATGGAACTTTAGGGAAATAAACAGAGTATAAGTTCAGGATCAGAAATAACTCAGGGTGCACAGTTCTCCAGTCAGGGAGGCCTTTTCGCTGATGGACTGAAGGCCTACCTCACTCTTTTCTTCGACCACTCAACCACGTGGTCCCTCAGTCTCTGGCCTGTCCAGCAAGTATTACAAACTCCTTTAGCCTTGCCGATGAAAGTCCAAAGGCACCCACACGCAAGCCAACCTCCTGCCCAAAGGTACTCAACTTTACTCTGGGGACCAAGAAGTTTGCTGTGGTGGCTCTCCTGCCCCCTCTGCCACTGCTGTTTCCTTTACAGGATTTCAAAATCCAAATAATGTGTTCTGCTTGTGGCTCTTGTTTCTTCATGGTCAGGGAATCATTTCCCTCGACTTCTGAGATGGCTTCTTCTAAACCCAGCAGAATGACAAGACTAACCAATCCCTGCATTAGAATCCCATATACCCTATTTACTTAGTCCTCTCTAGTCATTTGATGAGAGTTAAGAAGGTTATGGAGTCCTGGTGTGCTATTGCAGGATAATGCACTGAACCTGCGAGATCAGTGGTTCAAACCTACCAGTCACTCCTCAGAAACCCTAGACAAGGGCACTATGAGTCAGAACTAACTTGACAGCACTTAACAAGATGATTATGCTTAGAAAAGCCATATCAAGTAAATTCACTGTTTTGTTGTTATTGTTAAGTGCCAAGAGTCAGTTTCAACTCATAGCAACCCTGCATAGGGTTTCCAAGGAGCAGCTTGTGGGTTTGAACTACTGACCACGTGGTTAACAGTCCTTTGCCTCTCCTACAATGCCACACCTCACAGATACCGGGGTTAGGATTTCAACACAATTTTGGATGGATACAATTCAATCCATAACAGGACAGATGGGTTAAAGTTGCAGCCAGGCAGTTCATGCCTCGTCGCAATTAGAACTTACTGTAGAGGTGGTGGCCGGGCAGCCAGAGGCTCTGAGGAGGTCACTTCCAACTTGACATGATGCTTCTGTGCATTGATCCTGTTGCCTGGGTTCATAGATCTGCCCAGGCAAGACGCAGGAGAAGTGGTAGGGGTGACAGGCAAAGATGCCCTCAAAGAGAAACCAAACCAGCCTACTGCCATCAAGTTGAGTCTGACTCATAGTGATCCCATACGACTATCCCTTAAATAAAACTTGGTGATCCCCAAGTTCCAATGAGATTCTCTTCTCCAATGATTTCAACTTTCTTCCCAAGTCCTCACCCTTAGGATTTTCCTAAGTGGGCCTATCCACTGGGAATTGGTTTCTTCATTAACTGGTTTTGACAAATCAGTATGCAAGTGGCTGGCTGTGTCCAGTACAAAGAAGCCAGTAAGCCCCTGTCATGGGCTTCCCACGGTGTCCCTGCTTTTGCCCACTTCTCAGGGGTTTTGTACCCTGTGCCCATCCCCAGTGCTTTGTCTCCTTGAGATCCTGATTCAAGTGGACTTGGCATCTGCACAACTCTGGGTTTGGTGGGTTGGGTTGGGGGCTGGGCAGTTCTTTGAAAGGGTGGCTCAGACCTGCAACCCTGGGGAAACTAGAAGCATCACAGTGAGGTTTTAATAATGAGGCTAAGTGTGAGAGCTGCTTTCTCAGTGACTTTCAGTGGAATCTTGGAGCGGGAGACTGGAAAGTTTCCAGAAATGGGCAGCTTTAGATATCAGTAGGAGTCCTCAGGAATCCTAGGAGCAAAGCGAAGGAGTCTCACTTCAGCTTCCTGGACTTCTCTTTTTTATCTGATGGGGAAAATGGCCCTCAAAGGAGGGGCAGGAGAACAGGCCCACTTCCTGTTTCAAAAGTTCATGAACCTAGCAAGATTTGCACTCCAGCCACTGAACTAGACAAGGTTATCGGACCTTGATTAGAGCAAATCCTTTAGCTGAGCCAGGCCCATAAGCCTGCTTTAAAACCAGAGCCTCCAAGCTTTCCTGGCCAGATAGATAGCGATGGAGTGTTTCTAGTTTCTAGGTGATACAGTGCTATTGCTGATTCAGAGCATTATCTAAGCTCTCCATTGCCTTTGCGGCAAACAGACATATCACCAGCACTGTGGAGATTCAGTTTCCTCCTCCTTTACTCGATCCCTTGACACAGGTAGGTTATCCTGGTGGGTGGTCCTGTTCACAGATAGGCACTCCCCATAGGTTTTCAAGAATTAAATGCCTTTGACTCTTGGTTCAGGTAATTCTTTTGTATTTTATTCTGTTTCCGAAAGCTTTTCATCTAGCAAGTCCATCAAAGTTGTAGCCCTAGGAAGCAGTAGCTTTTCGCACATCACTGCTCCTCTCTGAGCCTCAGAAACAAATGTATACACTAGAGTGTCTATCTGTGCACAGCCAGGATACCACCTTGTGCTTCTCTGATGCACTTAACTTCCAAACTGCGTGAGGAATAAGGGAAAAATCACAGACCGTGGCATCAACCAGTCCCAGACTTGAGTCCTGGCTCTGTGGCTTACTAGCAGGGGGCTTCTTGGTAAGTTGCTCAGCCCTCTTTGAGCCTCATTTGTTAGATCACACAATGTGAAGAGCTGTAAGAAGCAGAGAAAGCATTGGCATTCTGTGATGGTCAAATCTGGGCAAATTCAGCCTCTGTCTCCCTTCTCACCTCGGGGGTTAGGTTGTTCCCAGCCCAAGGCAGGAGTGGGTATATCTCCACCATGGGGAGAGGTACTTCATGCAATTCATCAGGGCATTCCTTTGAAACTCACAGAGCTTACATTGTGCTGCTCTGAGGGGAGTGCTGAGTGATTTGAACCCCACCCGGTTCCTTTTCTCATTGGGATGAGGAAGAAGATGGAGTAGTTATGCTCTACTTCCTGGAACCATAAGACCAATATCATTCTGGCTTTCCTTATATTTCAGCCACTCACAGGCATCTCCCCTGCACCACCATCACCCAGTGAGATCCACCTTTCTTGGCATTTCCAAGACAACCCTTGAGCAGCTCAGGAATTAGCAACACTTCCATACCTGCTTTGTTTAAAAAAAAGTCTTGGCACATGGAACGCTCTTCAATACCTCAGGCCATGTGTGGACTCTAAAAGGGCTCAGCTGTAAGAACCACTCAGAGGAGGAATCTGGGTGCAGGGAGTAGTCCATGTATTCCCATCATTAGTACCTTCACATTTGTCCCTAATTTTTCATTGATGACCTTCATAATTCTGGGATTCACATTTAGGTCCTTGATCCATGTTGAGTTGGTTTTTGTATATGGTGTGAGGTGAAGGTCTTGTTTCAGACTTTTGCATATCTTTTTCCAATTCTGCCAGCACCATCTGTTGAAGAGACTATCCCCTCCCCATGGGACATATTTTAGTGTTTTGTCGAAGATCAGTTGGCTGTATGTAGATGCTTTAATTTCTGGATGCTCGATTCTGTTCCATTGATCTATGTGCCTTTCATTGTACCAGTACCAAGCTGTTTTGACCACTGTCGCCATGTAGTATATTTTAAAGTCGGGATTGACAGGCCTCCAACCTTCTTCTTGTTCTTAAGCAGTGTTCTGCTTATCCTGGGTCTCTTTCCTTTCCATATAAAGTTTGTTATTGCTTTTTCCATCTCTTTGAAGAATGACTGTGTAAACTCTTACCTGATTCTTTCTACCTTTCTGTATGAGCCCATTTCCTCAGGGCTATGAGGATTGAAAGAGATACAGAACATCTAAAAAAATCAGCACCCACTCACCACCGTCGAGTGGAATTTGACTCTTAATAGCAACCCTTTAGAGAGCAGTAGAGCTGCTCCTTAGAGTGTTAAGACTGTAAACAGCCATCCTCATTTTTCTCCCTTGGAGTGGCTGATAGGTTGAACCACCGACCATGTGGTTAGCAGCCCAGTGCTTAGCTCACAGCACCACCAGGACTCCTTGAACCTCTCACAGTGCCGTCCAGTGTTAACTCACTTGGACAGTCTTGTCCTTGATAAGATAACGGAATTTGGTGTCTTTTGAGTCGCTTCAGGGCTTTCCTTGTGTGCACAGAGAAGACTGTAGCAAGCAGCCCTATTCAGCTGACTCCATGGCAGATAGTATTGGTGGCAGTGCCCATTGAGGGCCTCAAAGGAATTGGGCTGCTGAGTAGTTGGAAGGCCAATCTCAGAGCCCCCTTGACATGCAGTGACCATGATGTCCCCTCTCTTCCTTCTGTCCAGGCAACCTTTGATGTGTCGGTGGAGGCACGGAGCTGCCCTGGCAGACACATGGAGCAAAAGTTCACCCTGAGGCCCGTAGGGTTCCGGGACAGCCTGGAGGTGGGGGTCACTTACAACTGCATGTGCAGCTGCAGCGCTGGACTGGAGCCAGACAGCGCCAGATGCCGCGGCAATGGGACTTACATCTGCGGCCTGTGTGAGTGCAACCCCAGCTACCTGGGCACCAGGTGTGAGTGCCAAGAAGGAGAGAACCAGAGCTTGTACCAGAACCTGTGCCGGGAGGCGGATGGGAAACCCCTGTGCAGTGGGCGTGGGGAGTGCAGCTGCAACCAGTGCTCCTGCTTCGAGAGCGAGTTCGGGAAGATCTACGGGCCTTTCTGTGAGTGCGACAACTTCTCCTGTGCCAGGAACAAGGGCGTCCTCTGCTCAGGTAGGCGCCCCCTGCACACCGCAGGCCTGCCTGCTCCTCCTCCTCTCATCTCTTTCCTCCCATGCCCAGGAGTGTCACTAACCAAGGGTGGTGGTGGAAAGGGTCATACCACAGCTGTCCTGGAGAAGGTAGTAGACAAGTCTTCCTACCACAGCCAGCCGAGTGGGGACTGCATGTCAAATATAAAGCAGGACAAGACACTGCTATATTAGGTGGACTCGCAGAGTTGGGGGGGCGTCTTCCAGGCTTACGCCCCAGTTTATAAAGGAACTGCCTGGACAGGATGCCTGACAAACAGATGTTCAGTCACTGCTTGATTATCTTTTGGGACACGGAGTTCACCTGGCCCAATAGTGGCCATTCCCTGGTTAAGCCTTGTGTGCATCTCTTACTACTCCTATAACAAATTACCATAGACTCAGAGGCTTAAAGAAGCATACACATTTATTCTTTTACAGTACTAGAGGTCAGGAGCTCAAAATGGATCTCATTTGGCTAAAAATTAAGGTGGTAGCAGGGCTGCATTCCTTCTGGAAGTTCTAGGAGAGAATCGATATCCTTGCCTTTTCCAGCTTCGAGGGGTCATCTGTATTCCTTGGCTCATGGCCCCCCTCCTTCATCTTCCAAACCAGCTGCATTGCCCCTGGAAATCTCTCTCTAAGTACGCTCCCTTCTTTTCTCTGGCTCTTCTGCTTCTCTGTTATATAACCTCTGTGATTATATTGGACCCACCCAGTCCTGGTATGATGCTGTAGGAAAAGTGCTGGATCATAGGTCAGATTGAACTGCAGGGTCAGTGGTCCAAACTCACCAGTCACTCCTTGGAAACCTTTTACAGGGTCGTCATGAGTTGTAACCAACTCTACAGCACTCAACAACAGCCAGATAATATAGGATAACCTTCCCATCTCAAATTCCTTCCTTTAGTCACTTCTACAAAACCCTTGGAGTCCTGGTGTGGCACTGTGGGCTAATGTGTCAGACTGCAAAGTTGTTTGAAATGCAGGGTCGGTGATTCAAACTCACCAGCTGCTCCTTGGAAACTCTATACAGGGTCACTATGGGTCGGAATCAACTCGATGGCACTTAACAACACAGAGAGAGCCTTTGTACCACATATGATAACATATCCACAGATTCTGAGGATTTGGACTTAGACATCTTTGCTGTTATTAAGTGCCATCGAGCCTGTTCTGAGTCACAGCCAGAATATTCCTTAGAAGCCGGGTAAGTGATACTTTGTCTCTCATACTTAGGACATGTTATCAGTTGGGACCAGTCCCTGGAGAAGGTCATCATGCTTGGTAAAGTGTATGGGCAGCAAAAAATGGTAGCCCTCCAATGAGATGGATTGGCACCATAGCAGCAGCAATGGGCTCAAGCATAACATTGTGAAGATGGTATAGGATCAGGCAGTGTTTCATTTTGTTGTGCATGAATTGGAACCAACTGGACAGCACCTAACAACAACAATAGAATTTCCAAGGAGTGGCTGAGGGGTTTGAACCACCAACCTTGTGGTTAGCAATCCAGTGCTTATCCTACAGCGCCGTACCCTACCACAGGCAGAGCTTAAAAGTTCCTCTTTATATTGAATAGAAATTTGTTTCTTAGTACCTTCTACCCTTTCCACATGACCGCATCCAAATACAGGACTTTACATTGATGATTCTAGTTCGATAGATACAGACTAGCAGTTCCCATTCTGGAGTTGCATTCTTGTAAAACACTTTAAAATAGTATCTCAGAATGGCCTTTGGGTCCAATGCCATGCTCTCTGCAAATATAGTAAGCAGAACTGTTGTAGGTTCCCCTGTAGTTTCTCCTTCAAATTGTTTTATGGCTCCAGAGTCCCTTCCTTGAGAATGGTTTTCAAACTGGGAGGTATTGGTTTAAAGAGAATCTAGAGTCCAGTAGGGAAGATAAAGTACATTCATGTGCAGCAAATTGGGTACATATAAATTATATGTCCTCATGGCAGACATTTGTGATTTGGGACTCCTGGTGTGGCACTGTAGGATCACCTCTGGAGTAAGCTCTTTAATTCTGATGAGACATGAACTGCCTGACTGCAACTTTAACCCATCTGTCCTGTTATGGATTCAATTGTATCCCTCCAAAATTGTGTTGAAATCCTAACCGCAGTACCTGTGAAGTGTGGCATTGTAGGATAAGCAAAGGGCTGCTAACCACGAGGTCGGCAATTCAAACCTATCAGTTTCTCCCTGGAAACCATATACTGGGTTGCTATGAGTCAGGACCAATTTGATGGCATTTAACAACAACAACAACATGGAATCGTAATCATCTGTGCTGAGGGTTGTACAGAAGTGGGTCAGCAAGAGGAGCTTCGTGGGGAAGACCACATGGCAAGACTAGTATGAGGACACCCATGGGTGTAATGGAACGCAAATGCTTACAATTGACAGGAATGTCGTAGAAGACTAAGCTACATGGTAGAATTAGGACTTGACACATTCAACATACAACAGGGATTGACCTTTTCTCTGATGAGAAGTGGTGGTGATGGAGAGAGAGAGTGATGAGAGATTGGTATTAGCTGGATGGATTGTTCTGGGTTAATGGAAAAAAGTGTGGGTTCAGTAGCAGACAGACCTGGTCTAGATCTACAACAGTCCATACTGGTCGTGTGACTTTGGCTGTTTAGTTGCCGTGAGGAATGGGAGTGTGTAGAACGTAGCTAGCATATCGCCTAGCACAAAAGGAAGAGACTCATTTGATACTGCCTCCTTTATCAGCTAGTGCCACGGAGCTGGAGCTGGTGCCCAGAATGCGGGAGGAGATGGCCTTGGCCCTGAATATCACTGGGCTTTACCCAAAAGAATCCCAGCATCCTGAATCCGTTTCCATTTTCTTTATTAGCCACATATAAACTCTCGGAAACCCTGTACAGGGTCGCTATGGGTCGGAATCGACTCGATGGCACTTAACAACAACAACAAAAGAAATCTTTAAACATTGCTTTTCTTTTTAAAAGAAGTAAGAAAATACTATTATAGAACTGTCCCTCCATTTCCCTCTGTCTCCCAAAATAATCCTCTGATACATTTTCATTCAAGAAGGCTGTTTGTGTCCACATTGCCTAGGATCAAGGACCTCTGTCTAAGTCAGACTGATGTGTACAAATCCCATCTCCACAATTCAGTCTATGATCTTGGTTGTCTTGAGTTTCAGCTTTCCTGTCTCTAAAAACAGGCCAGTAACATTGTTTCTTCATTATTTTGAAGACTGAAAGAGATGACATAGATGGAGTCCCTGACCCAGTGCTTGACATGGAACAGGGACCCCATGCATGTTACAGCTTGTCCCTCTAGGTCTCCTCTCCCACTAAGATGCCGTGTCTCTGAATATTCTGCAGAGTCTGGGAGTAGTGGTAGATGAGGTGTAGGTGACCCTCAATGGGGAAAACTTGTTTTCCATTTTGGAAACAGGAATATTCTATAGCTGAGTGAACATACTGCTTTTTTGGTTCAACCATCAGAACCCACAGTTCTTCTGAGCTCATCTTCCATTTCAGAATTCTGCCAGACACAATGTCCAAAAACCCCAGGGAGCTTTTTGTTTCACTCTTTCCTCCATCGCCATACAATCCTGTGGTATTGGGAGATTCTCACATGTCACAGGGTACAGGAAACGTGGGGGTTGCCAAATCCTTGAGGTTCCCAGATAAACGATGCTTCAAGTTCCTAACTTTCCTGGGGTTGCTGAGATGGAAAGCTCCCCACCAGCCCCTGTTGGAAAAGCCACATACATTCATTAAATAAACTTGAAAAATACAGGGAAGTTGCTGGATGTGTGATCAGTGTGACTATGCTGCCTGTCTCCTTCTTGGTGACCAGGATTAATTTGGACCATCTGGTAAACCAGGCAAGAACTCTTTTCACCCTCATTATTTTATACGTATCCCTTCCAAAACTGTGTGCTCAGTCAAGCGATTTATCTTCCCAGAGAGCTAGAGGATTGTTCTTAGGTCTTGAATATTCTGGAAAATAGGAAGAAATAAGCCATCTATATAATTCCATCATTCATATTAAAGAAGTTGTATTTCCTTCCAAACTTTTTTTCTTCTAAATTAGTGTGTGTTTATTGCTGTATAAAAATTGTATCTTGCTTTCCTTCCCCATATATACTAAGGAGAACTTGTAGTTGAATTACTTTAATAAGTTGTTAATTAGAACACTTTGGTTCTCTTTCCATTTCACCCAATATAGCCGCCTCCAACTTCATTCAAAAAGTCAAATACTGAAAAACAACAACTACTTAAAAGATGAATCTATTAAGTAGTATTCCTGGGGAAAATAGTGTCTGGAATGAGGCCATTGGTGTGTGTTTGGGATAATTTCAGAAGGACTAAACACTGAGTGCCACTCCAGGCAGGCAGCACTTGGTAACACACATTTATTTATCCAGGTTGTTGTTGCTGTCCAAGGCCTAATTGTCTCTCAAACACTGTAGCTTGTTCAGGACATAGCTGTGAATGGTAGGTGGGGAATTCCAACCCCCAATTCCTTGACACCAGTGGTCAGCTTGGGGTTCCTGCTCCAGAAATGTGCCCATTGATTTTGAGCTCTTGGTTTGCTTTTACAGTGGGGTTTCTGTGGCAAAGAAGTCTATTTCCCAACACCACTCTGGTCTTTGAAGAAGCTGACTCAATGATTCAAAAAAAGCCAACTTCAGCATTTTCTGAAATTTTCCCACTCCTTCCCCCTGTAGCTTCTACCTAAAAGGGGATGTGTGGCTACGGTCTGTCTCCAGAGGCAAGAAGCAGGGAGGGGGTGAATTTGAAAATGGGGCTGAGGCAGAGCCAGGGTCAGAACAGGTAGAGACACCCTATCTATGGTCTTTTCATCTATAAAAGGCTTATTATAGTCCTTGTCCCATACCAAAAGACAATCTGAGGAGAAATACACAAGTTATAGGATTGTAGCATGTTGTTCTTCTTACCTGCTGGGGAGCTGGTCCTGACTCTTGGTGATTCCATGAGTACCGAGCAGAACTGCTCCATAGGGTTTCCTAGCTCATAAAAATTAGTAGTAAGGTAAATCAGGTTTAATTTCAGTATAAGGTCCGGAAGCACTGGAACAACTTTTGCCTTGTTTTTTTTGTGACACACGTCGTGGGAACGTGTGCACAGACAGGGCTGCGGTGTCTCCCATGAGTTTCTAGAAACAACATAGCTCACAGAGAATGGTTCTGTCCACAGACTGTGTGTGTGTGTGTGTGTGTGTGTGTGTGTGTGTAAGGGAACTTCATGGGACCATCATGAAGATTTCTGTAGTTTTGAGCCTTTTGAGTTACTGTACTAATTGAATAAGGGAAGTACAGCATGGTCTGTTTATTTTCCTTAGTGTAATAAAAGACTCTTGGCTCAGACGTTGTTGTTTTTCATTGAATTTTATACCCAAACAGTGCAATTCTTGGGATTTGAGTTACTCCATTGTGGTAAATGATGGAAATCAGTCTCAGCCATGATGTCTTAACTGTCTCTGTACTTAAAATGGTTTCATTGGTTCATGGTCAACCTACTTCTTAGGTTTCAGATATTGAGAAAATTAAATCAAATAGGATAGGAGACTTTTAGTCTCATAACTGTGAGTTCCTGAAAGTACTAGTACATCTAAGTAAGATTTCATATATTTTAATGTATCTAAAACTAGGATGTATTATTATTCATTGAACACTAAGATATTTAGTCCATTTAGCCAGATAATATATGTATCTATGGCAATCTGCTCCTGTAAAGATGATAGCCTTGGAAACCCAAATGATCAGTTCTACTCTGTCCTGCATGGTCATCCTGACTCTAATTTGACTTGACAGTAATGGGTTGGGAATCCAAAGGAAGATCATTAAAGGTCAAAGGCATCTGCAGTTCTCTCCCAAATATTAAAAAAATAGAGAATGGCATTAGTGTCATGTCTAGTGGGCTAGAGCCAGAATCCAAGCATAGTCTGGGGTGACAGTTCCCAGCAGATTTAGCAAAAAAGTTCTTTTTAACTTTTTCAGGTAAAAGTACCCCTGATATTAGCGCCTGATTCTAGACTTCTCAGTTCTGGCCAAATGAAACACTTCCTATAGTAAGTTATCCAGATACATTTTAAGAAATACTTCTCACCACTTTTATACTGTTTTTCAGAAATACAGTTTTCATATCCGGTGGCCATTCTGGAGCTATGGTCACAGCTATACCTCTTGTCATTGCATTACAAGTTGTATATTTCTGAAATGACTTGGTTCAAGGCCCTCTTGAATGTGGCATTTTTTGCTTTACTCAAATTCCTTTTGGATATACATAATGGGAAATAACTCAATGTAACTTAAACAATGCCCTGTTGGATGGATATTGGGGTTTCTCTTAAAATTATTCATCACCTGTTATGATCCACACAATTGAAGGCCTTTGTATAATCAGTAAAACACAGGTATAAGCATCTTTCTAGTATTCTCCACTTTCAGCCAAGGTTCATCTAACATCAGCAATGATATCCTTTGTTCCACATCCTGTTTTTGGATGTGACTTGAAATTCTGTCAGTTTTCTATTGATGTACTACTAAAACTGGGTTTGTTGTTGTTGTTGTTGTTGTTTTAATCTTCAGCAAAATGTTACCTCTGGTGGCATTAATGACATTGTTTAATAATTTCTGCATTCTATTGTTGTTGTTGCTAAGTGCCGTCAAGTCGGTTCCGACCCATAGCAACCCTATAAGGTTTCCAAGGTGCAGCTAGTGAGCTTGAACCACCAATCTTACAGTCCAAACGACTTTGCAATCCAGTGCATTAGAATGGTCACAAACATGGATCTCTTCCAGTCAACTGACCAGGTTGTTTTTTGTCTTTAAAATATCTGGACATAGATGAATGAGCAATTCCAGCGTTGCATTCATTTGTTGAAATATTGCAATTAGTAGTCTGTCTATCCCTGGAATCTTGTTTCCCCTAAATGCCTTCAGTGCAGCTTAGACTTCTTCCTTCAGTACCATCAGTTCTGGATCATATGCTAACTCCTGAAACAATATTTCTTTTTTTTTTTTAAAGCTTTTATTGTGAATTGAATGATAGTTTATATGGCAGAACTTTTGTTGTGCTCTTAACCAATCGTATTTTGTTTTATGGCAATGCTTAAATCCCCTCCATGCACCCTTGGTTAACAGTATTTTCTCTCTTGAATGAACCAAGATTTGACATCATTTCCCTGGAAAGAGGCTTCTTGGTGAGATTTTCTTAACTGCGTGCCTCAGGAAGGAAGGATTGCCTAGAAAAATCTTCAGTTTTTTTCCTGTCTACTTATTTCGGCTCAGTTTGTGGATGATTATCCCTAACCAAAAGGAAATGATTAATGTTCAACCATTTCAAGAAGTAGCATAAGATCAAGAGCCAATGATACTGAAGGAGTAAGTCCAATGTGCATTGAGGGAATTGGCAAAGAACAAGGCACCAGAAATTTAATCTTTCAAGAAAGTGAGGTGGCACTCACTCATCTCTGCCAAGAAATTTGGAAGACAACTATATGGCCAGCTGATTTGAAGAGATCCATGTTTGTGCCCATTCCAAAGAGAGGTGACCCTACGGAATGCGGAAATCATTGGACAATCTCCGTGATATCACATGTGAGTAAAGTTTTACTAAAGGTAATATAGAAACAGCTGCAAGCATACATTGACAGACAACTTCCAGAGGTTCAAGCAGAATTCAGAAGAGGCCGTGGAACGAGGGATATCATTGCTGATGTCTGATGGATCTTGGCTGAAAGCAGAGAATATCAGAAAGATGTTTATCTGTGCTGTGCTTTATTGACTACTCAAAGGCTTTCAATTGTGTGGATCATGACAAGATATGGACAACATTGTAAAGTATGAGTATTCATGAACACTTAATTGTGCTCATGAGGAATCTGTACCTGGATCAAGAAGCAGTTGTTAAAACAGAACATGGGAACACTGAATGGTTTAGAATTAAGAAAAGTGTGCGACAAGGTTATATTCTTTCAGCATAGTTATTCAACCTGTATGCTGAGCAAATAATCTGAGAAGCTGGGTTATATGAAGGAAAATGTGGCATCAGGAGTGCAGGAAGACTCATTAACAACCTGCAATATGCAGATGATACCTTGATTGCTGAAAGTGAAGAGGACTTAAAACATTTACTGATGAAGATCAAAGAGCACAGCCTTCACTATGGATTGCATCTCAATGTAAAGAAAACAAATATCCTCACCACTGGGCCAATAAACAACATTCTTACCAATGGAGAAAATATTGAAGTGATCCAGGACTTCATTCTTCTTGGATCAACTGTCAACACTCACGGAAGCAGCAGTCAAGAAATCGAAGGACGCATTGCATTAGACAGATCTGCTGCACAAGATCTTTTTAAAGTGTTGAAGAACAAAGATGTCAGCTTGAGGACTAAGGTGAGCCTGACCCAAGCCATGGTATTTTCAATAACCTCACATGCATGCGAAAGCTGGGCAATGAATAAGGAAGACTATAGAAGAATTGATGCATTTGAGTTATGGTGTTGGAGGAGAATATTGAAAGTGCCATGGGCTGCCAGAAGAACCAACAGATCTGTATTGGAAGAAGTGCAGCCAGAGTGCTCCCTGGAGGCCAAGATGGCCAAACTTCATCTGTCATCCTTTAGACATATTGTTAGGAGGGACCAGTCACTAGAGACGGATATCATGTTTGGTGAGGTGAAGGGTCAGAGAGAAAGAGGAAGACCTCCAGCAAGATGGATTGGCCAAGTGGCAGCATCAGTGGGCTCAAGTGTGGCAACAGTAGTGAGGGTGGCCCAGGATTGGGCAGTGTTTCCTTCTGCTGTGCATAGGGTCACTGTGAGTCGGTACCAACTCAGCACCTAACAACAACAACAACAATCCAGATATTATTTGTATAGATAAGGATGCAAAATATGTACATTTTTTGGAGAAATGGCTTCTCTTCCCCAAAAGAATCCCTCAGGCCAAGGTTTGGGAATCTGTGTAGCAGTTTCCCTTTCATGATAAGTCCTAATATGATTCACATTTGGGAGACCTCCTGTATGGTGACTCTGAAAACGGAATTTCTTACAAGACTTTTCAATAAGTATAAAGATAAGGAGTGATCTATCTATAGCTGCAGAAGATGCTTCTACAGAAGACCGTTAACCAGGATGGTTGAGGCCAGATGCAAGATTACATAGATAACACAA
This sequence comes from Chrysochloris asiatica, assembly GCF_000296735.1. Lineage (NCBI taxonomy): Eukaryota > Metazoa > Chordata > Mammalia > Afrosoricida > Chrysochloridae > Chrysochloris > Chrysochloris asiatica. Next base: position 4,563,310 of record NW_006408648.1, on the reverse strand, counting down.
GTGCTGTGTCTAGAAACCATGTCATTACCCAACATAAACATATTTCTCTTTTTTCTTTCCATTGTTGTTAAGTGCCATTGAGTCCATTCTGACTCAGAGTGTCCCTGTATTGGGTTCCCAAAGAGCCACTGGTGGGTTTGAGCCACCAATCTTGTGGTAAGCAGTCCAGTGCTTACCCTACCGTGCCATACGAGAATGTTCTTTACATTGTTGTTAGGTGCCATCGAGTCAGTACCGATCCATAGTGACCTTATGCACAGCAGAACAAAACACTGCCGGTCCTGGGCCAACCTCACTACTGTTGCCAC
>NW_006408648.1:4520795-4562315 GCF_000296735.1 Chrysochloris asiatica | reverse complement strand
TAAACATCTTTCTGATATTCTCTGCTTTCAGCCAAGATCCATCAGACATCAGCAATGATATCCCTCGTTCCACTGCCTCTTCTGAATTCTGCTTGAACCTCTGGAAGTTCTCTGTCAATGTATGATTGTAGCCGTTTCTGTATTACCTTTAGCAAAATTTTACTCATGGGATATCAAAGAGATTGTCCGATGATTTCCGCATTCCGTAGGGTCACCTCTCTTTGGAATGGGCACAAACATGGATCTCTTCAAATCAGCTGGCCATATAGTTAGTTGTCTTCCAGATTTCTTGGCAGAGATGAGTGAGTGCCTCCTGTGCCGCCTCACTTTCTTGAAAGATTTAAATTTCTGGTGACTTGTTCTTTGCCAGTTCCTTCAATGTACCTTAGACTTCCTCCTTCAGTATCATTGGTTCTTGATCATATGCTACCTCTTGAAACGGTTGAACAGTAACCATTTCCTTTGGGTACAATGACTTTGTGTATTCCTTCCATCTTCTCTTGATGCTTTCTGCTTCATTCAATAATTTGCCCAGAGAATCTTTCAATAACAAAAGTCGAGGCTTGAATTTTTTCTTCAGTTCTCGCAGCTTGAGAAATGCTGAGCGTGTTCTTCCTTGCTGGTTTTCTGATTCCTGATCTTTGCACATTTTGTTGTAATATTTGGCTTTATCTTCTGGAGCTGATCTTTGAAATTTTCTGTTCAGCTTTTGGACCTCCTCATTTCTACCATTTGCTTTAACATCTCTACACTGGAGAGCACATTTCATTGTCTCTTCTGATATCCATTTTGACCTTTTCCTTCTTTCGTGTCTTCTCAATGACTTTTTGCTTTCTTCCTTTATGCTGTTCTTGATGTCATCCCACAACTCTTTGGTCTTCGGTCTTTAGTGTTTAATGTAACAAATCTGTTCTTCAGATGATCTCTAACTTCAGGTGGGATATATTCAAGGTCATATTTTGGCTCTCGTGGACTTGTTTTCATTTTCTTCAGCTTCAGTTTGAATTTGCATATGAGTAATTGATGGTCTGTTCCACAGTCTGCCCCTGGCCTTGTTTTCACTGATGATATGGAGCTTTCCCATCGTCTCTTTCCACAGATGTAGTCAGTTTGATTTCTATGTATTCCATCTGGTTAGGTCCATGTATATAGTCATCTCTTATGCTGTCTAAAGAAGATATTTGAAATGAACAAATCATTAATCTGCAGCATTCTATCATGCATTCTCCAGCATCATTTCTATCACCAAGGCCATATTTTCCAACTACTGATTCTTCCTCTTTGCTCCCAACCTTTGCATTCCAATCACCAGTAATGAACAAGACATCTTGATTGCATGTTTGATCAATTTCAGATTGAAGAAGTTGGTAGAATTCTTCTATTTCATCCTCACTGGCTTTAGTGGTTGGTGCGTAAATTTGAATAATAGTGGTATTAACTGGACTTCCCTGTAGGTGCATGGATATTACCCTATCACAGACAGCGTTGTACCTCATGACTGATCTGGATATGTTCTTTTTGACAATGAATGCAAGAGCATTCCTCTTCAATTTGTCATTCCTGGCATAGTAAACCAGGTGATTGTCAGATTCAAAATGTCCAATACCAGTCCATTTCAGCTCACTAATGCCTAAGATATCGATGTTTATGCATTCTATTTCATGTTTGACAACTTGCACTTTCCCCAGATTCCTACTTCATACATTTCATGTTCTGATTTTCAATGGATGTTTACAGCTGTTTGTCTTCATTTTGAGCTGTGCCCCATCAGCAAATGAAGGTCCTGGGGGCATTTCTCCCAGGGACTTTTACTCCATTTGCGCCATCACAGTCAACTCTACTTTGAAGAGGCAGCTCTTCTTCCTGAGACGCATTTTGAGTACCTTCCAACCTGAGGGGCTCATTTTCTGGCACTATATCCGACAGTGTTTCTCTGCGCTTCATAAGGTTTTCAGTGACTAAATATTTGGAAGTAGTTCATCACTCTTTCTTCCTAGTCTGTCTTCATCTAAAAGCTTATCTGAAACCTGTTCACCAAGGATGACCCTGCTGGTATATAAAATACTGGTGGCATAGCTTTCAGAATCACAGCAACTCACAAGCCACTACAGTAGGACCTGACAGACAAGTGGTGGCCATTTGGTTTTAAGTAGAAACTGAAGTAACCTTTTTTTTTAAAAAAAATGGTTTTATTGTTGTAAACATATATATTGCCAATTCAATAATTTTTACATATAAAATTTAGTGACATTAGTTTATCATGTTGTGCAGCCATCACTACTGTTCATTTCCAAATTATTCCACCGTTAACAGAAGCTAGTTGTTGTTGTTAAGTGCCATCGCATCAATTCCGATCCATAGCGACCCTGTACAGGGTTTCCAAGGCTGTAAATCATTACAGGAGCAGAAAGCCTCCTCTTTCTCCAGCAGAACTACTGGTAGTTTTGAACTGCTGACCGTGAGGTTAGCAGCCCAGCTCTTAACCACTACGCTATAGAAGCTTAGTGTCCCCTAAAGTAAGCCTTCCTCTTTTCCCCTCCTCTTACCTCTGGTAACCATTAATAAGCTTTGATCTCCATACATTGGCTTATTTCATATAAGAATAACAGCCAAAATGCTCCTTACAAGTAAGGATGGTGAGATTTTTGTCCCTCATATTTTGCATCTATGGCACTGTTGGTTAATGCGCTGGACTGCAAAGCTCATTTGAACCACAAGGTTGGCAGTTTAAGTTCACCAGCTGCTCCTGGAAAACCCTATACAGGGTCTCTATGGTCGGAACCAACTCGAAGGCACTTAACCACAATGTCAGAGAGTCAGCAAAAATAGAGGAAGACCCTCAATGAGATGGATTGACACAGTCCCAACAATGGACTCAAACATAGGAATGATTGTAAGGTTGGTGCAAGACAAGGCAGTGTTTCATTTTGCTGTACATAAGGTTACTATGAGTTAGAACAGACTCAGTGGCACCTAACAGCAAGGATCATACAATCTTGATCCTTTTGTGACTGACTTATTTTACTCAGCATAATGTTTTCAAGGTTCATCCGTGTTGTGGCGTATTTCTCCTTATGGCTGGCTAGTATTCCATTGTTTGTATCCAGGAATCTGTTAATGGATTTTAGGTTGCTTCCACCTTTTGGCTATTGTGAACAGTGGTCTGGTGAACATTGGTGTACAGGTTTCTGTAGGATTCCTGCTCTCAATTATTTGGAGTATATAGTAGGGTTGGGATTGCTGAATCGTATAGTAGTTATATGCTTAACTTTTTGAGGAACCATCTACACTGTTTCCCACAAATGTTGTGCTGTTTTATATTCCCATCAACAATTGATGCATGCAGTAACCTTTTAAGGCATCCTCATGTAATAGAAAGAAAATGACATAGGAATGAGGCAAATCTGGATTCTAAACTTATCACTGCCTTTTATTCTTCTGTGACTTTGGACTCATCAGTTCACCTCTCTGGTTTCTATTTTTCCTGTCATGTGGTGGTAGTGGCAGTACTGTGCCATGGAGTCGGTTCCAATTCATAGCGACCCGTATAAGGGTTTCCAAGGCTGTAAATCTTTACGGGAGCAGAAAGCCTCATTTTCCTCCTGCAGAACAGCTGGTAGTTTCGAACTGCTGACCCTGAGATTAGCAGCCTGACTCATAACCACTATGCTACTAGAACTCCTTTATCTGTCAGGTAGAGAGAGCCAAATCTACCCCAGATGGTTTTTGTGAGGATCAAATAGGACAACATCTATAAAGCACCTCATGTATGTCTTACCACCAGGGGTATGGAATACATTTTACTACCTGCCCTTCCCACCCTGGAACATTTTTCCTCCATGGCAGTAAGCATCAGAGATATTTACAGAATTAAAACACATCGGTTTGGTTCTCAATGGACATCTTAAGGTCAGGAACTTCCTAAGAATTCCATCTGTCACCAGTCAGTGCCTGAGTTCACTTGAAAGGCAAAAAAGTACCAAAGCTTAGAGCTTAATCATATAACCAAGTACTGTGTTCTTCAGTTAAGTTGGGGTGCCCCATGATTAGAGAAAGCTCTTTGGAAAAGCCACATCATAATAATGATGAGCTCTTAGACAGTGAAGTCCTGGTGTGGCGCTGTGGGTTAATGCACCAAACTGCAATGCCATTTGAACTGCAAGGTCAGCAGTTCAAGCTCACCAGCTGCTTCTCGGGAATCCTATACAGGGTCACTATGGGTCAGAACCCATTTGACAGACTTCACAACAACAACAACTTAGTGCAGCTACAGCTACTAAAATGCTTCACTCTCACTAAAGGTAATTATTTGAGATAGGTTGTTACTTTCATTCAGCCAACAAGAGTTCATTGAGCATTCATTATATGACAAGTGTAGGACTAAAAGCCAGGGATTCAGAGTTGGAGTTGCACACAGTCTTTAGTTAATTTCTAAATTTGTGTTGCTCCTGGAATTTTCTACTTCTCAGAAACTTTTGGGGATTGAAGAACAAGGGTATGAATCATCTTGAGTCTTCACCAGCCAGACTTATTTGAGGTCTCAAAAGGTCTGGGAAAGTGGTCATATGCCATCTTGTTCTTTTCTTGGTTCTAGGAACGAAGCATAGCTCTGGGAATGGAGTTTTCTTACTGGTCTAGTTTACTGCTCAGACTCTGTTTCCAGGCAGATTTTTAAGAATGATTCTGAAAATACGGAATAATCTATCTAAGTACTGGATAGCTTTTCACAGGCCTTATCTCTTTACTTAGAAATAGAAGAATACAAACGGGGGATCCTGTGATGGAAATTTCATGTGTGCCATTGAACTTCATACCTGATCCTTAAGGTTATTAAGTTTGGTTCCTGAGGGAGATATTGAAATTTAAAAAGCAAAGAAAAATCTCAGGAAAACCATGACAGTGCCAAAACTAAGATCTTAGTGTTTAGGTATGGATGATAATAGCTTTTTGATATCATATGATTACATAACATAGTATTAATTCAAAATTTAAAACCAACCACTTATGTCAATGATGAAGAAGCTTGAAGATTTTTACTAGCTTTTGCTGTCTGATACTTATCAAATACACAGTCAAGATGCATGGATGATTACTGGTGACTGGAATATAAATGGTAGAAATGAAGGAATATTGGTGGAGTTGGAAAACAGGGTCTTGGTGATAGAAACACACCAGATAGAATTTTGCAAGACCAACAGCTTATTTATTACAAATACCTTTTTTCAACAACACGAAAGGTAACCTTGCCAGATGAAATACATAAGAAATCAAAGTGGCTACATCTGTGGAAAGAGACAACAGAGGAGAGAAGCTCAGTGTCATCAGTCAGCACAAGGCCAGGAGCAGACTGCCAAACAGTCCATCAATTTATACAAACAAATCTGTTTTGGAAGAAATACAACCAGGATAGTCTTCAGAAATGAGGATTTTTTGTCTCATGTACTTTGAACATGTTATCAGGAGGGACCAAATATCTGGAGAAGGACATCATGCTTGGTAAAGTAAAGGGCCATTGAAAAAGAGATGCATTGACACAGTGGGCTCAAACAACAATGATTGTGAGATTGGCACAGAACCTGGGCAGTGGTGTTTCAATCTGTTGTGAATAGGATCATTATGAGTCAGAACCGACTCGATGGCCCCTTACAACAAGAAGTTCAAGTTGAATCTAAAGAAAATTAAAACAATTCCATGAAAGCTGAAGTACAACCTTGAATAGATCCCACTTGAATTTAGAGATCATCTCAAGAATAGATTTGACACATTGAGCACTAATGACTGAAAACCAAAGGAATTGTAGGATGACATCAAGGACATCTCTTACCTGAAGAAAAGAGAAGATCTTTAAGAGACAGGTAACAGGATAGAAATAAAAGACCAAAGTAAATGTTAGGAGAAACTCTGAAACTTGCTCTTGAATATAGAGAAGCTAAAGCAACTGGAAGAAATGATGAAGTTAAAGAGCTGAACATAAAATTTCAAAGGGCAGCTGGAGAAGACAGTCGAGTATTATAATGAAATGTGCAAGGACCTGGAGTTAGAAAACCAAAAGGGAAGAATATATTCAGCATTTTTCAAGCTGAAAGAATTAAGGAGAAAGTTAAAGCCTCAACTTGCAATATTGAAAGATTCTGTAGCATCCTGGCACTGTTGGATAAGCACTGCACTGCTAACCACAAGATTGGCAGTTCAAACCCACCAGTTGCTCCTATATGGGCTCGCTTTGAGTTGGAACTTACTCAACAACACTTAACAACAGTGAATAGGCAAAATATTGAGTTATTCAGGGAGCATCAGAAGAACATGGTACAATCACTGTACCAAAAATAATTGGCCAACATTCAACCATTTTAAGAGGTAGCTAGCACATGTTCAAGAACTGATGGTACTGAAGGAAGAAGTCCAGTCTGCACTAAGGCATTGGTGCAAAACAAGGCTTCAGGAACTGATGGAATACCCATTGAGAGATTTCAACAAATCAACGTAATGCTGAAATCACTTTGTCAAGAAATTTAGAAGACAGCTACCTGACCAACCAACTGGAAGAGATCCATATTTCTGCCCACCAGAAAGAAAGATGAATTGGCATAGTGGTTACAACAATACACTCAAACATAGCAACGATTGTGAGACTGGATAGGACTGGGCAGTGTTTTGTTCTGTTTTATATAAGGTCCATACATTCTGTTGTATCAAACAAACAGAATGTGGAAATTATCAAACAGTATCATTCATATATATATATATGGAGTTCTGGTAGCATAGTGGTTACGAATCGGATTGCGAACCTCAAGGTCAGCAGTTTGAAACTACCAGCTGTTCCGCGGGAGAAAGATGAGGCTTTCTGCTCCCATAAAGATTTACAGCCTTGAAAACCCTGTACAGGGTTGCTATGAGTCGGAACCGACTCCACAGCACATAACAGCAACAATCATTAATAAAACAAGTAAAAATTTGCAAAGATAATTAAGAAATGGTTACAGACTTACATTGACAAGGAACGGCCAGAAATTCAAATTGGATTCAGAAGAGTATGTGGAATGAGGGATATGATTGATGATGCCAGGTGAATCTTGCCTAAAAGCAGAGAACACCAAAACGATGTTTACTTGTGTTTTCTTGACTATGTTTAACTGTGTGAATTATAACAAAATGTGGATAACATTGCAAAGATTGGGAATTCCAGAGCACTTAATTGTGCTTGTGTGGAACCTGTACATAAACCAAGAGGTAATGGCTTAAAGCCATGAAGGAAAGGTGTGTGTTAGGGTTGCATCCTTTAACCACATGAATTCTGTCTGCATGCTGAGAAGTTGGGCTAGATGAAGACGAGTGCAGCATCAGGATTAGAAGAAGGCTTACTAACAACCTGTGATGAAAATGACACAACCTTACTTGCTTACTGAAAGTAACAACCTGCAGCACTTTTTGATGAAGATCAAAGACTGCAGCCTTCAGTATGAATTATATCTTAACAGAAATTAAACAAAATCACAACTGAGCCAATAAGCAGCATCATGATGAACAGGAAAAATACTCAAGTTTTCAAGGATTTCATTTTTACTTGGATCCTCAATCAATACTCATGGAAGGAGCAGTCAAGAAATCAGACAACATTGCTGCATTGAGCACATCTGTTAGAAAAGATCTCTTTAAAGTGTTAAAAACCCAAAAAGGTCACTTTGAAGACTAAGGTGCACCTGACCTAAGTCATAGTATTTTTAAGCTTGTAAAAGCTGAACAATGAATAAGAAAGACCAAAAAAGAACCAATATCTTTGAATTAATGGTGTTGGTGAAGCGTATTGAATATATAATGAACTGACCAAAATATGAACAAATATCTCTATAAGAAATACAACCAAAATGCTCCTTAGAAGAGAAGATGGACTTATGTACTTTGGACATGTTGTCAGGAGGGACCAGTCCCTGGAAAAGGACATCATGTTTGGTAAAGTAGAGGGTCAGCAGAAAAGAGGAAGATCCTCCCTGAGATGAATTGACACAAGGATTGAAGCAATGGATTCAAACAAAGCAACTATTGTGAGGATGGCACACAACTGGGCAGTGCTGTATTTTGTTGTACAAAGGGTCTCTATAAGTGGAACCAGCTTGGTAGCAACCCAACAACAAAGGTAATATATTAAAATGTTTTCTATTTTTATAAACTGAAAACTGAGAAACTTTCTCATAGCTGAATCTTTTGGTTCAATTTCTTGAGTGTGAAGTTAGGACCTGGAGTGCCGCTGGTGTGTCGCTGTTAGGACAAGGACTGGACTGAAAACTGCAAAGTCAGCTATTCAAACCCACCAGTCGCTCCTCGGAAACCCTATACAGAGAGTTACTGTGAGTCAGAACCGACTCCATGGCACTTAACAACAAGAAGCTTGGACCTTGAGTTTGGTCTTGATTTTATGTACTGAGATACAAATGAGACATAGTTCCTTATAGGCCCTTGCTGTTTAGTGCTTCCGGCAGGGTGGGGACAAGATTGGATCAAACCTTGTTTTTCATTCTGGGGTAGTTTTGCCCATGATTCTCAGAACACTGACCTAAGAACTCCACCCAAATGCTCCCTTGTGTCTGGAAGTTGCTACATGAGTGTGACCTACTGTTGCCAGGCACCTTCTCAGTCCTGACCACTGCCCTCTCATCCAGAGGAAGGAGCCTTCTATTACCCCAGCCCATGACCATTAGCCCAAAATCTTGATCAAATGAGGCCAACTATCCTAAGCAAAAAGAAAAGACTTCCCAAGTTGGTATGTTCTTTAACATAACAAGGCTGCCCTTAAGAAACTGGCAAATGGTGTAATATGCACAGAAAATCCTATTTTAATGTCCTTTTGAGATGGTTTTCTTGCAAACAAAGTAAAGCTAATTGATTAGCATTTTACTTATGAACAAGCACAAAAATAGAAGGATTATCTGCATCTCATGCCTTCCCTAAAGAGCACCAATCACACAGTGGGTTAACTGTGAATTACCCACTTGGATCATTTTACATTTGAGGAAACTGAGGCCCAGAATCTGGAATAGAACTCCTTATGATTCTTGATCATTAGAGTCAATTCCGGTGATCTTAACACTGCTATCTTAGGCAAGCAAACTTTGCCTGATTGTCCATTATGTTGGAAGCAGTCCACACCCCAAGGAAACATCCTTTCAATTGTTTGCTTGTAGCCAATCATCATAGAGTTAACTATACTGTTCATAGCTGATCATCATAGAATTAACGACACTCTATTACATCTCACAAGGAGCTCTGGTAACGTAGTGATTACGAATCGGGCTGCTAACCTCATGGTCAGCAGTTCAAAACTACCAGCTGTTCCATGGGAGAAAGATGAGGCTTTCTGCTCCCGTAAAGATTTACAGCCTCGGAAACCCTGTACAGGGTCGCTATGAGTCGGAACCAATTCCACGGCACATCACCACCACCACTGCCACCATTAGATCTCACCATGGGAATAACCACATCTCAATTGCCAAACCATTGTGAATCCTCGCCCAGTCAAGTTGACACAAAACCTTAACTATCACAACTGCCTTTTCCAAGTAACAGTGATCTTTCTACCTAATTTTTGATTAACTTGAAACACTGACCTAAGGTTTAGCCTTCCTTGCTACCACCCAAGCATTTAGCACACATTTGTTTGTCTCACCTGAATAAGTGTTCTTTATCTCATGATAACATTTAGTCTTTGTTTTTCTAAGTGAGTTTCTCTGGGTTATTTAAGGATGTGTTCTGACACAGCAGACCAGGCCTGAAGGGTACGATGCAGAGGAAGTGACTGGTTGAGGTGTCAGTCATTTTAGGAGGATTATTTGATGAACAGCACAGAGTGTTCTTAGTGTTCAGTGGGTGTGTGACTGTTTGTTATTGATTATGCTAAATCTGCTTTCCTTAAATAAACCTTTGTTAGTCTATTCTAATTTATAAAGCACTCTTGATGTGAATGATTCACTTAATTATTACTGTGCCAGGAAATTGACACTGCTGTTACTGATCCTATCCATGTGGTGGAGGATATGGCTGAGAAAACTGGCATGTAGGTCACACTCCTCATCAATGGTTAGCCCATAGCCGTGGTCCAAGAAAAGCCCACCTCCCCTTATCCTTGAGGGCTGCTCTTCCTTGGGAGGCAGTTTCCCTGCCTTCTCGCGGCTTGGCTGGGCTCCTAGCTGCCAAATGTCAGTGTGGTCCACACATGTAATATTGCAAACCAAACTCCATCCTCGGAGAGTGCTTCACTAGTCTCAGAACACTAGCCAACTTGGAGTGGAATACGGCACTGTTAACCAACCGCAACAACATAACAGCCGTCCACGTTGAAAATAGCAACCCTCTCTTCCTGTTGCAGTGCCCGAGAGTGGTAGACTCATTCCTCTCCAGATGTGGTTGGCGTGTCCCTAGAAGTGCCTGCCAGGGAGGCTGGGGCAAGTTGAGTCAAACCAGAGGTGTTGGCCTGAAGTACCTCTACTTCTTTTGGCTGCAAGTCTTCTGTTTTTCTTTCTGAGTCAGCATTCTCAGGGTTCTAGGTGAGGACTGTGGTTCATTAAAGATCATAGGATTTTTCCATCTTCTTCCCATTGCCTTAATCTCCTTGAGGATGCAAGAGATCAGACCATCTCCCTGCTTCCCTCTGTGAAATCCAGTAGTAACTACGGGGCTCTGGCAGCTGGGCATCAGCACTGAGAAAATGATGTGATGCCAGAGGATAAGCACTAGACTGCTAACCGCAGTGTCTACAGTTCAAATCTACCACCCACTCTTGGATAACCATATATATACAGGGTGGTTATGAGCTGGAACCAATTCTTTGGCGCTAAATAACAAGATTAGGAAGGCAAAGATATCCTTAGAGAGGACTCTATTGTTTTTGACAACAGATTCTGTTTTCTAGCCTATGTAGCATCTCACAAAGTGATGTTGAGGTTGGGAGAGTCTTGGCTTAAAGAATCACCACCTTAGTTGTTTTGTGGTGGTCCTATTTTGTTGCTCTGGTACAGCAAGCACCATGCAGCCTAGCACAAGGAACAAAGGATAAGGGATTTGTCTGCATTACCTACTGGGAAGTGCCATCAGATGAGGTTCATTAACAGTGACCCGGAGACTAACGGTGACCACGGTTCACTTCTCTGAAGAACTTTTTGTTGAAGAAATCTGAAAATGTGCAACAACAATTCGTTGTTGTTAAGTGCCATTGAGTGGCTTCCAAAATTTGTAGCTTCTTCTTGACCATGACCATGGCATACCAAAAGAGAGTGAACTCGTTATCATTTTCTCCTTATGTTACCCTGAAGTCTCTGGGTTCCTCAGACATCTGTTAAAAAGTTGAGATATCTCAAGGATCATATTTAAGTTCCATAAGTATCAATATTTGTTCCTTTGCTAATTTTCAGCATTGCATGTCCTCCCCTAGAGCTCTGATAATGTTCACAGTCACCACCAACAAATAGCATCTAATAAATGCCTTTTACCAGGCTAGGCGTTGAACATAAGAAAAGCAAAGTTTTTGGCTTCATGTGGGTTCACAGGCTAATGATAAGAGAAAGACAAATTTATCAGTGTGGTAATTGATTATATATCTGTACTTTCCTGCCTAACCTTTTGGTCATCTTTTAAACGTACTCGGGTCTTAATCTTAAAATAAAAAGGAGGGGGTGGGGAAGGAAAGGAAAGGAAATATTTCTCAAAACAGTTATCTATACCCGTTTTCTTCACTTATCACCTCCCACTCAGCCCTCAACTCAGTCCAATTTGGACTCAGTCCTATGATTCCACTAAAAAAGGCTTTACAGAATCTCCACTGGTCTTGTTTTGATAAATCTAATAGACTTTTTCGGTCCTTATCTTACTTGACTTCTCAGCCATGCCTTCCTTCTTGACATTTTCTTACCACTTTCAGTCCCTCCTTTGCAAGTTCCGTTTCCCCTAGCCACCCAGTTAATGCTGGAGTTGTTCAAGACTTGGTCCGAACCATCTTCTCATCCCATAGTCCTCTCTCTCTTTAGGGACATTTCATCCTTGACCAGACCTTCAGTTACCCCTTAACATTGCTCAGTTGCTCAAACCTCCCTCTGAAACCCTTTATCCACTTGCCTTCCTGACATCTCCACTTGATAGTCTTAAAGGTGCCTCAGACTCAGTGTCTCAAACTGACCTCATGGTCTTCCTTCTAGCCAGAGTTCTCTGCTGATTTTTGTCATGTCTTCATTCCATCCTGTTTGTAAGCCCAAAACCCAGGAATCATCCTTCAGCCTACCTTTTCCTCAACTCCTACATACACCTGCCACTAGGTCTGGTCCATTGACAGGACATTCTTTTTTGAAACCCATCTTCTCTCTATCTCCACTACCTTCATCCCAGTAGATCTACTAATCTGCACTCCGCACTTTAGCCAGGCAAACTGATTGTTTCAAAACAAAACAAAAAATTGCTCATGTTCAGCATCTTTTAAAGACTGACAGATAGGCTGGGGTGTTAGGCCATGTCTGTGTTGTGTACAAAGCATAAATATGGAGGAGGCTATACTTTGGATGTAGGTGGAGGGTCAGAGAAAAAGAGGAGGACTCCCAGTGAGACGGATTGGCAAAGTGGCAGCATCAATGGGCTCAAGCGTGGCAACAATTGTGAGGTTGGCCCAGGATCGGACAGTGTTTTGTTCTGTTGTGCATAGGGGTCACTATGAGTTGATACGGACTCCATGGCACCTAACAACAACATACTTCAGATAATGAGGACCAATTTAGGATTTAAGCAAAAAAGTAGTGTTACATGGTTTACACTTTAGACAAATGATTATGAAGGCCATGGGGAGGCTGATTTGGAGGAAGGGATAGATCCATAGGATAGGAAATCAGTGAAGAGAATGCTGCAGGGTCCAGGTGAGGTTCTCAGGTTACCTCAAGTGATAGGCCATTTTGGGTCTAAAAGATAAGATCAACCCCCTCAGTTTGGGACTTAGACCTCCTTCCCTTACAGTCCATCCTTCTTACCTCCTTTCCATAAATACATCCATCCATACTTACACACAACAAGCCTGTAATTTGGTCCCATTTTACCCATTCTAGTATATTTCTTGCAATCCTTTCAAATATAGGTATGTGTCACTTAATGTCCATGATGCGTTTTGGGAAATAGTATGTATGTAATGTGTCAGAGGTGGACACACCGCAGAAGTCACTCAGTCAACCCACTCGTGTCCTATAAACAAGAAAATGGAGCCGGAGAGTGATGGTGACCTGTCTTGTAGATGGGACTTTTGGCAATACTTAACTATACCACATCTTGCATCACCTTGTACACGTTGCCTGTGTGTGGTTTTAATTTGTCATCACTTAATCGTGACGGGATTATACTGAAGAGGCAGTACTGTGCTTTAGTTAGAAATATAAACTGTGGATTCCAACAACTGTTTAAATCCCAGGTCTGTCACCTATCTGCTGTGCGATTTGGGATAAGTTACTTGACATCCTGTGCCTCATTTTCCACACCTGCATCTATCAGGGTAATAACTATACTCACGGCATAGGACCATATGAAGGACTAATGAGATAATCCATGTAAAGTATAGGTTTTAGAAAAGTGCCTGGCTTAATGTAAGTATTTAATAATATTTCTCTCTTACTAATAGATTCTAATGTCTTAGTGAAATTAAAAGTTGCTTGAAGGCAGTTGATAAAAATGATGTTACGGGAGTGTCTGATCTCCTGTGACTTCCCACAGGGGAAGGAGAATGTAGCTAAGCAGCCCAGGGCTAATTCCTATGAGGCAGAGGTCAAACTTGGCTCCTTTCTCCAATCTCTACCAATTCTGACACCAGCAGTCCCTCCCACAGTCCTCTCTAGTTCTTGGCTGGCTTCCATAATATATTGCAGTGGCCACACAGAACTCAGAGATCATACTCACAGTTCAGGGGGTTATTAGGGAATTAATAGGTTACAGTTCAGGATCAGGAACAAACAGGAGCCCAGTGTTCAATCAGGACATTCTCTTCTCAGCCAAGCCCACAGACAGTTCTCTCTCTGACTCTTGGCCTCTTAGCCCCTCAAGCCCCTTGGTCTAGCCTCTGCCATGCTTGGGCAAGTGGTGCAGAGCTCATTAGGTCTGCCAAGAAGTGCCTAGGGACACCCCACTCTGCCAGTCAGCCTCCACCTGAAATTGCTCATCTCTCTCATTCGAGAGCCGACACACCCAGTGTAACCACCTTGCTCCATGTTCTGGGAAGCCTACCAACTTCTTTTTTTAAAAGCTTTTATTGTATTAAGTGATAGTTTACATGGGAGAACACCAGTTTTGCACTCATTCTATTGTATTTCATATCATTGCATCTCTGGTGTCGCTGCTTCTCTGGAAAGGTCCCACATTCCACTCGTGCTCTTCTCCCTTGATGGTCCTAGGGTCCTCAGTTCCTGGACTGTAAGATTAACTGCTCCCTATTTATGTTACAAAACTTCTACCTTTAAAGTTGTAACAGTTGCAGTTAGTCATGAAAACAATTACTATTGGATCATAAGAATCTTTATCCCCATCTCCTTTCACCAGACCCATCTAGACAAGATGAAAACTACTCAGTGGGGGCTCTGCCTCCTCCTGCACTCTGAAACTAAACTCTCTCTTGAAAACTTGTAAGCCACTCACTTCATGCCTTTATAGCCTTCCCATTTTAGGTAGCCAGTGTCTAAGTTGCCCATCCCTATCAACCCTGTGTACAGAGGGGATATGTTTGATCCTTGATGAGAAGACTTTTCCCTCTCAGTTGGTATTTTGAGCTACTACATCCATAAGTATATGTCAAGTTCATCATATTGTAGCAATTTACACTTAATTCCTTTATCAAACTTCTTTATCTTCCTCTGTTCGAATTTTGATCATCAAGCCATCAAAGCTAGGTCAAATAGGTACCATCTACAAGTTTGGGCATTCTTGTGCATCTCCCCTCACTTCATATCAGCTGGACACTTCACTCTCAGCTCTAGCGCTCAGTAGCTATGTACTTGTCCATGGACTTAGGAGTTTTCAGGTTGTCCCACACTTTGGACCAACCAGCCCTTCCTCTTCTCTCTCTCATCTCCAGGTCAACAGGAATCTATGGACCGTGGTTGAACTCAGCCCATTTCTTCATTGCTGCCTTTCCCCCTCTTCCACTCACCAGTAGACCAACGTGGTCACCAGCAGGCTTACAAGCCTGCTCATGTGTTCCTTTGTCTTGGAATGGGGTTTGTCCTGAAGGAACTTGATTACTTGCTTTGAAGGTTCCCCAGCAAACAACTTGCTTGTTCTTGTAGTAGCCAATCCGGTTGCCATTTTTGTTTTAGATTTTTCCTTCTGGTCTTTCTTTCTATCTTTGGTTGCTCTAGCTGGGAATGTCCCACCTCAGAAAGTTCTAGATGGGGCTCAGGATTCCACCTAAATTCCTGTATACTAAAAGGCTCCACAAGAAGCCTATTTCACTGGGCAAGTTGAAGAACCCCCTTTTAGGTATTCCAATCAGTTATAGGCTGAAGATGGGCTTACAAGCTTTCTGTGTACATGTTTCCCAATTTTCCTTTCTATCCTACTCAAGTGTCTATTTTATAATAGTAGGCAAGGGAAACCAACATTCATAAGACAGTCAAGCATCTTAACGTTATTTACCCTCTTTTACCCATTCAGACTATGCCTTGTTCCCTATATCACAGCGCCCTGTTGTTCCAAGGTGAAGCATACATCACTACCTCTGTCCCATTTAGCCCATGCTAACCTGCTAACCGTAAAGATTTACACCCTCAGAAACCCTGTACAGGGTCGCTATGGGTCGGACCCGACTTGATGGCACTTAACAACAACAACAACAACAACCTGCCTAAGTGTTCCCCTATCTACCTTGTTCTTCTATCCACTTCCCCTTTCCTGTGTATTGCCCTCCCCAACACCCAAACTATGATGTGTTTATCTCCTAACCTGTGCTCTACCGCCCCCTCCCTCCCACTCCTGGTAGCCAACAAAGAAATTTTTCTTTCATTCTTTTAGTATGGGTATCTTTTCTTAAGCTTCATATTTTTAATGTTTCCATATTCTTGGATTTTCATTTTCTTGGTAGGTTGTAAAGTATTTATTTTCTTTGAGGTTACCCTATATTCTATTAACCTTTTTTTTCCCTCCATTTAAAACAGTCTATTTTACCGTACTATCTTCCTGACCTCCTCATCACCTGGATTTCTGTTCCTATATTTTTACTTTCTTTCACTTTTTAATTGTTTTGATCATACACTGACCTCCCAGATCCTCTAAATTTGTTCTTTTTTTCTAAATTTTTCTTGTAGTTATAATTTGTTCCGGACTCTTCCATCAGTTGATTGAGTTCTGGGTGATGTCGCCATGTATGTCAATCTCTGGTTGTTGTCTGTTCTTGTTGGTTCTTAGGTCAAATGACTCCCTTTAGGATGTTTTAAAGTTCTGGGTTGGCTTTGACAAAGTCCCTTAGCTTTTCTTAGATCCAAGAATGTTTATATTACACCTGTTGTATTTCATTGACAGCTTTGCTGGTTAGATGATTCTTAGTTTGCAGTTTTTTTCTTTCAGGGTTTCATATATGTCTCCTCATTGCCTTCTTGCTTGCATGGTTTCTGCTGAGAGATCAGAGCTTAATCTGCTTACATTTATAAGTAACACTTCTCTTTTCCCTAGCTGCTTTCAGGATTCTCTCCTTATCTTTGAGTTTGGAGAGCTTCA
The DNA here is from genome assembly GCF_000296735.1 of Chrysochloris asiatica. Lineage (NCBI taxonomy): Eukaryota > Metazoa > Chordata > Mammalia > Afrosoricida > Chrysochloridae > Chrysochloris > Chrysochloris asiatica. The sequence continues at coordinate 4,545,599 of NW_006408648.1, read as the reverse complement.
TTATGATATATCTTGGTAATTTTCTTTTGGGGTCTATCCTTCCTAGGGTTCATTGAACTTCTTGAATGCTTATCTTTTGTTTTTCATTATGTTAGCAAATTTTTCTTCCAACAGTTCTTCAACTGTCTTCCTCTATGGTTTTGCATGATTCTTCTTATTATGGAATTCCAATAATTCTTAAGTTATTTCTCTTCATGTTGTCCCACATGAATCTTTGACTTTCTTTAGAATATTTTTATCCTTTGTTTCCTGCTTGCTCTTCTATCTTAGCAGTATTGAGAAACTTGTCTTCCAGCTCCCTGGTTTTGGCTTCCATCTCTTCAACCTACTTCTTTGCCCTTTCAGTGTATTGTTTATTTCTGATATTTTATTATTAATTATTTGGACCTCTTCAGGTTTTGAATAGTTTCCAATGCTATTTCTATCTTATTTGATTGTTCCTGTAGTGTTTTCCTGACTTCTTACTTATTTTTCTCAACCTCTCTGTGAAACATTTGGATGCACCTTAATATAATTCTCCTGAATTCCTTCTCAGGCTGTTTCAAAGCCTGCCCTCCTTCCAATGAGAAGTCTACGCCTACTTGCAGCTCATTTGTTTCAGTTACTCTATCTTGTTTCTGGATATGTGCTGAAATCTACTGTCTCTTGGGCATCTTCAATTATTAGATGTGTTTTCAATAATTAGATGAATGTATGTTGATGCATTATTAAGCTTTCTGATTGCCTCTAGGTAGATGTGATCAAGAGATGGGCTTCCCTTTCCTTATTACTCAATGCAGAGTAACTGTAGCAGGTGTTGTCTGTCTATCTGGTGAATAGTAGCTGGTATTGGCTCTTGCCTGAATGGTGGGATTTTATAGGGTGTGATTGTAGCTTGGCTATATGACCACAATTGCTGTCTCTTTTCGGGTAATGTAGGGAGAAAAAGAGCCCCACCCTCCCCCCAAGGTAAAAGGGGAACAAAAAACACAAAATTAAAGCCACAATAACACACACACAAAGATTGGATACTACAGTCTATAATCGCAAAAAAAAAAAAGCATAGCAAAATATGAGTATGACTTTAACACCCCTTGCTTAGCTGGCTAGAGCCATTCTGGGAGACCATTCCATTTTAAGGCATTCCTGTTGGCTCCTCCCCCTCTTAGATTCTGCACACTGTGGTCTTTGCTGAGCTAATCCATGTGCATGCATAGTAGAAACCTTCGGAGGTGTGGGTGAGGCGTCCACTAGCTCAGGCACCCCCTCTAGTCACCACAGTGAAGGTGTATAGACAGTGAGAGACCTATGAACAGAAAAAAATATTCATACTTTTATCTCAACGATCGGTCAGACCGCTGTGGTGGGAGTGCTCCTCTGATCCTGCTCCTGCTGTCACACCCAAGATGGACACTCCAGTACCTGCTGGCAGCCACAGATCAGAAAAGGCCACCTTTCTTGCTTCTGCTACAAATCCCACTAACAGTAAGCCTTTGATCCTTGTAAATATTCCTTTATATATAGCTCATAGTTCTGAGACTGTCCCCAGACCGACTCCATGGCTCTTAACAACACCCCAAGGTGCCATGTGCATACCTGCTTCATCTGGTGTTCTGTGTTATTATTGTTGAAGGTCTGCACCACTCTTCTCCATCTTCTGCCATCAAGCCCCGCCTCCTTGTTCTGATTCCCACCATGCTGTCGTGCACTGGTCTCCTGGCTTTGTTGTTACCATGTCCCTGCTGTTGTTTAGCACTGTCTTGCATCATATCCAATATTATAGCTCGCTGTTTGTCTAGGAGAGTCTCAGCACAGTGACCCCAGGTTCAAAGGATATATTCTACTCCCATCTCTTCTTGGTGGTAGTGAGGTTCTCCCTTGTTTTTCTTTGTGATGGCTCAATTTAAGCTAACAGGATAGATTGGATTCCATATACCTCATTTATAGGCATCCTTGTGTGGTACTGTGGGATAAAGCACTGGACCACAGGTTGATTCGAACTACAAGATCAGCAGTTGAAACTCACCAGTCACTCCTTGGAAACCCTATACAGGGTCACTATTAGTCGGGACTGACCTGATGACACTTACAACAACAACATACTTTATTTGCATAGTTCTACCCCCACAGTCAACACCAGTTTAAACCCGCAAAGTGGGCGGTTCAAACTCACCAGCCATTCCTCAGGAACTCTATACAGGGTCACTATGAGTTGGAAATGACTCCACAGCACTTACAACACCCACAAAGTGCCATGCCCTTTATGTACATTATTAGCAAGCTATCTATAGTCCCCTTAGTGAGCCACCAGCACCTCATTTACATAGTCTTACCCAGGAGCAGATTACCCAATAAGCAAGGTAAGCATGGACTTACTTGTGTTTACTTACCAATCTGTAGTGAACAATTTCACATTTTTCAACAAATCAAAGATTCTGCATCTAAGTCTGATTGGCATCTGCCTCTCGCCCAATGTCACAACACCTTCCTACAGAATCAAAGCCTCTTTTTAAATTTACAGTCCCTGACAAGGCTGGAGCACCCAGTAAGCAAGGTAAGCACAGGCTTACTTGTGCCTGCCTACAGATCTGTAGTGAACAGAAGAGTAACAGTAAGGTAATTTGCACCTCCTTGGAACCTTAATGGGGCCCCTCAGCCATTTGGTGTGAATTATGAGACCATGGCAAGAGAGGCCATATATAAAAGTGATCCATCGCACTGCAGTAGTAAACAATAGTAAAGCATACATTTTCTACTGCACAATCAAAAAAAAAAAGGCCCCCATCCTGTAAAATAGACAAGGCATCATCCCTCTTTGTAAATACAGAGACCAGACTGTTTTCCAGAGCTGTAATGGGGAGCTGAGATTACACAGTAGAGCTCTTTCAGTAAACATTGCCCTCAGGTCAGCTCCGAGGGGTTTCAGAGTAGAGGGGTGATCAGAGAGACCTTCTGCTGGAGTGGAGGTCTCCGGCTGGTTTTAAGCAAGAGAGTGCGTGGCTTTCTTTGAGTAAGGAACCACGCTAGTGGGTCAGTCACTGATCCTTGAAGAAAGAAAGTGTCTTTTGCAGGCTCAGGGAACTCACAGAGAGAAGAACAACACTTTTCAGGTGCAGACTTTTCTCTTGCCTGGAGGTTCTTGAACCCAACTGAGAGCCCTTATAAGGAATCAGGGAACAGGTCCTGTGCATTTCAGAAATCCCTGGCCCATAGTTGTTCTGGAGCCAAAGCCAGTGCGCCAAAGGGAAAGGCGTCCCCCCTTCTGAGAGGCAACTTCCATGGGGACCAAACTAGCAGACACCCAGCAGCACAGGGACGCATAAGGACACAGGAAGGGCCTAACCTGCTTGTCAACAAAGAACCAAGAATAGCACCTTTCAGGAGGGAGGGATTTTCCTTTCCTGTTCAAAAACCCCAGAGGCCATAGCTCTTAGTCACTGAGGATCTGCTTGTGGCAGAAAGGTCAGCTTATGACTGGCTTTGGGTCTCCAGAGAGGATTGTGTTCTGACGTAGGGTGTGAGCTCCAAGTATGTGCATGACCCCGGGCCCTGCTTTCCTTTGCCAGGCATCCCACAAACTCAGACAGGGCAGGGCTCCGCCTGATGAGCCAAGGACGGCAGGTCTGTGCCACTTCATCTTGGCTGCCCTCTCGGTCAGCCCAGCAGTGTGACAGGGTCTCTGAGTCAGTCACACCCACTCCAGTGACTTCAAGCATGTAAAGCTGAGGAGTTCATCTTTGGTCTCTTTTGTGGCAGTTGTTGGAGGGTTTCAGAAGCTGGGCCACCTGTGGGCAGAGCAGCTCAGTCCTGCCATGCTCGCTGGCTCGCGCGCGCTCTCTCTCTCTCTCCCCCACACACACACATATACACACACACACACACACACACACCAAGCAGCACAGCAACCTCCCTTCACCCCCTCCCTGCAGCTCACCATAGCGCCCCCACTGCCAAGGCAGAGGCCCTCCTCTCTACCCAATGATCACTGCCACAGGCTGCCCACCTGCACTCTGGGTGTCAGGTGACATCATTCCTAGGGACACATCACTGCCTTGGTAGCCTCTCCCGTGCAACACCAGCAGCCTACCACTGGGACCACACACCCTGGGATCATTTTGTTGTCTGTCTCTCTGACAGAGTCTGCACCCCTCTAGCGGAAGTCACTGGCTGGACCCAGGGTCGCATCTACAGATGTCCAGAACTCACAAGACCTGACTTCTGGTGACGGGGAATCAGCTCCAGTGAGCAGAGCCCTTCCAGCACATACCCTTCTTTTTTTAACCACTTCCTGTTTACATGACTGCCTGTTCTAGGAAGAGGGGGAGACAGAGGGGAGGGAGGGGAGACTCTGAAGTAGAGGGAGTGCTGAGAAGGAGGGAGTTCTGGGGTGGTGGGGGGAGGCTGTGGGAGAGGCAGGGGTCCCTGAGGGGCTGCTTGTGAAGGTACAGAGAGATTTCATGGAGGATACCTTGAGAGAGGCACAAACTGAGGGGAATAGAAATGATGACTGAGAGAGACGTGTTGAGAAGCCGTGATTTTGTGTCTGTGTGTGAGAGATTGATACTGTTGTATAAGAGAGAGGAAGGGTACTATAAATAAGTGAGTGTGAGAGAGAAAGAGACTGTGGGGGTGGAGGAAGAGGGGAGACAAGACCATAAGAAGAGAGAAGGGGTCTGTCCTCCTCACTTTTGTGCACCAGAGTGCACTCCTAGAGGGGGTAGAATCCAGGGATCCACAGAGCATTCCAGAGCTAAAAACTATTCTTGGACTCTCTGTTGAATGATGATTTGTGCCCCAAGGGTCTGCTGCCTGCCTGGGGTGACCCTTGCTCCTGAGCTGGGAGTTGGGGGGCGGGGCAGATAGGGAGAAGAGAACAGCTTCACATTTCTGCCCAGCCCAAGCTAGCTCTTCATTCTCTCTCCCCTTGCTCTCAGGCAGCTCCTTTGAGATCATCCATGGCTGGAGTCTCTGCAGACTGGAAGGATAGTTTGAGGGTGGAGTAGAGGATGCAATGAACAGTGGCTTTATTCCTGGGCCTGGAGCTGAAAGCAGCTTCCACCCTGCCCTGATTGTCTAGCTGTCCCTTGTCTCCAGAATACTTTGGTCACTTCCCAAGCAGGGCCTTTGAGATGTTAGCTTCTCAGCCAAAGCTCTAGGGACTAGTGAAGCAGCTCCTCCAGGCCCAGGGAATTCCGCAGGCAGCCATGACTTCTTTCTCCCTCCGGACTGCACGTGGATTGTGGATGCGAGCTGCTATTGGTGACTCCATGCACAACAGGACAAAATGCTGCCAGGCCCCGTGCCATCCCGTGATCAGTTAGAGATCCAGCGCATGGTTGTGAGCTGTAGGATTTCCACTGAGTATTTTTTTGGTAGTAAACTGTCAGCCCTTTCTTCCTAATCTGTCTTAATCTAAAAGCATCAGAGAAATAGACAAGTCTCCACTGACAAATGGATGGTAGCTGGGCGTGAGGTATACTAGCTGGGAATTGAACCTGGGTCTTCCTCAGAGAATGTACGAATTCTACTACAGAAACACAGCTGATAGAAAGTGTTCTCCCCTCCATGAAGGTCTATTCTAAGATGCTCCTCTCCCTCACATTAATAGTAATGATTCTAATGATGACAATTGTTTGTTAAGTGTCTTTGAGTCAGTTCTGAATCACAGTAACACTGTATATAGGGTTTCTGTGACTAAGTCTTTGTGGGAGCAGAAAGTCTTATCTTTCTTACACAGAGTGGCTGGTGGGCTCGAACCACCAACCTTGTGGTTCACTGCCCAGTGCTTGTCATATGGAGCCACCATGCTCCCCATCATGATGATGTTGTTAAGTGCCGTAGAGTCAGTTCTGACCCATAACAACCCTGTATAGGGTTTCGTAGGAGCGACAGGTGAGCTTGAACTGCCAGCCTTTGGTTCAAACGACTTTGCAGTCCAGTGCATTAACCCGCAGCACCACACCTGGACTCCATAATGATGACAATTAGCATTTATTGAACATTTACTATATGCAGACACTGTTTTAAGTGTTTTGTATAGTCCTACAGCAAAAAATAGTCTGATTTAACTCACACAACGACCCTGTGAAGGAGCCATTTTTTATTAGCCACATCGAAAAATGAGAAAGCCCAGGTTTACCAAAGCTAAACATCAGCAACTTCTGGTAAAGAGCAGATTCAAGAGGCTACCCATGGCCATGTGGCCTCAGAATCCAGAATCTATTGCTAACCACTGTACCCCATTTCCAGATCTTTCTTGGTATCCCAGCTCTGTTCTCTGCCATCAAATTCCATGATACGCAGGCTCCTCATCATCCTGCACCTCATACAGAAATCCTCAGCCTGAAATTGATGATCCCTGAGTGTCGTCTCTCCCCCTGCCCCCCAACACACACAGGTCAGCACTCTGGATGGTGCTCTTGGTCCTTTGCTTTTCCATCAAAGGACACCCCTTCTTGGAGGTTGTGTCATCACACCATGTGACCCCTACATTACCTTGAGGCTGCTGTCATTTACTAACCTCCTGGCCATCCCCTACATTCCCTGATGACCTCAGTGCCTGCCTCATGCCCTTTTCCTCTCTCCTGAGCCCCACTGTGCTAGGCACCTGAATTTTCCTGTGAACGAGCAACAGTCCAACACATTGGTCTCTGAGTTCCTCAGTTATTTAGCTCCAGTGATAGTCACAGCAGTTTTAACTACCCATTTCCTGGGTGTCAGATACCACACTGGGGATGTGACATGCAATAGTGCCATTATTCCCAACAACATGCCCACTGAAGGCATTACCTCATTTACAGATGAGGAAATGGGTCATCAGGAAGGCCTTGCCAAGGTTGCATGGAGAATGATGAAGGACTTGAACCTAGTTTGAGCCTCTCCCTCTCAGCTCTTCATGCAGTTTCACTCCCTGCACTCAGACTTACTCATACCTCCTCCACCAACAGACCCTCACTCTGACCGAAGCCCCCAGCCTTCCAGCTCATCCCTTTCTCCCATTCTCTCTCTGCTGTGATCTCTTTAGAGCTCACTATTCCTCGCATCGCTCCAATCCAATCCCCTGATTTTCCTTCTTCCAAATCTTTCTCTTTGATCAGAAGAATGCTCAAATAGTTGTAAATCCCAGCTTCTGAAACCCTTTCTCCTCTCTTCTCCCCACCTCTTCCTTTCCTTACATAAACTAGGCTCCTTGTGGGAGCTGTCTACCCAGAGCTGTCACCAGCTCTCACCTCCCTGCAGCCTGGTTCCTGCTCTCACAGATTACTAAACTACCACCAATCATCGGTGGTGGTAGAAGCCCATAGCCACCGAGGCTTTGCCCTTTCTGTGCTCTTTGTGCCACTGATGCCCAGCAGCTGCCTCTCACCCTCTCTCGTTGGCTTCCCGCCCTCTTCTCCAGCAGCTTCTTCCAAGTCCATTTATGGGCGCCCCTTCCTCTGAGCATCCGGTATTTGAGCTCATGTTTTGGCACACAGCCCACACAAGCACCGTTTTGCTGATGGAAAGCTGTTGAATTCTGTTGAGTTGAAATTCTGTGTAAATAGACCCATTTACAACTTCCTGTCCATTTAGCTATCCATCATTCTAACAAAGGTAGTACTACTAATAACTTGCACGTGTGTAGCCATTCACAGCTTACAGAGTGTTTTCATATACCCTTCAATATTCCTGTCCATGTGCAGTGAAAAGTTTTGTAGGTCTGCCCAATATTAAATGGGTGTCATTAAATGCAACTTGCTTTGCCAAGGTGTTGGGGATAATGTAAATTAGCTTTGTTGTAATGAAGAATCCTTACTTAGGTTCTCTGGGCATTGTTAACCCTAATTGTATTCCCAATCTCCCCTTCGTTTTAGTGGTGATTGATAGGTTACTTAGTGATCCTTGGGAACGGAGCAAAGGACTACTGCCATTTTAATGATATGTGTTCCTACTAGGACATTTGGAGAGGCGAGGGACTGACAAAAGATGTGGAAGAACTCAGAGCATTCAAGTTTGGGAAAGGCAGGGTAGGCTGAGGGCCTGTTGCAGGCTCTGAGCCATTTGGATTAGCAGAAAATGTGACCAGACCTACACTGTGTTTGATTATCTCTATGGGTTGTGCTTTTTTAAAGGGGACTTGGAAGCTTTAAACTAAGATGACAAGTCATATCTCATGTGCCAACTGCCACCAGATGATAGTCTATGTGGAGTATTATGTGGAATTATCCCAATTGGGAGGCCAAACCCATGCTACCTAGAAAAGAATTTCCTTGTTAGATAGTCAAGTCTGTCATGTTGGAAGAGGGACATGGGTTGATGTGAGTCATATCTTTATAATGAACTACCCAATCAGTCCTCAGAAACAATATGTCAGGTCACGATGAGTCAGAGCCAACTCAATGGCACCTTAACAACAACAACCATCTAATATAAACTAAGCTGAGACTATCACATGAGTCACAAAGGCAGCTTCAATGGTTTCACCAAATGTGCAGCCTGGGACTTTTTTCCTCATTTGGTTTGCTGGGACTTTGCTTTGGAGTCAGCATATAATTTGAAGCCAAAAAGCCACATGCTAAGGATTTTCTGATATTCCACAGCTCCTCCTTGCTCCTTACCCCACCAAGCAGGCCAGGGCTGTTAATCTCAAATTCTTTGCACACTATTTCTTTTCTTTTTTAAACTTTTATTGTGGATTTGTGTGAAGTTTTACAGAGCTGATCAGTTTTCCATTGAACAATTCATACACAGTTTGTTTCATGGTATTGATTGCAGTCCCCACCATGAAACATCACTCATCCCACTGTCCTGTTTCAATTCCTCCTCCTTTCCTGACCCATCCTACCTACTAAACTTTGTCTTTGGGCCAATAGTAATTATCCTTTTGATCTCAGATCATTGATCTAAGGAGTGCCTACCTTTCTAGTGTTATTATTCACCTTATAGACCTGCTTGTTGTTTGGCTGAAACCTGAGCAATGCACATGAATTAAGTTCAAGATCTGAAGGATGATTGAGGACCATAGTCTCGTGGGTTCCACCAGTCTCTAGTAAAGTAAGCCTGTTCTCTTTTATAATTTTGAGTTTCATTCCTTATCCCCTCCTCCCCACAGCCACCAACTCTTATCTTGTTGTTGTTGTTATGTGCCTTGGAGTCAGTTCCAACTCATAACAACCCTGTACAAGGTTTCGAGGCTGTGAATCTTTATGGGATCAGAAAGCCTCATCCTTCTCCCACGGAACAGCTGGTAGTTTCGAACTGCTGACCTTGCGGTTTGCAGCCCGATTCATAACCACTACACTACCAGTGCTCCTCTCTAGAGCCTTCTAATGTGATTCCTTTCAGAGCACTCTGCAGTTGTAGCTGGGTACCATCTAGTTCTTCTGGTCACAGGGTCATGGAAGCTGAGTTTCATGTGGTCCATTAGTCCATTGGACTAATTGTTTCCAAGTGTCTTCAATTTTCTTTACCCTTTTGCTCCAGACAGGGAGAGACCAATAGTTGCACCTTAGATGGCGGCTCACAAATTTTTAAGATCCTATTCGCTAATCCCCAAAGTAGGATCAACTGTCATGAGGAAACTAGAGAGTAGCAGCAGCTCTCCCTGGTTTTCCACCTTCTGCAGTGAACAGACCTTTTCACAAAGATATCCAGTCACCAAGGAAAGCAAGTTTCCCTTCAGGGCATGCACACACTTCTCCCAAAACCTTAGTGTTTCAACACAATTTAATGTGCTATCTTTTATTCAGTCCTTTGACCCTTTGGAATATATATCAGATTCTATTTAGAGAATTTTATATTGCTGCCAAATACAATTAGAGCAGGAAGAGAAATGGTACCTACCATCTCCGAAAAGCGGTCCTTCTGGGCTGGTCTACAGATGTGCTTACTGCTTGTAAATGCAGCACTGCCCATGGCGTTTTGTTTTTTGTATGTTTGCTTTATGGGCTATGTGGTGTACAGGCCATGGAAAAGGGCCAAGGCGATATTAAAAACCTGCCCCCTAGAAGTGCACCACTATTTGTAATTCACCTCCAAATGCATTCCTGAAAGTATGGATTCATAGGTGGCTAGATGGGTGGGTGTGAGTCATGATAAAGCAATGTGTGACAAGTTTATGGTGGTAGAATCTGGGTGATGGGTATATGGTTGTTGATGGTACAGTTCTTCCATCTTTGCTCCAGATTTTTCCTAATAAAATGCTGAAGGGGTGGGGGTGACTTACCCCTGGCAATGAAGCATTTTAATTTAAAACAGATCAATGTGGTCCCTGAGGCCTAAGAATGAGGGAGTTGTAAGGATTGGATCCATTCCATTTGGGAAGATTTCCTGTAGGGGAGTTTCCTGCCAGAGCATGAAGCTGGTGCTGTGTAAACTGGTGGAGGGAGATAAAGGCAGGGTTACCCACCAGGATACGCTCTGACCTCTCCTCAGCTGTCCTCCTCTCAACTGTGTAACCTGTGAACCTCAGGAGCTCTGTGACTCACACAGCACACCAACTTCTAAGCAGTTAAACTGCATTCCACAGCCTCCTCCTGGCCTGCGTCTGCCTTTCCTCACATCTCGCAGAGGACTTGCCATATGTCTCAGTGCTGCCTGGTAAATGCAAGGGCAGCCCCGCCCAGTGTAATGTTAGCTGTGGCTCTGAGCCACCTGGACACAGAGAACTTGCCCTGCCGCCTGCAGATCCCAGACTGAACAGAGCTGGGTAGGCTGGGGGCGAGGACAGGAAATACGTGGAGGCTTCCTGGGGCTAGGTTCTGACCTATCTTGTGGATCACATTTTTGATGGGCACAGAGAAGATGCTGGGTAGGATCCAACTACCAGGATGACTGACTTATGGATGAAAGCAAAATGCAAGGAACCTCCTCATCCCTTCACCCTTCAGTCTCCCACTGGTCTATAAACACAAACTTACAGTCTTCATACTATCAGCTGTAGCAAAATGGAATTATGACGGAAGGTCTGCTGTAGAAATAGTACAAGATAAGAGTCCTTTTAGAAATGGCCTGGTTACCTGCAGCATTGCTGTCCGCCTCTGTGAGTATACAAATGGAAATCCACTCAGTGTGAGATTCGGAGCCCCCATTGGAAGATGGTAGAAGTCATGCTTTTCACATACACTGTCCTCTGGTCTGAGTCGTATGTACCCTGCCCTTGATATGTACAGACCCTCGAGGTGATTCCCAGCCCTTAAAGGTGTGGCACTGTGGGCTAATGCGCCAGACTGCAAAGTCATTTGAACTGCAAGGTTGGTGGTTCAAACTCACCAGCTGCTCCTTGGGAACCCTATACAAGGTCGCTATGGGTCGGAATCGACTCAATGGCACTTAACAACAACAACAACTACACAGGCTGTGGCAAGGGTCCTTCCTGCAAGGAAAAGCCAGGACAACCCTCCTGAGCTCATGTTGGCCAGGTCATGCTCTTCCCTCCTTCCATAGAAGAGAAGTGGATCCTGACCCTACCTAAAAAAGCAGTAACAACAGAGACAGTGTGGCAGAGGTGGTGCATGGAGAGAGAGAGCAGTTGTGGGCTCTAGTAAGGCTCATGGACTGAGAAAGGCAATGTGCCTGTGGGCAGGAGGCTGGCTGCAGAATATGCCCTTAGGACATTTAAATGAATATAGATATTTTGTTGTTTTGTAAGTGTACATCAGATATTTTGCTTGGTTCATTTTGTAAAATATCAGATGTAAATGGAGAGCCACAGGGCAGAAGCAGGATAACTGTTGTTGCAGAAAGGGGATTGTGATCATTGATATAAAACAGCATATGATTTGTTGACTGTAAAGCTGATGATCTTGTCTATAAACCTTAACTCAGTTTACAAGTGGGAAAAAAAAAAAAGAAAGCAATATGAAGCTAAGAAAGAATATTAGGGAATTTCATAAAAAAAAGGGGTGGGGGGGCGGACAGTGGCTGTGAATCCCAGCTTCACTACAGCTCAGTATATGAGCTTCAACTAGCCACTTTCCTTTCTCAGTCTCAGTTTCCTCACTTGTAATATAAGGATAATAATACTACATACCTCTTTGTTGTTGGGTGCTGACTCAGCAGAGGAAACATTGCCCAATCTTATATCATTCTCCTAATTGTTGGTTGCTATGTTTGAGCCATCGTTGCAAACACTGTATCTGACTCTGTTATCAATCCATCTCATTGAGAGTCTTCCTCTTTTTCACTGGCCCTCTACTTTGTCAAACATGATGTCCTTCTTCAGAGTCTAACCTCTCCTGATGTCCAAAGTACGTGAGATGAGGTCTCACCATACTTGTTTCTAAGGAGCATTCTGCCTAAGCTTTCCAAAACTGATTTGTTTTGTTTTCTGGCTGTTGTTGTTAAGTGCCATTGAGTTGTTTCTGATGCATAGCAACCCTATGTACAACAGAACAAAATACTGACTGGTCCTGCACCACCCTCACAATTACTGCTACACTTGAGCCCATTGGTGCTGCCACTGTGCCAATCCATCTCATTGGGAGTCTCCTTCTTTTTTGCTGTCCCTCCACTTTGCCAAGCATGATGTCCTTCTCCAGGGACTGGTCCCTCTTGATAATATGTTGGAAGTATGAGAGACGAAGTCTGGCCTTCTTGGCTTCTGAGACGCACGCATTCTAGTTGTGCTTCTTCCAACAACTAGTGTTGACTCTTCTAGCAATCTATGGCACCTTTAATATTCTTCTCTAACACCATAACTCGAATGCATCAATTCTCTGGTCTTCCTTATTCATTGTCAAACTTTCACATGCATATGAGGCTATTGAAAATACCATGGCTCAGGTCAGGAACATTTTAGTCCTCAAACTGACTTCTTTGCTCTTAAACACTTTGAAGAGGTCTTGTGTGGCAGATTTGCGTAATACAATACATCATTTGATTTCTTGACTGCTACTTCCATGAGTGTTGATGGTAGATCCAAGCAAAATGAAGCCTTTGACTATTTCAATCTTTTCTCCATTTATTGTGATATTATTTATTGGTCCATTGGTGAGGATTTTTGTTTTCTTTTGCATTGAGGTGCAACCCATACTAAAGACTTTGATCTTCATCAGTAAGTATTTCAAGTCCTCTTGGCTTTCAGCAAGCAAGGTTATATCATCTGCATATTGCATGCTAATGAGTCTTCCTCCAATCCTGATGCCATGTTCTTATATAATCCAGCTTCTTGGATTAATTGCTCAGCATACAGATTGAATCAGTATGGTGAAAGAATACAACCTTGCTACGGTTCCTTGTGAGGATTATTAAGTGTTCTAGAATGCTTGTTCTCTGCATTGTTGTCCATAAATAAAGCACAAGTAAACATCTTTCTGGTATTCTCTGCTTTCAACCAAGATCCATCTGACATCAGCAATGATATCCCTCATTCTAAGTCCTCATCTGAGTCCAGCTTGAACTTCTGGCAGTCCCTGTCAATGTACTGTTGCAGTTATTTTTTAATTATCTTTAGTAAAATTTTATTAGCATGTAATATTATATGATATTGTCCTGTGATTTCCATGTTTTATTGGCTTGCCTTTCTTTGGAATGGGCACAAATATGGCTCTCTCCCAATCAGTTGACCAGGTAGCTGTTTTCCAAATTTCTTGACATAGATGAGTGAGTGCCTCCAGTGCTGCATCAGTTTGTTGAATTGTTTTCTGGCAGTCCATGGTATATTCAGTATTCTTTGCCAATCCCTAAATTCAAATGCATCCAGTCTTTCTCATTTTTGCATACTTATGGGGTAACTGACAATACTATGGCATGGGTCAGATGCACCTTAGATCTACATCACAAGGGTGTTGTCAGAATTAAGTGTACCACAAGGTCAGTTTGAATCACAAGGTTGGTGGTTCAAACTCACCAGTCTCTCCTTGGAAACCCTATACAGGGTGACTATGAAATGGAATCGACTTGATGGCACTTAACAACAACAGTAGCAGCAGCAATGGGTCAGATGTAGCAATGATTGTGAGGTTGGCCCAGGACCAGGTAGTGTTTCCTTCTGTTGTGCAGAGGATCGTTATTAGTCAGTGCTGACTCAGTGACACCTAACAACAACAACGTACATGTAAAGCACTTAGAACCGTGTCTCTGTCATATATATATATACATGTATGTATGTATGTTGTGGAGCCCTGGTGTGGCGCTGCAGGTTAGTGTGCTGGCATGAAAGGTTAGTTTGAACTGCAAGGTAAGTGGTTCAAGTTTACCAGCCACTCTTTGGAAACCCTATACAGGGTCACAGCGAGTGAAAACCAACTCTGTGGCACTTGTTGTTGTTATTATGTGCCGTGGAGTCGGTTCCAACCCATAGCAATCCTATACAGACTTTCCGAGGCTATAAATCTTTATGGGAGCAGAAAGCCTCATCTTTCTCCCGTGGAGCAGCTGGTAGTTTAGAACTTCTGACCCTGAGGTTAGCAGCCCCACTTGTAACCACTATGCTTAGCAACAATAATATATAATATATATATATGACAGAACTTCAAAATTTTGTTGAAAAATTCCATTATCTTTTAATTCTTTGTTTCCATGAACTTTGAAAGCTTCCTCATATCTTAAGATCCCCGGGTGGTGCAAATGGTTAACACACTCAGCTATTAATGGAAAAGTTGGAAATTCAAGCCCACCCATAGGCACCTCTGAAGTAAGACCCGCTGGTCTACCTCCCCAGAATCAGCCACTGAGAACTTCATGGAGCACAGTTGTGCTCTGACACACTTGGGGTCACCATGAGTCAGAGTTAACTCAATGGAAGCTGGTAAATAAGCATTCAGTGCTGATGCTCCTGGTGGTGTTCTCAGCAGCTGCTCCTAAATCACCCATTGTTGACTCTGAGTCTCAAGGCCAGAGGAAGAGCTCGATCTTGTTAAGACTGAGGGAGAACAACTGTGTTTGTTTCCTATTGCTGCTGTAGCAAATGATCACAAACGTAGTGGCTCAAAACAACACACATTTCTTCTCATACAGTTACTGTCCTAAACTGAAGGTAGTTAGGAGACCTGTTTCTTTCTGGAGACTTTCTAGCCGAGTCCATTTTTTGTGCTTTTTCTAGCTTCCAGTGCTGCATTCCTTGGCTTGTGGTCCTTCTTCCATCTTCAGAAGTATTTTATTTCTGTAATCTCCTCCTCCTCCTGTAGTCCAGTCTTCCCCTGCCTCTTGCGCTCTCTTTTTTTTTTTTTTTGGTGGGTCATGGCATATAACATTTATTAATATAAATTTCAGTGCAGTTCTACCCTAGCCATTTAGAAAAAAATTAAGTCATAATAGTGAGTTAGATTATGAATTCTCAAACTCATACTTCATCTTTGAGATAAATTTTCCTATAAAATGTAGACATATACACATATATGAAAATGTAATAAGGTATGCACAGTATTTAATAGTAATCTGGAGGACTTTCATAATATATTCTTTTTTTAAAAATTGTAAAATTAAAAGACTAATTTCACTCAAAATTATGTCCTCAAGGTTCATCCATGTTATGAGGTGATTTGCAGTGTCATCGTTATTGTTCAGGGCAGCATAGTATTCCATTGTGTGCACTACCAAAGTTAGTTTATCCAGTCTTCTGTTCATGGGCACTTAAGTTGTCTCCATATATTTGCCATTGTGAATAGTGCTGCTCTGAACATTGGTATGCATGTATCTACTCGAATTTTGTCTTATATTTCTTATGGATATATACCAAGTAGAGGAATTGCTGGTTCATATGATATTTTTATTTCCAGCATTCTGAGGAAGCACCATACTGTTTTCCAGAGTGGTTGAACCATTTTACAGTCCCACCAGCAATGTAGGAGGGTCCCAGTCCACCTTAGCCAGCATTTGTTGTCCTCTGATTTCTTGAACTTCCCTGTTACTGCTGGTGTGAGATGATACCTCATTGTTATTTTGATCTGCTTCTTTCAAATGGGTAACAATCGTGAACATTTCTTCATATGTCTGTTGGCTGCCCGATGTCTTCTTCAGTCAAGTGTCTGTTCCTGTCCTGCGTCCATTTTTATAATTGGATTATTTGTCTTTTTCTTGTAGAGGTGGTGTGGTAGTGTGCCATGGAGTCAGTTCCAACTCATAGTGACCCCGTATAGGGTTTCTGAGGCTGTAAATCTTTAATGGAGCAGAAAGCCTCATCTTTCTCCCACAGAATGGCTGGTAGTGTCAAACTGCTGACCTTGAGGTTAGCAGACCGACTTGTAACCACTACGGTACCAGAGGTGTTGTAGTTTCCTATGAACTTCAGAGATTAGTCCCTTGTCTGATATATGTCATTGCAAAAGATTTTTTCCCATTCTGTGGGCTCCCTTTTTACTCTTTTGGTGAGATCTTTTGATGCACATAAGTATCTAATTTTTAGTGTGTCCCAGTCATCTATTTTTTCCTCTGCTGTTTGTGTGGTTTTCACCATGGTTATTAGTCTATGTCATGTATTAGAGCCCTCAAGTTTGACCTTATTTTTTTCATGGACGATCTTTATAATTCTGGGTTTAAATTTAGATCTCTAATCCAGATTGGGGAGTCCTGGTGTGGTGCTATGGGTTAATGCGTCATACTCCAAAGTCGTTTGAACTGTAAGGTCAGTGGTTCAAGCTCACCAGCTGCACCTTGGAAACGTTATACAGGGTTGCTATGGGTCGGAATCGACTCGATGGCACTTAACAACAAACAATCCATGTTGAGTTGTTTTTATATATGGTGTGAGATAAGGCGTCTTATTTCATTCTTTTCCAAATTGATTTCTAGTTTTGCCAACACCATTTGTTGAAGAGACTGTCTCTTCCCCATTTAATGCATTTTGGCTTTTTGTCAAACATCAGTTGATTGTATGTGGATGGATTTACTTTAGGGTTCTCAGTTCTGTTCCATTAATCTATGTGTCTTTCATTATACCAATGGCAGGCTGTTTTGACCACTGTGGCCATTGGTTGCTCTGCCTCTTTCTTAAAAGGACCCTTTGTCATTATACCAGGCCCAAGCAGGACACTCTCCCCATCTTGAAATCCTTAACTTTATTACATCTGCACAGTTCCTTTAGTCATATAAACTAACATTCACAAGTTCCTCGGGTTAGCATGTGGACACCATTGGGGGTCGGTCCTGGCTCCTGGTCCTGTGGTATGACTTGGACCACCCACCACCCCAGACCCCATCAGGCCAGACATCTGCAGAGGATGCCCTGCTGTCATTCCATATCTGCTCTAGGTCCCGTCTGTCTCCCCAAACAGACTCTGAGGACAGGGCCCGTGCCTCAGTCTGTTGTATCCCCAGTGCCTGGTTATATGTTTGTGGGTGAAGGCGGCTGGGCCCTGATGTGCCGCGTGTGTTCTTTCAGGCCATGGCGAGTGCCACTGTGGAGAATGCAAGTGCCACGCAGGTTACATCGGGGACAACTGTAACTGCTCAACAGACATCAGCACGTGCCGCGCCAAGGATGGCCAGATCTGCAGTGACCGTGGGCGCTGTGTCTGTGGGCAGTGCCAGTGTACAGAGCCAGGAGCCTTTGGGGAGACGTGTGAGAAGTGCCCAACCTGCCCTGATGCCTGCAGTACTAAAAGGTAATAATGGCTACCATGTCCCCCACTACAGCCTCAATCATTCCAGCTTGTCAGCCCAGGTCATGCTCCATCGGGGCTTGTCTCCTAGCCAGGCAGCCCTCAGGGGCCAGGGTAGCTTCTCAGCCCACTTACCCCGCCCAGGCCTTCCTGAGGTACCAAATTCTTAACTGCATTAACTAAACTGGCATTTCCCAAAATAGCATCTGTGAAGCTGGTTCCATGGGGAAAAATAAAACAAAACACCTCCACCAGCATTCTATTCCTAAACAAGTTTAGAAATGACTGGATTACGGAGTTGAATGAAATTAAACTGATTGGGGCTCAAAATAGCATGTCTCTGGAATCTGGGAGCCTTGAGTGTGGTTATGTGTGTATGCTGTTGTGAATTTCCAAGAGGAGAGTGAGGATGTATCCTTTTTCCAAATGGATTTGACTCCTTCCACATTAACATCTCCCAAACAATGTATCACGGAACACCCATTTGGGAAATGCTGCTTTCAACAAAATATAATGAGAAGGTAAATTGGATGGGAAAAGACACCCGACCTAGAAATGAACCGCAAGGGCGTTTGAATTTTCTGCTCCACTAGTGTGCTAGTGCAGCACTGCGCTGCTGATGAATGTGGAATGGTCCAGATTTGGGCCGTGGACATCACAGAGCTGTGCTGACCCTCACCCCACCCCCACAGCTCTGCCCGTCACACAAGTGAGAAGGAATTAAAGGAATCAAGGAGCCATGGCTTTCTGGAGAGCAAGGGTGACGTTTGTTTTGCAAATGTGTTGCAGAAACAGCTGTGTCATCATTACCCATGCCAAGGAGCCAGGAGGGAGGGCACAGATAATCAGAAACAAATAATAACACAAACGCCTTTCTCTTTGGCTAGGGAACACGACTATGCAATTTTCTTTTGGCAAAGTTCCCTTCCAAATATCTGGCTCTGGCTGAGAATGAAATGAGTTCATGCTCCCTGAGCCTCCAGTGACTGCTGGTCGGCCATGCTCAGAAATGTTCTCGTGGCAGCGAAAAGCCAGCCCTGGGTCAAACGTTTGCCAGTGACCCAGGCTGCAGATTGAGAGGCAGGTCATGTTTCATTTTGTTTAGTGATGTTTTATTTTTTATTTTTGAGTCAAGGGAAAAGGAAAGTGGATTCACCACATTAGACTTGCTAAGAGTGGAGAGAGGCATAGTGGTTCTGGGATAGACTTCTAGTTTTCGATGCAGGAGAGGTGGCTTCCTTTTCTGGCCTACGTACCTCTTGCGCTGTAGCCACTACCAACCTGTCAGTGGAGGCTTGCATAATGCTTTTATGATGGAGCATCGAGATAGGAAAGACTGGAAAGGAAGTCTTGAAGATCTACTTCTGAAAATCAGCCAGTGAAAACCCAGTGGATTGCAGTGGATCCACACAGGACTGGGCATTTTGTTCCATTGTGCATCAGTGGAATCCACCATGAGTCCAGTGGATATGGTGGCCCCATGTTCTTTTCTACAAAGAGTAGAAAAAAAGCAGAAACCCAAATAGAAACACCCTGGAGGAGGCAAGTAGGATTCTGGAGCTATTCTGAGCGCTGAAATCAGAAACAGACATTATTCACAAGTTGCCCCTATAGGTGCCCCTCCCAACTCTCACCCAAGCAATATTCTGAGTATCTGCTCCTGGTCCATGGAACACACAAGGTTAATCAGTGGACAAACACACATGGAATCAATGAAAGGACATAACTTCCTCACCTTCCCTTCCTACAGAGCAGCCAGGCAGTCAAAATTAACCAAAGGTCAGTTAGTGAAAAGACCCCAGGGGGAAACAACTCTAGCTTTAAATGTTTAAAGTATTTACTTCCTAAAAGATGTAAACTTAGTAATTTACTTTATTATCCATTAAGCAATACCAAAGGAGCAAGGAGATGCCATAAAGGGGCTTACTTCCTTTGTGTCTCGGAGGCACACTGACTCTGTCTCTTTTACCGTCTAGTTGCAACATGTGTCACACATACACACACCCATCAAATAAAGTCCCTTTGACAGTGACTTATGTAGGGCTGGTTTTCTGTTTGCTTCTTTGTTGAGAGATACCAGGTCTTGAAGTTCTGTGTCCCTTTTTTCTCTGAAGGTTTCAGAGCAATCTCCATTTTCTAGAAGTGACCACACACCCTTCACCTTGGGTGAGGGCCACACTGATCTCACCTGATTTCAATTAGCAGACTGAGCAAAGTCTCAGCAACTTGTTTGGTTTTTTTTAAAAGGCCAGCCTTATATACATGGCTGAAATCTATTACACGTTTCTTGCATGGAGCATGCAAGTTAGACTGATCTGTTCTTATCGATAATTAGGGACCATTTCCTGGTAGTGTTCCAGAGCTGTGTGGTTTAATGACCGCACGGGGCACAGATGGCGGCCTGCTGTGAGTACCCCTGAGACCTGCCGCAGAATCTCTCTTTGCAACACAGCAAATCCAGGAGACTGGAGGAGCAGCTAGGCATCATGACAGACAGACCTGGAGCCACCCCTTCTTGGTCCTCTGCCAAATCTCCACTGCTTGCCCCCTGGGGCTCTGGCTGGTGGTGGGGTAAATGCAAACATTACCAACTTCTGTTTCTAACTCCAGAATGTTTCCATGAAGTCAGTCCCAGGAGACTGGGGTTTTGTGGGCAATTCTGGAATAGTGGAATTCTTAAACATTTAGAATCCTCTTTAAATGTTTGTCAACACTTTCCTTTTGTGATCTACTCACTTGCATCTTCTGTTAAATTTCATATTGTTTTATTTTGGTGAAAAAATACACAGTAAAAATATACTCATTCAACACACACACTTCATTGACAATGGTTCCACACTCCATCTTGTGCCACCACTCTTATTATCTCTGTCCATATTGTTTCATCTTTGCCAGCCCACACTCTCTGCCCCTCAAAGTTATTTGTGCTTTGTCGTCATTTTGATCCCACAGAGGTAATTCTTTTAGAAGCAGGCATTGTTTATTGAGCTAAACTGGTGTTTTGTTTAAAGATGACTTTGTGGGATAGTTGGTTTAAGGTTTAAAAGTTATTTCCAGGTAGTAGATTCAGGGAATGATTCCTCCAGTTTCAGTGTATCTAGGAAGTCTGGTTTCCAATTGAGAATTTGAAGACCCATTCCATAATTTTCCTCCTTTTGGTCAAGATCTGTCTTTTGGGTTCCTGAATCAAAACAATCAGTAATGGTAGCTTGGCACCATCCATTTCTTCTAGTCTCCTCATAAGGGAGGTTCATGGAGGCAACCAAACCTGCAGACCAATTTCTTCTCTGATCCTCTTTTGTTACTCAAGGTGAGTAGAGACCAAATGTTGTATCTTGGATGGCTGTTGAGCAAGCTTTTCAGACTCCAGGTACTCTTCACTGAACTAGGAGGCAGAGCAGGAACTCTTAAAACTCCATTAGGTCAGGCCCATGAAACCACTGCCCTAAACCTTTGAACCAAAAACCTAATCCCAATAAGTTGGTAACTAAGTAGAATCAACAACTGCAGCTTCTTTGTGTCTGTGGTACAATTAAATATTTGTCATTTCACCCTTTTTTTTCCTCTAGTATACAACTTATTGACATCAATTACAATAGTCAAGATGTGTAACGGTTATCCTTAGTTCAATACCAGTTTTCCCATAGTAGACAAACATTCAGTACTTCCCCAAAAAACAATTCCCCTTCTCCGTTCCTTCTCTTGCTCCTGGTAACCACTAATAACTATTAGTTGATGTTTTTTTGTTTTGTGTTTCGGAGGGGGGGTTGGGTTTTTTAATTTATCAATTCATACAAGTGAGACTATATAAAATTTGTCCTTTTGTGATTGACTTATTTCATTCAGCATAAGGTCTTCATGGTTTGTCCATGTTATATATAGTATGTATCAGGGCATTGTTTTGCTTAGAGTAGTATTTCATAGTGGTGGGGAGGTGGTGGTGGTGTGCCGCGGAGTCAGTTCCAACTCATAGTGACCCTGTACAGGGTTTCTGAGGCTGTAAATATTTACGGGAGCAGAAAGCCTCATCTTTCTCCCACGGAACATCTGGAAGTTTCGAACTGCTGACCTTTCGGTTCGCAGCCCAATTTGTAACCAATACGCTACCAGAGCTCCTTAGTATTCCATAGTATCTATGTACAATTTGTGTATCCATTCACCTGCTGAAGGGCACTTGCATTGTTTCCATGTGTTTGCTATTGAGAATAGTGCTGCATTGAACATCAGTACACAGATGTCTGTTCATGTCCTTACTTTTAGGTCCCTTTGTGAAATGGCCTAGGAGTGGGATTGCTGGATCACACTGGAGTTCTATTTCTAGTGTTCTGATGGATTGTTACACTGTTTTCCACAATGGTTAGACCATTTTCAGCAGCAACCGACATGGGTTTCCAACTTCCCACATTCTCACCAAAATTTTTTTTTCTTTTCTGTTTGTGCTCACTTCTATTCTAGTAAGGGTGAGGTGGTATCTTACTGTAATTTTGATTTGCCTCTAATGGGAGCTCTGGTAGCATAGTGGTTACAAATCAGGCTGCAAACCTTAAGGTCAGCAGTTCGAAACTACCAGCCACTCCGTGGGAGAAAGATGAGGCTTTCTGCTCCCGTAAAGATTTACAACCTTGGAAACCCTGTACAGGGTCGCTATGGATCGGAACCGACTTGACAGCACTTAACAACAACAACAATGGCACCATGGATCAGCACTGTACTGTGAACCACAAGGGAGTTCAAACCCACCAGTTGCTCCTTGGAAACCACCTACAGGGTTACTATGAATTGGAACCTACTTGATGGCACTTATTCCTTAGAAACCCTGTACATGGCCGCTATGATTTGGAAGCGACGGCACTTAACAACAATAACAATGCCATTGTTATTGTTGTTAACTGCAAGAGCGGAGGATCAAACCCACCAGCTGCTTTGTGGGGGAAAAATGAGACTACCTGCTCCCATAAAGATTTGCAGTATCAGAAACCCTACATAGAGTCACTGAGTTGGAAACGACTTGATGACAGTAGGAATAGCTAATGATAGTGAGAATCTTTTCATGTGTTTTCTTGGCTACTTGAACATTCTCTTTGAAGTGTCTTTTCATGCTCTTTGCCTGTGTTTAAATTGAATCATTTGTCATTTTGTTGTTAAATTGCAGGCGTTCTAGATATATTTTGGATATTAGACCCTTATTAGATATGTGGTTACTAAAGTTTTTCTTCCTGTCTGTAGGTTGCCTGTGTACTCTTTTGATCATTTAAAAAGAAAGTTTTACTTTTGTTATTGTTGAAAATATGCACAGCAGAACGTATAGCAATTCAACAAATTCTGCATGTACAATTCAATGACATGGGTACATTCTTCAAGTCGTGCAACCCTTCTCATCCTTCTTTTCTAAGTGGTTCTGTTTATTTCTTAGACTTCACTGCTGTCTGTTTGATCCCAAAAGCACCATGCTCAAGGGAAACATTTTCACTAATGAAGCGAAACAACTGTTCAGTTTAAGGAGCCCTGTTGGCACGGTGTGTTAAGCATCCACCAGCTGTTCTGCAGGAGAAAGCTGAGGCAGTCTGATTTTGTAAAGATTTATAGCCTCGGAAACCCTGGGGAGCAGTTCTACTCTGTTTTATAGGATCGCTATGAATCAGAATCAACTTGACAGCAGTGAGTTTGATTTTATTGTTCTGTTTTAAGACTACTGGGGATATTTTTGGTTTAAGGTTTAAAGCTTATCTAGCGGCAATAGTTCCAGGGATTCATTCACCCTCCGTGGCTCTGGAAAGTCAGGAGACCATTATAATCTGAAATTCATTTCTATATCCAGAGCCCCACCCCCACCGCTTTGATCAGGATTCTCCAATATCATCTCTGATCGAAGTGTTCAGTAACAGGAGCTGAGTATAATCTGGCCCTTCTGGTCTCATTTGTTTATGGAGACAATTAGCCACACCTTCCAGTTTTTCCTCCTCCTGTTCCTGACTTGCCTTCCTCTGTTACTCCAGGTGGATAGACACTAATTATTGTGTCTTAGATGGCTGCTCTTAGATGGCTGCTTACAAGCTTTTAACAGGCACTATGCAACAAATGAGAAGCTGTATTAATAGATTGAGCTGTGCCCCTCAAACTGTGTTTTAAATCCTAACTTCTATGCGCCTGGCTATAATCCTGTTTGGGAATGGTTTGTTTTTGTTATGTTAATGAGGTATGATGCTCATAGGGTAGATTTTGAGAGAAATGTTGTTCTGACCAATAGTGTAGGATTCTCAGGCTTTGAGCTTGATGTTGTTGTTGTTGTTAAGTACTGTGGAGTCGGTTCTGACTCATAGTGACCCTGCACAGGATTTCCGAGGCTGTAAATCTCTACGAGAGCAGAACGCCTCATCTTTCTCCCGTGGAACAGCTGGTAGTTTCGAACTGCTGACCTTATGGTTGGCAGCCCAGCTCCTAACCACTACGCTACCAGAGCACCTTTTGAGATTGATAAAAGAGATAAAACAAGCAACCTCCTTTGCAGGCCACTGAGCACTGCTGCGTCCCTCACGAAGTCCCCACAAGGTAAAAGTCAGCCAGGTGGTCATTCCCAGTTCTCTCCACCCTGAAGTTGAGTTCTCACTCTCCTTTGTGTGGCGCTGTAGAATGAGCACTCGACCATAAATAAGGGCAGTTGGAACCACAAGCTTGGCGGTTCAAACTCAGCAGCCACTCTTTGGAAACAGACACTTAACAACCATCCTTTGTGTACTCTGCCACACCCTTCAGTCCACTAGAGTGGTAGGGACCTTTCATTGTGAATGTAACCATCCTTTAAGCAAAGCTTGGCTCCTCCAGTTCTGCATTCTGGGGAGGAGTCTTCTTCTCCTTGATGCAACTCAGAATGTCTGGAACAGGGGTTGGACAACATTGTTTGACACTGAGTTGATTTAGACTCATAGTGGCCCCATGTGACAAATAGAACAACTGCCTCACAGGGATATTTATGGGAGCAGATGGCTAGGTTTTTCTCCCACAGAGCCTCTGTGTGGGTTTAAACTGCCAACTTTTTAGGTGCTTGTTGAGTGCTATTAAGTCGGTTCCAACCCATAGCAACCCTATATAAGGTTTCTAGCAGCTGAGCAAAGATGTCAGCTTGAGGACTAAGGCGCGCCTGACCCAAGCCATAGTATTTTCAATAATCTCATATGCATGCAAAAGCTGGACAGTGAATAAGGAAGACCGTAAAATTGATGCTTTTGAGTTATGGTGTTGGAGGAGAATATTGAAAGTGCCAAGGGCTAACAAAAAAACAAACAGATCTGTGTTGGAAGAAGTGCAG
>NW_006408648.1:4518214-4519933 GCF_000296735.1 Chrysochloris asiatica | reverse complement strand
GCAAGAAAGGTAGGAGCAGAATCATTCTCTGAGGTCAGACATCTGAAGATGGGGGAAAATGAAAATTTCAGGACCCTGTGGGGCCCAGACTCGGCGCCAAGGACTGGAATCTACATGGTTAGGAGCCGCAGGTAAAAGCGCAACTATTGTACAGCATCTAACATCCACATTTATTTCCTTTTTTCCAAAGAGAATGTGTCGAGTGCTTGCTGCTCCATTCAGGAAAGCCAGCTGGCAACCAGACGTGCCATAACTATTGTAAAGACGAGGTGATCACATGGGTGGACGCCATTGGTGAGTGCAATGGAGGGGGTCTTACCTAGCCTTCTGCCTGCTTTGGAATCTTGACAGACACTTAGATTCTCTCCCAGGGGACCATCTTCAGGGCTGCTGGGGAGAGGGAAATAGTTGTACTTAGGAGGCAAAGCCCAGATTCCCAAGAGATTCCAGGTTCCACAAGGTACAAAAAAAATCACCTTGTTCCATACATTTTTACCCCCTTTCTGGAACCCAGTTCCTTCTTAGCCACATTTTCTTTGCCTAGCAAGTAATATTGGAGTCCTGGTGTGGCACTGTGGGTTAATGCATCAAACTGCAAAGTTGTTTGAACTGCAACGTCGGTGGTTCAAGCTCACCAGCTGCTCCTTGGAAACCCTATACAGGGTCTCTAAGGGCAAGAATTGACTCGACAGCACTTCACAAGTAATATTAGCTGCATGGATTTCTGGTGTGGCACTGGACATTGAATCACAACGTCTGCAGTTCAAACCCACCAGCTGCTCCTCAGGTGGTGGTGTGCCAGGGAGTCGGTTCTAACTCATAACGACTGTAAGTCTTTCTCCTGTAAAATGGCTGGTAGTTTTGAACTGCTGACCACAGTCGGATTCGTAACCACTACACTACCAGAGCCCCATACTGATAAGTGTTACACCATGGATGAGCCTTGAAAATATTACGCTGAATTAATCAGATACAAAAGGCCACATATTCTAGTTCTATGAATTACCTAGAACAGTAATCTATGGAGACGGAAAGTTAGGTTAGCAGGAGACAGGGCGTGGATACCTGGGGGGTTAAGATTAACGGTAAACAGGCATGGGGTTTCATCATTTTTCTTTTTTTATTATGATTGAATATTTACAGAGCAGGTCCATATTCTACTCCATAATTCATACATATTGTATGTAGTTCATGTAATCCCCACAGTGTGACTGACACCCCTGTTTTTCCGGTTTCCATTCCTAACCCTTCTGACCTTTGTCCATCTCAAATGGTTGATTATCCTAAGGTGTACGTACATACCTCACTAATATCATTGTTCCTGTTAAGTGCCATTGAGTCGCTTTCGACTCATAGCAACCAACTTTGTGGTCCAGTGCTTTATTCAATAGCACCACCCGCTTACTGTTTGGTTAAACATGGAGACAAAGTGAGCTCAGTTCCAGACCTAATTTTGACAACTCAGGGCCATAGTCGGGGGTTCTTCCAGTGTCTATCCAACCAGAAAGCCTGCTCTTTTTTATGAGTTTGAGTTTTGTTACATAATTTTCTCCCACTCTATCCAGGACCTTCCAGAGCAGGTGGTAGTGGTACCTGGGCATGACCTAGTTCTTCTGGTCTCTAATTGTTTCCCCAGCTCTTCAATTTCCTTCCTTTTTGTCTCCCATCATCCCAGGCTCCTCTTGCTAGCCTTGAGCTCTGGCTTCAGCACATGCCCAG
>NW_006408648.1:4509844-4517247 GCF_000296735.1 Chrysochloris asiatica | reverse complement strand
GCCCCCTTCTGAAACTCCCCGCTTCCCCGGCCCCTCAGCTCCCTACACCCCTCCGCCATGGGATTGCCAGAGGTCTGTAGCATATTTCTACTTTGTTTCTTCTAGTGAAAGATGACCAGGAAGCTGAGCTTTGTTTCTACAAAACTGCCCAGGACTGTGTCATGATGTTCACCTACGTGGAACTCCCCAGTGGGAAGACCAACCTCACGGTCCTCAAGGAGCCAGGTGGGTGAGAGCCAGGTTCTGCCCACACAGACATTTGGGGTGTCTGGTGCCATTCATTCTGAGCTCTGGGGATATATCACCATTCTCCCCTCCTTGCCCTTTCCCAAACTCCAGAGAGAGGAGAGATCCAATCCCGTAGAGGAGCCAAGATATAAGGTCTCCCCTAGAGTTTAGAAGAAAGGTAGTTATACAGCTGGGACCACTGTTGGAGGGATGGGAGTTACTCGGGTTTTGGAGGAGACAGAGCAAACATTGGGAAGTGGTAGTGAGGAACTACTTTGTGTATGTGCTGGGCTGGGTGGTTGGGGCATTCCTTGAGACCCAGAGAAATATCCTGGCTGGGCTGCTGCTTCCCTGAGTGGATTCCAAGGACAGATGCAGGAATGTGGAGGGCTGAGTCCAACATTCCTGCATGCTGCTGCACTCAGCTCCCTGGGCCCCAGGAGAGCAAGCTTTCATCCACTGAAACTGTCATACACAGACAATTCTGCTTTGGGCCCAGGAGCCAAACAATTTTTGCATGGAGTGCCTGGGAGATTGCAGTTACTAGAGGTGATAAGGTAGGAAGGAGAAAAAAATTGCTCTATTTAATTCCTAACACTGAAAACTGTTTTTTTGAAATTGGGCCAAAGTATATCCTGTGCCTTCTTTCCAGGGCAAGAGGCAGAAGCTAGGGAGTGTGTGTTTAAGAATGAGGCTTTGTTTCCAGCACTTGTCTGTCAGTTTGCTGTATTGTGGTGGCTTGCATGTTACTACTGTTTTAAAACACCAGCAGGGTCACCCCTGGTGGACAGGCTTCAGAGCAGTTTCCAGATGAAGGCAGACTAGGAAGGAGAGACGGACTACTTCAGAATATTCAGTTACTGACAGAACACTGTCAGATATAGTGCCAGAAGATGAGCCCCTTAGATTAGTAGGCACTTGGAAAGAGCTGCCTCCTCAAAGTAGAGTTGACCATGATGATGTGAATGGAGTAAAGCCTTTGGGACCTTCATATACTAATGGGGCACAACTCAAAGTGAGGAGACGCAGCTGTAAACATACATTAATAATTAGAACACAGGATATGTGGAGTATGAATCTAGGAAAATTGGAAGTTGTCAAAAATGAAATGGAATGCATAAACATTGCTATCCTAGACATTATTGAGCTGAAATTGACAATCACATGGTTTACTATTTATGCCTGTAATGACAAATATCTTGAAGTACTATGCTGTCTGTGATAGGATAATATCCATACGCATACAATGAAGACACATTTTCACACCAACTACCTACCAAAGCCAGTGATAATGAAATTAATTCTACCAACTTCTTCAGTCATTGAAATCATGCAAGAAGATGTATTGATAATTACTGGCTTACTGGCGATTTGAATACGCAGGTTGGAAACAAAGGGAAAAATCAACAGTTGGAAAATATGGCCTTGGTGATAGAAATGATGGCGCTTGCATGATAGAATTTTGCAAGACCAATGACTTGTTCATTGTAAATACCTTTTTTTAAAAAAAGACTATACACATGGATCTCAACAGATGGAATACACAGAAATCAAATTGATTACATCTGTGGGAAAAGCTCTACATTATCAGCCAAATCAAGGCCATGGGCAGACTGTGGAACAGACCATCAATTGCTCATATGCAAGTTCAGACTGAAGTTGAAGAATCTTAAAGCAAGCCCATGAGAGCCAAAATATCTTGAACATATCCCACCTGAATTGAGAGATCATTTCAAGAACAGATTTGATGAATTAGACACTAATGATTGAAGACCAAAAGAGGTGTGAGATGACATCAAGAACATCAGAAGGCCATTGACACAAGAAAAAGGCTAAAACATATGTCAGAAGAGACTGAAACTTCCTTTCTAGCATAGAGATGCTAAATTATTGAGATAAAAAAAGCTAAGTAGAAATGTTCAAAGACCTGGAGTTAGAAAAGCAAAAGGGAAGAACACACTCAGCATTTCTCAAACTGAGGGAAATGAAGTATGAAGTAAAAAGTCAAGCCTCGACTTGTACATACACAGAACCACTGTACCAAAATGAAATGATTGCTATTTAACCATTTTAAGAGGATACATATAACCAAGAGCCAATGTTACTAAAGGAAGAAGTCCAGTGTGCACTGAAGGCATTGGAAAAGAACAAGGTTCCAGGAATTGATGGAATACAAATTGAAGAAATCTTTCGACAAACTGATGCCACACTGGAGGTACTCACCCAGTGCACTCATTCATGTAGACCAAGCAATTTGGAAGATAGCTATCTGACCAGCTGATGGAAAGAGATCCATATCTGTGCCTATCTGTGCCCATTCCAAAGACAGGTCACTCAGTGAAATGTGGAAATCATCAAACAGTATCAATAATATCGCATGCAAGTAAAATTTTGCAAAAAAACTAAAAAATGGCTGCAATATTACAATTGCCAGAGGTTCCAGCTAGATTCAGACGAGGACTTAGAATGAGCGATATCATTGCTGACATCAGATGGATCTTGGCTGAAAGTGGAGAATACCAGAAAGTTGTTTACCTGTGCTTTACTGACTATGAAAAGGTTTTCAGTTGTGTAGATCATGACAAATTATGTACAACATTGTAGAGAATGAGTATTCCAAACACTTCATTGTGCTCACGAGAAACCTGTACAAAAACCAAGAGGCAGGCAGTTCACCAAAATTAGGAAAGCCAGGATTGTATTCTTTCACTATATTTATTCAATCTGTATGCTAAGCAAATAATCCAAGAAGCTCGATTATATGAAGACAACCTGAGATATGCAGATGATACAACCTTGCTTGCTAAAAAGTGACGAGGACTTAAAAGACCACAACCTTTGGTATGGGTTGCACCTCAAATGTGAAGAAAACAAAAATCCTCACCACGGACCAGGAAACAACATCATAATAAAAGACTGCAGTTGTCAAAGACTTCATTTTGCTTGGATCTACTATCAACACTCTGGAAAGCAACAGTCAAATCAAATGACATACTGCATTAGGCAGATTTACTACACAAGACCTGTCTTTAAAGTGTGCAAGAGCAAAGAAGTCAATTTCAGGACTAAGGTATACCTGACCCAAGCCATGGTATTTTCAATAGTCTCATATACATGGGAAAGTTGAACCATGAACCATGAATAAGAAGACTGTAGGAGAATTGATGCATTGATGCATTTCAGTTATGGTGTTGGAGGACAATATTGAAAGCACTGTGGACTAACAAAAACCAAACCTGTGTTGGCAGAAGCACATCCAGAATGCTCCATAGAGGACTATAGCTGCGAAAACCAGGTAGGGTATGCTCTGGTGAGAAGAGAGGGAGATCTCACAAAGGAAGCACTCATAGAACAACTCCAGAGCTCCAGATCTACCATAATATCCAGGACATCAGTTTCCCACACTTGCAAGTGAAAAAACCCCACAATATTAAGGAAAATATGGGCGAGTTAGGAATCTGGAGACAGGACTCCCTTGGTGACTACCCCGCCAGAGTTTAGATGGCGGGGCTAAAGACAGTCTGGTGCAGAAGCATCTGCAAAAAAAAAAAAAAAAAAGATGCAGGAGAATCTTTCTCCCTGTCCCACCTTCATTGCTCAGCCCAGACATCAGGCAGGACAGTTTTCCCACTTTACAGAGAAAGGGAGTTTGGCGGCAACTTATGATGTCACCCGTGGAGTCACAGATCCAAACTTTTCCCAAGCTGGACCCCTTACATCAGTCCATTGTGGAGTAGGTTCCCACTGCAGGGTACCCTGTGTGGGGTTCCAAGGCTGTGGGTCTGAGCGAGAGCAAAGCGCCTCACCTTTCTCCCGAGTAGCGGCTTGTGGTTTTGAGTTGCTGTCCTTCCTGTCCATGACCGCTGTGCTGCCCAAGCTCCCTGTGCAGACCCAATTCAAAGCAATCTGTAAAACCCCAGCATAACAGGACTCAACCATCCCGAGAATTGCACTGTGCACACGCAGATACCTAACTGACCTTCAGAGACAAAGATAGTGAACAATCTTTCTCCAATTAACTCAATATCTACCTGCACACCTCTACTGTAGTGACTAGAGGAGGAGCCGGAGAGAGTGGTCAACCCCCGTGCCCCCTTGGTGTAGCTAAGGACAGTTGACCACAGCTTCATTTCAGTTCCAATGTGGTGATTTTTGTCTATGCATTTTTATTATTTCTGCCTTTGGTCCTTCTGATCACACATCTTTTGCTTTTTCTCCCTACATTACCCAAGAAGACACAGCAATCGTGGTCACATACCCAAGCTATAAGCATACCCTGTAATATTCCACCAATTAGACAAGACCCAACAACACCCGCTAAGCATTACATGCGAAAAGGGAAGCCTATCTCCTGATCATATTCACCAGGAGACACCCAGTAAGCAAACAACAAACGTTCAAGCGTTCATTTAAGGTTATAAAAAAAGCAACAAATTTTATCAAAACATGCCCCAAAACAGAAGAGAGTTGCTGATGCAAATGAGCTGGAGAGAAACGCTTTATAGAGGAGGAAGAGCAGGTTTTGGATATGCCTAAGAATTCAGAAGAATGATATGAAAACAAATACAAATGCTCCGAAAAGGGGTGGAGGAAAACAAGGAAGAAGTCAGGAAAATACTACAAGAGCAATCAAATAAGACTGATACAGCATTGGAAACAATTCAATGCCTGCAAAAAGATGTCCATACGCTGAAAGGGGAAAGGAGCAGATTAGAAGAGACAGAAGCCTGAACTAGTGAGCCGGAAGACAAATCTCTCAATACTGCTAAGATAGACGAGCAAGCTGATAAAAGGAAAAAAAAAAAATCTGTAGACAGTCCACGATTCATGCTGGATAACATGAAGAGGAACAATGTAAGAATTATTGGCATTCCGGAACAGGAAGAAGCAGAGAAGTCCCCAGAGGAGACAGTTGGAGAGTTTCTGGAAAAAAATGTCCCAAACATCTTGAAAGATGAGAAGATAAAACATTCAAGAAGCCGAACGTACCCCAGGAAGGATAGACCCCAAAAGAAAGTCACCAAGACATAATAAAGACAAGGAAAGAATACAAAAAGCAGCCAGGGAGAAGATAAATGTCACTTTTAAGGCAGGCAAGAAGGCAATGGGGAGACATATACAAAGCCCTACAAGAAAAAAACTGTCAACCAAGAATCATCTATCCAGCAAAACTATCAATCAAATACAGTGGTGCGATCAAAACATTCCAGGATGAACAGAATCTGAGAGATGTTATCAAAACCAATCCAACACTTCAAAACATCCTAAAGGGAGTTCTGTGGACTGAAAACCAACAAGAACAGACAACAAAACAGATTGACAGGCATTGCAACACCACCTAGAACACAGTCAACAGATAGCAGAGTCCAGAACAAGACTACAACAACAAACTCAAAAGGAACTGGGAGGTCAACTGAAGATCAAAATTATATCCATGTCAAAGAAGGGATAAACGTAGCAACAGAGACCCAGGTGGTGAGGATGCCAGGTAAATTACAGGATACAATCGATTATCTTAAATGGACAGAAAAGTTAGACTACAAGGTAACCCCAAAATAATGCTTCACAACTTACATAAAAATGAATTTCCAAGCGAACTTGAAAACTAAAAAGAAACCGACAAGAAATAAATAGCACAAAAAACTAACCCAACATAAGAAGGAATGCAGAACAAAAGATGAACAGCACCACCAAAATAACATAATGGCAGCAATTAATAATTACATTGAATGTCAATGGATTGAATGCACCAGTGAAGAGACAGAGGCAGAATGGATAAGAAAACAAGACCCTTCAATATGCTGCCTGCAAGAGACATACCTTACACACAAAGACAAAAACAGACTAAAAGTTAAAGGACAGAAAAAAAATTTACCAAGCTAACTGCAACAAGCATGAGTGGCCATACTAATCTCTGACAAAGTAAGACACTATCTCAATAAATATATATGCTCCCAATGAAAGAACACCAAGATACATGAAGCAAACCTTACTGGAATTGAAGAAATAGATTGTGAGATTTTCACACACCACGCTCTAAAAGGGACAGAACAACCAGAAAGAAACTAAACAAACACAATCAACCAACCAACTTGACCTTATAGATGTATACATTCTTCTCCAGTGCGCATGGAACATTTTCCAGAATTGACCAGTGTGCTGGTCACAAAGCAAGCCTCCATAAATTTACAAACATCAAATTTCTACTAAGCATCTTCTCAGACCACAATGCTATAAAACTAGAAATCAACAAGACCAAGGCAATAAAATCTAATACATGGAAAAAAACACCAGAATGCTCCATAGAAGAAGCCAAGATGGCCAGACTGTCCCTCATACTTTAGACAATTTATCAGGAAGGGATAGTCCCTGAAGAAGGACATCATGTTTGGTAAAGTGAAGGTCAACAACAGGGACTGGCACAGTAGCAGCTGACAGATCAAATGTAGCAACGATTGTGAGGTTAGCACAGGATCAGACAGTGTCTTATTCTGTTGTTCTTTTTCTTCAATTCACAACACCACAAAATGTTTTTCCAAATTGGACCAAACCACATCCTGTGCAAGAGGCAGAAGGGGAGCAATGTGGTGCCGGCCCAGGATGCATGCCTGTAAGAATGAGGCTTTGTTTCCAAGGCCTGTCCCTGATTCCTTGTAAAATAGCACATTGATTCCACACTCAAAACGAAAACCCAAACCAAAGCTGCCAAGTTGATTCTGAACTGCCCCTCTTGTCTTTCCAAGACTGTAAATCTATGCAGAGGAAAACTACTACACCTTTCTCCTATGGAGTAGCTAGTGGTTTTGAACTGCCAACCTTCTGGTTAGCAGCTGAGCTGCTGCTTAACCACTGTACCATGAGGGCTTCTTGATGCCACACTAAGGGCTTGCAAATGTTGGCTGACCCCAGCCCGGTCCTCAGCAGAAGTAGCTTCAGAGTACCTCTCAGAAGTAGCTTCAGAGTACCTCTTGCCTGCACAGTTGGCAGCATCTTCATGAAAGCTGAGACACTGTCCAGCACCCCACCTATATGACTGGGCTGGGGCTTGGATACTGCAAGCTGGAGAAATTTCAGCCGTGTACCCAGCGTATGGGCAAAGGGACCTATAGACTCACTGTATATGGCTTTTACAACAGTCACCATCCCTTTCGGAATCTTTCGTTTTCTGTGCTGTT
>NW_006408648.1:4500221-4505804 GCF_000296735.1 Chrysochloris asiatica | reverse complement strand
TTTGCTTACTGTGCTTCCTGGTCCCTCTAGAGTGTGGAACTGCCCCAAATGTCATGACTATCCTGCTGGCCCTGGTTGGCAGCATTCTCTTGATTGGGATTGCACTCCTGGCCATCTGGAAGCTGCTTGTCACGATCCACGACCGGCGAGAGTTTGCAAAGTTTCTGAGTGAGCAATCCAGGGCCTGCTACGAAATGGTAAGCCAGTGGGAAACTGGTCATGAAAGAAAATCACCACCTAGAGGTGGCGGTGAGTTCTAGCAAGGCCCACAGCCATTTTAGAAATTAAAAACTAAGACTCAAAGGCTGTGTTCAGCTCTACAGCGAGAATGAGATGGAGAGCAGAGGTGTGGGCGCAGACTAAGGCTGGAAGAACTTCACCACACCCATAGGAAATGGCCCCGATTTCTGATAGTATCAATCTTATCTCCCCCAGTAAACTCTAAGCTCCAGTAGGACTGAGCACAGAGTAAGCACCCACTGAATACCCAGAGTTAGTTTCTGTTAAAGTTGGAAGCGACTTTAGAGACCATCCGATGCTACAGTGCGGTGAAAGGTAACACTCAGAGATGGATGGGGCTTTCTCAGGGAGGCAGAGTCAGTCCCAAGCATAGACTCCCAATGGGTGGTGACCAAGAAAAGGCCTAGAGCCGGATAAGAGCAGATGAACTAACTCAGGCCCCCTTACCTCATGTGTTCTGCAGGCTTCAAACCCGTTGTATCGAAAGCCCATCTCCACCCACACCGTGGACTTCACCTTCAACAAGTTCAACAAATCCTACAATGGCACTGTAGATTGACATCTTTCTCATTGGAGGGATAAAGGTACATGAACCAAACAGTCAAAAACTGCAACGCCTCAGACAACTGCTCCATTCTATCACAGCTCCCTAGAAGGAAAGCGGAGAGAAGCCCTTCCAAGGGAGCCTGGGCGAGGAGCCAGCATGGGAGGAGCACGGGTCCTGCTGCCGGGTCACCGGGCATGGCCACACGGAACTAGCCTCCCCTCAGAGGACCTCGGTGCTTGGCTTTCCCCCCTCATCCTCCTGGGGTCCTGATGAACTGCTGAGTCGCTGGGCTGCCTTCCCTGCCAGGATTGCAAGGTCCGCAGCCTGGCCAGAGGGGGACGGCTGTTGGCAAGTGTCAGAGTATGTAGCACCAACACCCCGTCTGGCTGTTTTTCACAGTGATGGTTTTTATATGAAATAAAAGGCTCGTGCATTTATGGCGTCACTCAGATTACTGGGAAGGATCGGCCTGGTGGCTTTGCCTTGCCCTTTCTGGTGGTGGTGGGATTACTGAGAAGCCTGTAGAAGGCACATTGTTTGTGTTTGCAAGTGTCAACTTCCCTTCTCCTGGCCCATGTTTTGTTTAGTGCTTTTGTAGTGATAGGGAAAGTGATTAGTTTGTGATTGAAAGTAAAGATTAAAACCAAAAGACTTCGTTTTTGACTGACACTTTTCTCCAATTGGAATGGCATGTGACCTTTTCTGAATGATCTTGCATGGTGCCCCCCAGTGGGGACTTAAAATAAAGGCTTGTACTTCCTCAGGGCATACAACACAAACCAGTCCAATATACCACACTAGGAGTCAGGACAGTTGGGGTGGCTCAAGGGCGGGCTAGACAGGTGCCTTTGGACTTCCCTAGTTTTTGTTTGAATAAAATTCTAGGATAAAAACTGAAAACCACCCCCTGGCCTCCCCTGAGATGCTAGGTTTGATCTGGATTGTGCAAATGAGGGCAGCTGAGTAGCTTGTTTGGCATCACAGAAACACACAAGCCACCAGCAGGGTGGCAGAAGTCAATGAATAAAAGAGTCTAAAGAAGAACGGATACATTTGAAGTATGGTGTTAGGGAAGAATTCTGAATGTACCATGGACTGCACAAAGAATAAAACAAAACTATCTTGGTAGAAGTACAGCCAGAATGCTCCTGAGAAGTAAAGATGATGAGACTTGGTCTCTTGTACTTTGGACATGTTATCAGGAGTGACCAGTCCCTGCAGAAGGACATGGTAGAAGATCAGAGAAAAAGAGACCATCCATGAGATGGACTGACACAGTGACTGCATCAGTGGACTCAAACATGGGAACGATTGTGAGGATGGCATTGGATCAGATAGTGTTAGGTTCTTTCATACATAGGGCCGCTATGAAACAGAAGTGTCTTCAACAGCACCAAAAAACAATAAATTGAGAAAAACACAGGATTTGGGAAGAAACTTGTGGGTTTCCTGGAGACCAATCATTAACTTGCTCTTAACAAAACACTATTGAGTAGACCCTAAAGGGTGATTTGCTCTGGGTATAATATGTAATGTAAACTAAGGATGTTTCATTTCCATCATTGTGTTGATGGCTACCAACTGCTGACAGTGCTCTGCTGCCCTCTTCTGGAAGTTCTTGGAGAAGCGCTTTGGAAATTTCCTTATTTTTGCATGGTTATCTAGCGATCCTGTTGTGCATCTCTAGTGATCTCCTGTGCACAGTCATGAGTCAGAACTGACTTGACAACACTGAACAACAAGAACAACAATCTAGTTATCTGGTGGTGCCTTGGTTAAGGTAACCTAAAGGATGGTGTTTGAAATCCACCCAGCAGTTCCAGAAAGAAACATCTGTTTTTGTAAAGTTTGCTTTTGTGGTTAATTGCCTTCAAGTTGGTTCTGATTCATAGCAAACCTGTAGGGTTTCCAAGGAGCATCAGGTGAATTTGAACCACTGACCTTGTGATTAGTAGTCCAGTGCTTATCCTACAGTGTCATAAACCTTACCACTAAGAAAACCTTATGGGCAGTTCTACTGTCGCATAGGGTTGCTATGAATGGAAATCAGCCCCAGATTATCATTTATTCCATTTAAAAATATATCCACTGAAATGGGCCTTTGAAAACTTTATCTTTCCTTAGCAGCTACTTAGCCAAAGTTGCCCATTTGCCCCCAGTTCCTACTCACACAACAGCTAAAGGAGAGGAGCTTAAAGGTGGGCTGCAGGGCTGTGTGCCCAGGGCATCTGCTCCTCTGCTGGGCTTGTTTGTGGAGAGAAAGGAGGGCTGCTAGTCTATGGCAATTTTAATAGAATTCCAAACAGTACTTACTGCTCTTATGGACTGATTTTTAACAACTTAAACCAAAACCCACTGCCATCAAGTTGATTCTGATACATAGTGACCCTGTATAAGGTTTCCAAGACAGTAATTCTTTACCGGAGCAGATAGCCTCATCCCTTTTCTGTGAAGTGGCTAGTGGGTTTGAACCACAAACCTTGCAGTTAGCAGCCCATGCCTAACCCATAACACCACAGGGCTCCTTTTTCACAATGTATGTTTTCTTAATTGAATAATGCATAGGGGAAAATGGAAAAGTAAAGAGAATCATAAAATCCTTTATAATCACACCACTTAGACGTAACTGATCTTGATCTATCTACAAGGGTGAGTCAAAAGATTACCTGCACTCTGGATATATTAAAACACCTGTTCATGTCTCAAAGCTGATAACACCAAGCATGAACGTAAAATTATTCTGTCAAATAGACGAGTGGCAGTGGATGACATGGCAAATCACTTGAAAAAAAGCCATGGCTCTGCCTAGGAAATAATACATGACAGACTTGGGTTTTAAAAAGTTTTGTGCAAGATGGGTACCGAAACAACCCATGGAAGAACATAAACAGAAGCGCTTGGGACATCTGCAAGCAAAATTTGAACCGATACTCACAGGAAACGAAAAGTTTCTTTTTGGAAAAAAATCATTACTGGTGATGAGACCTGGATTCATCACTACGAGCCTGAGAGTAAACAGCAGAGTATAGAATGGAAACCATCCTCAATCGCTGACCAAGAAAAAGTTTGAAAGTCAGGCGTCAGCTAGAAAATTGATGTTTACAGTTTCCTGGGATTCTCAAGAGCCAATATTGGAACACTATCAGAAAAAAAGGTTCAACAATCAACAATGCTCATTACAGTGACATGCTCACTGAAGAGCTGGAGCCTAAACTTCAAATTAAACACAGAGGACTGCTATCCAAGGGCTTTGTGACCTTGCATGACAATGTACGTCCCTACACCTCTGCCCACACTCGTGACACTCTGCAAAAACTTCATTTTGAGGTGTTAAAGCATCCTCCCTATAGTACTGATTTTGCCCCATCGGACTTTCACCTGTTTGGTCCCCTGAAAGCAGCTCTTTGAGGACAAAGATTCACCTCCAATAAAGAAGTGAAGACTGTGGTGCATTTATGGCTTGCAGGTAAGCCTAAAACATTTATTAATAAGAGAATAGGAAAGCTAGTTGACGAATGGACAAAGTATATTGAAAAGCAAGGAGATTATGTTGAAAAATTATATATTTGTCTTTTCCAAAAATTGACTAAGGACGGCGGGGCTTGATGGCAGATTAGAGAGAAAGGCTGTGCAGACCTCTGCCAGTAGTAACATGGAATATCAGATGAAACAGCTTCAAAAGATGGTCCCAGAACTCTGAACTTCATATAAAGAGATAAATAGGAGGGTCAAAAGCTTACCGCCAATACAGTGGTCAAAACAGCCTGGTACTGGTACAATGAAAGAGACATTGATCAATGGAACAGAATCGAGAATCCAGAAATTAACCCAACCACACATACAGCCAAATGATTTTCAACTAAGAAATCAAAGGCATCCAAATTGGCAAAGAGGAAGTAAAACTCTCCTTGTTTGCAGACAATATGATCCTATACATAGAAAACACCAAAGACTCAGTAAAAAAAACTATTAGACCCCATGGAAGGATTCAGCAAAGTGGCAGGGTATAACATCAACATACAGAAATCAATTGGATTTCTCTACAGCAACAGCAATGATTATGAAAAAGACATTAGGAAAACAATTCCATTTACAATATCCACACAAAAGATGAAATACCTAGGAATAAACATAACCAGAGAAACAAACAACTTATACAAAGAAAATTACAAAACACTACTACAGGAAACCAAAAGAGATCTACAGAAGTGGACGAACATACCATGCTCCTGGATAGGAAGACTCAACATCATGAAAATGTCAATACTACCCAGAGTAATTTACACATAAATGCAATCCCAATTCCAACAACATTCTTCAAAGAGATGGAAAGGACAATTAATAATTTTATATGGAAAGGAAAGAGACCCAGGGTAAGCAAAGCACTGCTCAAAAGGAAGAACAAGGTCAGAGGTCTCTCACTCCCCGATTTCAAACTTTACTACACAGCTACGGTGGTAAAAACAGCCTGGCACTGGTAATATGAAAGAGACATTGATCAATGGAACAGAATCAAGAATCCAGATATCAACCCAACCACCTACAGCCAAATGATCTTCGACAAAATGCCTACGCACATTGCATGGGAAAGAGAAAACCTATTTAACAAATGGTGCTGGCAAAACTGGAAAGTGATATGTAAAAGACTGAAACAAGACCTTTACCTCACGCCATACACAAAAATGAATTCATCATGGATCAAAGACCTAAATGTGAATCCCAAAATTATGAAGATCATCAATGAAAAAATAGGGACAAATGTGAGAGCACTAATTCAGGGCATAGACAGGCTGCCA
>NW_006408648.1:4496907-4499601 GCF_000296735.1 Chrysochloris asiatica | reverse complement strand
AAGTGCCCATCGACTGAAGAGTGGATAAACAAGCTGTGGTACATACACACAATGGAGTACTATGCTACCTTGAAAAATAACAAGGAAGCTGCATGCCACTTCCTAACATGGATGAACCTTAAGGACATTATGTTGAATGAAATCAGTCAATCACAAAAGGAAAAATACTGCATAGTACCACTACTATAAAAGACTGAGGAAAAGAACCCGTACTATCCCACTAAAGTGGATTCTAAGCAGGCTTCTAGGACGCAGGGGTAGGGTTAAAGGCAGGAGGGAAAGGGGGAGCACTGGGCAGGGAGTAGACACAGGACAGTTTGGGTCGGGGGGTGGGGGACAATATACAAGTAGGGAGGGGAACAGAAGAACAAAACAGATGGGAGAACAACTAGACAGGTATGAATGAACTAAATGGGACAGAAAATAAAAAATGATGTAGGCACAGTCTTGGAACAATAGGGTTCTGGGATACAGGGATATGGTTGGAATGGAAAAAAGGAGGGAATAATGTTATGATGCTTGGCTGACTTTTGAACCTTGGTTTCCCATACATTATATTATAAAACAGACACTGGAGAAGGAGAGAAAGGAATAGCCAGAGATGTCACCATAGAAAGCTTGTAAGTCCGTCTTCTGCCTTTAACTGATTGGAATACCTAAAAGGGAACTACGATGTATCCAGTGAAGGAGGTTTCCTGAAGAGCCTCGTCAGCACATAAGAATATAGATCGAAGTCTAACCGCATCCAGACCTTCAGAGACGGGAAACTTTCCTATTGAAAGTGCAAGCAGACCAGCCTGGAGCAGCCAGAAAACCAGAAGGCACTTCTTGAAAGAAAGATCTACAGGAAAAATACAGAACAGTAAGTAAGGGCAGTCCGACTGCTACCACAAGAACAAGCAAGTTGCTAGCCCAGGAGGCATCAAGGCAAGTGGCTGGGTCCTCTCAACGCAGATCCTCTCCTAAGACTAAGAAGCAATGGAAATCCACGCTCTGAATTGCGACCACGCACGTCACCCATAAAGGAAAGTGACCGAAGAACACAATGAACTGACGAACTAAGCCCTGCATCGTTTTGCAGACTACTGCGAACCTGGATGGGGACTCGGTCGGTCAGCAGCGAGGCAGAACCAAGGGACCCATGGGCTCAGAGTCAGTGACACAGCCACATAGGACTAGAGTGGAGAATGAAGCGTCTAGCTGCACCCACACTTGCAGATGATACCCACATGACCTGACTTCAATGACTGGATGAACAGAACTCAACCCGAGGAAGAAGGAAGAGGAAAAAAAAAAAAGAAAGTGTCATCTGATACAAATTGATGAACTGGACCTACACCTATAACTGCAGTAGCTCAAAAGAGGAAAAAATTCCCGGCTACAAGAATTATCTCCAACCCCTTCACACAGAGTGGAAAGGGATGGGCAACGTGAACATTGGCTACCCAGAATGGGGGGAGGGATGCAAAGGTAAGACGTGACTGGCTTACAAGCTTTCAAGAGGGAACCTAGATCCACAGGGCGGGGAGGATAGTGGAGTCTCCAGTGAATGGCACCCAACCTGTCTGGGAAGGGCTGATGAAAAGAAAGGCAGATGGGTCTCATGTGATGCAATGGTGAAAATTGTTACCAGGACTGATTGAGAGGACTGGAAATGTAAAGGTGGATATTTTATAGCAAGGAAGGGAGTGACAGTCTAGGAGCGGAGGGCCCTGGGACCATCAACGGAGAAGAATGGAGAGAGGGACCCCACCCAGAGAAGCAGTGAGGCCTGAGAAGAAGACAGAGAGGACAACGTGAAGAGATGGAGTGCCAGGGGGAATTGAGACCCAGAGAGGGAAAGGGGCTGGGTACTGAGGACCGTGGGGGGGAGGGGGGGAGACATGCAAGGTATACCCTTTCGTTGGGGGATGATGCATGGACAGGAGGGTAACTAAGGCAATGAAATGGTATAGGATAGAATGAATGTAAAACTAATGTTCCCCAATGTAAAATATCACTCAATACACAACAAAACATTCCAAAAAAAGGGCGAAATAGTTACATGTCAACAGTGTTGCATGAAGGTCAGCTGGTTCAAAGAGCTAACCTTTCCATCTGTCTTATAAGTAGGACCAAAGCTAATGAAGATGATTTTATGGAACAAATCATAACCAGATTTATCAATAAAATCCAGAGAACAAAGTCAAATCAAACCAGTGTCTTCCAAGGTCACAGTGCTGAAGGTCAGCTCAGAAGGCTATGGTAACTACTTTTTGCGATTCCCAAGGGGTAATCGTCATAGATTTTCTTGAAGGATGATCACAGGGACTTACTAGGAAGAAGTTTTAAGAAAATTGAAAACCTCACTGGTTAGAAAATTGGCAGATAAGTTGTGCCAACAATTTTTTTCCCATCACAACTCATTCTTTGAAGGTAGCAATGGCTGTCCTATGAGAATTTCATAGAGAAGTCTTTTCTATGTACTCTATAGACTATAGACCTGATTTTGCCCTTCAGGCTTCTTTTTGTTCTCAAAACTCACACAACATTGAAAAGGAACAAAAATGAGTCCCTTGAGAATGCTAAAATGTCCATTTTGATGTGGTGTAAATCGAAGAGTGAAGAATTCTTCAGTGAAGGTTTAGAGAGATAGAAACACAACCTTCAGATGTATATAGACTTAGCTGGAGAATATGTTGAGAAACAATATAG
>NW_006408648.1:4474751-4481145 GCF_000296735.1 Chrysochloris asiatica | reverse complement strand
ACGCAATGGAAATACATGCTCTGATTGGCAACCACACACGTCACCCATAAAGAGAAGTGATCAAAGAACATCAATGAAGCGGCGAGCTAAGCCCTGCGTGGTTCAGCAAACTACTGTGAACCCGGGTGGAGACTTGGTCGACCAGCAGCGAGGCAGGACCTGGGGACTCATGGGCTCAGAGTCAGTGACACAGCCACCGAGAACTAGAGTGGAGAGCGAAGCG
Source organism: Chrysochloris asiatica (assembly GCF_000296735.1). Taxonomy (NCBI): domain Eukaryota; kingdom Metazoa; phylum Chordata; class Mammalia; order Afrosoricida; family Chrysochloridae; genus Chrysochloris; species Chrysochloris asiatica. Next base: position 4,480,922 of record NW_006408648.1, on the reverse strand, counting down.
ACCAGCTGATAAGAAGAGGGCGGACAGACGCAAGAACACCCACACTTGCAGATGATACCCACTTGACCTGGCTTCAATGACTAGATGAACAGAGCTCAACCTGAAGAAGAAAGAAGAGGGAAAAAAACAAAAAGTGTCATCTGACACAACTTGATGAACTTGACCTACGCCTATAAATGCAGTAGCTCAAAAGAGGAAACAAATCCTGGCTCCAAGAATTATTCCCACCCCCTCCACACAAAGAGTGAATAGGGATGGGCAGCTTGAACATTGGCTACCCAGAATGGGGGGAGGGATACAAAGGTAAGAAGTGACTGGCTTACAAGCTTTCAAGAGGGAACCTAGATCCACAGGGTGAGGAGGATGGTAGAGTCTCCAGGGAGTAGTATCCAACCTGTCTAGGAAGGGCTGATGAAAAGAAATACAGATGGGTCTCTTGTGATGCAATGGTGAATAATTGTTACCAGGACTGATTGTGAGGACTGAAAATGTAAAGGCAGATATTTTACAGCAAAGAGGGGAGTGATTAACCTTTCAGTCTAGGAGCGGAGGGCCCTGGGACCATCAATGGAGAAGAGCGGAGAGTGGGACCCTACCCAGAGAAGCAGTGAGGTTGAGATGGAGGCAGAGAAGATGACGTGAAGAGATGGAGTGGCTGGGGACTTGAGATCCAGAGATGGAAAGGGGCTGTGTGCTGAGGACCATGGGGGGTGGGGAGACTTGCAGGGTATACCCTTTGGTTGGGGGATGATGCATGGACGGGATGGTAACCATGGCAATGAAACGATGTATGATAGAATGAATGTAAAACTAATGTTTCCCCATGTAAACTACCACACAATACACAATAAAACATTTATTTAAAAAAAAAGAAAATTATAGACCAATATCCCTCATGAACATAGATACAAAAATTCTCAACAAATTCTAATCAACAGAATTCAACAACACATTAAAAATAATAATAATACATCATGACCAAGTGGGATTCTTATCAGGGATGCAAGCATAGTTCAATATTAGAAAAACAATGTAATCTACTATATAAATAAAAAAAGGAAGAGAACCACATGATCATATCAAGTGATGCAGAAAGGGCACTTGACAAAATCCAGCATCCATTCCTGATAAAAACAGTTAACAACGAAGGAAATGAAGGGAAATTCCTGAACATACTTAAAAGCATACATATAAAACAACAGCCAACATCACTCTCAATGGAGAGAAACTGAAAGCCATCCCTGTGCAAACAGGAACCAAACAAGGATGCACTTTTTATCACCACTCCTATTCAATATTGTGCTGGAAGTCTTAGCCAGAGATATAAGGCAGGATAGGGAAATTAAAGGCATCCAAATTGGCAAAGAGGAAGTAAAACTCTATTTGCAGATGATATCCTTATACATAGAAAACCCCAAAGACTCCGCCAAAAAAACCTACTGGAACTAATTGGAACATTCAGCAAAGTGGCAGGTACAAGATCAACATACAAACATCAGTTGGATTTCTTTATTCTAATAATGACAGCACTTAAAAGGAAATTAAGAAAGCAATACCATTTACAATAGCCACCCAAAGGATGAAATATTTAGAAATTATTCTAACCAGAGAAACAAAAGATCTATACAAAGAAAACTACAAAACACTACTACAAGAAACCAAAAGAGACCTACAAAAATTGAAGAATATACCACGTTTCTGGATAGGAAGATTTAACATTGTGAAAATGTAAATACAACCCAAAGCAATCTACAAATATAATGCAATCCCAATCCACATTCCAACAACATTCTTTAAAGAGATGGAAAAAATGATTATGAAGTTTATATGGAAAGGAAAGAGTCCTTGGATAAGCAAAGGACTACTTAAGAACAAAGTTGGAGGCCTCTCACTCCCTGATTTCAAAATTTACTCCATGGCTACAGTGGTTAAAACAGACTGGTACTGGTACAATGAAAGATACATAGACCAATGGAACAGAATCTAGAATCCAGATGTTAACCCAAAATTTAGGGTAAAACTGTAGAGAAAACCTGGACGTGTATGAGCAGAACTTGGGATCCTAACCAGAGAAGCAGTGACACCAGAGATGGAGACAGAGCTGATAGCATGGAGAGAGAGAGCAGCTGAGGACTCTAGACTTATGGACACAGAAAGGCTGTGTGCCGGTGGGCAGGAGGCTGGCTTGCAAAATATACCCTTTGGTTGCTTACATGATTATATATTCTTACGTGTTTTTGTTTTCATGAAAAACAAAAAGAAGAGGTAATAGAGGCAAATACTGTTAATCAGTGACTCATGGAGGGGACTGTAATCATTGCAATGAAACAAAATACGATTGGTTGAGTACAAAACCAATGTTCTGCCATGTAAACTATCACTCAATTCACAATAAAAGCTTTAAAAAAAAAAAAAGATAATGGCATTTCCCCACAATTCACAATAAAAGCTTTAAAAAAAACAAAGATAATGGCATTTCCCCACAAACGTTTTGAAGCCCCATAGTATAACAAAATTAGGATTATTAACGGTTGTTCTTTGAAGGTACAAGAAAGTCATTCAATTTAGCTGACTAGTACTTCTTTGAACTAATGTAACAAACAGCCACCTCTTCTAGGGAGGGAATTTTTTTTTCCCCTGTTATTTAATTAGGATCAAAGCTTTAGTTTGATTATAGTGAAATGTGGAAAGAATTTCAGGTAATAACAAACAGATGGGAAGGTTAGAAGGGAGAACAGAAGGTCTTTTTTTCCTCTGTTCAAATGTCACTGTGTAACTGAACAGCCCCTCCCTCTCTCGGGAAGGCTTCCAGAACTCACGGCTCCTGGCTTTTGTCTGAGAAGGGCAGCCTTGTGCACTTGGCTGTGAACAGGGCTTTGTGGCAGACTTAGAAAGAGGGGAGAGGGAGGAGAGGAGGAAGACGCAAAAGGCCATGATGAAAGCAGCTTGCCTGAGATCCCCCACACCTGGACAGGCAGGAAGGTATAGCAACCTGGTGTGGTACTACATTGATGCGCAGGTGTGGCTGTGGTACTGGGCAGGCAGAACCAATTGACCTAGGAACTGTGTGCAGCTCACTGTCACAAGCTAGGAGGCCAGCTGGATGATGGAGGGGCCTGGACACTTTGTTTTTCCTAGAGCGTCTGAACTCCCTTTGCTCACACCAGCCAGTCACTGCTCAGCATGACCTGCTCTGTCTCCACTGCCCAGGAACACAGCCTCTGTGCTCAGGAAGGAGCTGCCCCAGAATTTAAGGTAAAACTGGAGAGAAAGCCTGGAAGAGCTGTAGGAGAAGACAACCTGAATTCTCACCCAGATCTGGATCAGGCTCATTCTAATGCTCTCTGGGCCTCAACCCCACAACTCTAAGGGGTTTGATGAGATTATTCCTAAATGATGGTGAATGACTTACTATCCTTGTGCCTTAGGGAATGCACTAGAAACTGCAGAGCCTATTTGTTAGGTAGCTGTTTACCATCTTCTTCTTGTTTTAGGTGTTGTTGAGTCAAGCACAACAAAACAAAACACAGCCCAGTCCTGCTCCAACCTCACCATCTCCGCTACGTTTGAGCCCATTGCTACTGCCACAGTGTCAATCTATCTCACTGGAGCAGGCTTCCTCTTTTTGCTGGTCCTTCACTTTACCAAGCATGATGTCAGACATACTTGGGTTACCATCTTAGTCTGTTTTAAAACAAAGTAAAATAACCCTGGAAGGCTCCACCTTAATTAAAGCTTCATGGCCCTAATTCCATAAAATATCAGCCCTCTGAGACTGGAAGTAACCCCCACAGCTTCAGCTGACCCTTGTATTAACTTCACGAGGTATCTCCCCATTCTACAAAGGCAGAAATCGCGGTCCAGCTTACCTTGAGTGAAGGCTGGCAAGTTGGTCCCACGTCAAGGGCTCCCTTCTCTAGATTGGTGCTCTCTCCACTGCACCAGACCTTCTTCTAAAACAAAGCTGGATTCTTTTTATTCCAGAACTCTGTCAAATGAAGAGGGCAACAGTCAACTAACTTTCTGCTTTAGAGTTAAGTGTCTCCTGACTTAGAGAAAAATAAGGTGCTTCCATGAGCAGCCAAATAAGTAATTCTCTCTGCTACCCCTCCTTTTTCCCAGTATGCTTCTGTCTCGTCTCCATCATTTGCATAATCTTTGGGTACATAAGTGCTAACCAAAAGCCCAGATGCAATTCAAGAAAATTTTTTATTTCTAAAATGCAACACATTTTACAAATCCTGGCACAAACATTTAGAACACAAGCTTATAAGACAATTTAGATAGCCCCATGATATCGAGACGCTTGTATGAGCTGACACTTGTACTGGTTGGCTTTTTATGTTTTGACAGTTGACCATATATATATATATAGATAGATTTTTTTTTAAACTACCCTATATAACTCTGGTAGCGTAGTGGTTATGAATCAGGCTGCTAATCTCAAGGTCGGCAGTTTGAAACTACCAGTGGTCCCACGGGAGAAAGTGAGGCGTTCTGCTCCCTTAAAGATTTACAGCCTCGGAAGTTGGAACTGACTCCATGATACTTAACAACATCATATAACAAAACACATATAAACTGAGGTATGTGGGTTGCACCTGTATGAACACCCCCACATGAGTGGAAGGGTGGGCAAAGGACTTCTGGAAGAACAGGCAGGCCAGGAATGCTTGAGTTTCCCTCCTGTGATTCTAGCCAGCACCTCTGTTTAAGGGATCTTTTCACCTCAAGTCAGGAGGACTGTGGGCCTTACTGAAGTTGGGTGACATCCCTATATTGGACGGAACAGGAGTTAAAAAGGGAAGCAGGCTATAGAAGTGAGAAAGAGGTGATGGTACAGCCTAACAGGAGATCACGTGGAGCTGGAGGAGTTAAAGGTTAAAATGGGGCGGAGCGGGTAATGGAGGAGGAAGGAGAGAGGTGATCAAAGATCAGCTATGTTGTTTTTCCCTGAGCATAGTCTATGGGGTAGATAGAATCCTTAGGTTGTCTATTCAGTTATGCAGGGTCCTGGTGTGGCACTGTAGGATAAGCACATGCTAACTGCAAGGCTGGCAGTTCAAACCCACCAGCCACTCTTTGGAAACACTATACAGGGTCACTATGAATCGGAACCAACTTGAAGATATTTAGGTCCTTAACAATAACATTCAGTTATGTAGATACAAAAAATAATTTTATATTGGTGTTTTGTTGTTATTTTTTAACTCAACATTCTGTCTACTCCAAGTGTCAACTCAGGTGATGGTATGAAACATGTCATTAGGTACTGGGTTAAATAGAGACAGCACATCTTGTTTTAACCACAGTCCCTTTAGGATGTTCCTGCTCTAACAACAGTGCCGACGTTGGGAGCAGGGTCGTGGAGCCACACAGGGAAATTCAACTTGTCAATCACATCACTCTGGAGCCACAATAAGCTCAGGTTGCCACTGGCTTTGCCTGATACACGCAGCTTCTCTCTGCACCTTCACTAAGGAAGGTTTCCTCTACTCTCAGTTCCTTTATTTTGCTTGTCAGATTTTCCTTCTTTGCCCTGGGTTCAGCCTCAGGGCCAGTGCCTGCATCACAGCCTGTCCCAGGATCTAGCTCTTATAATCCCTCTGACTCTTCCTCCTCTCTGGCTAGGGGAGACTGATCTTCCCCCTGGGTGGGAAGGAGAGGCGGCTAGGCAAAAGTTCTTCCAAACCAATAGTATGCAAAATCCTTGAACTTTGTGGCTTCCCTTTCTATGTATGAAGACCAAGAATGAACTTGCAAAGGCTAGTGGGCAAACAGAGGGATTGTTGTTGTGTGCCGCCAAGCAGGTTTTGGCTCACAGCAACCTTTACAGAGCTTCCAAGGAGTGGCTGGTGAGTTTGAAACCGTTGACCTTGCAGTTAGCAGTACAGAGCTTATCCTACAGCACCATACCAGGACTCCTACACAAAGGGGAGGTGGGGGGGGAATTGAAAAATTTACTTGATAATTTACTCAAGGACAGAGTATACACTTTAAAGGCCCTAAGAGCACAGTGGTGGGGGCAGGGAGGTGGTGGAGGGAGTGTAGGTATACCACATCTTGTAGTTCAAAATAAAAATAACTCTTAATAAAATGATTTGTTGTTGTTGTTAAGTGCCTTTGAGTCGGTTCCGACCCATAGCGACCCTGTACAGGGTTTCCGAGGGT
>NW_006408648.1:4465314-4466415 GCF_000296735.1 Chrysochloris asiatica | reverse complement strand
TCTTAAATGGAGGGAAGAACTAATGGAACATACGGTAACCACAATGGGTTTGGGGTGGGGGTTTAGTTTGGGTGTTGGGGAGGGCAGTACAAGAAGTGGGGAGGAAGCAGAAGAAAAAGATAGATAGGGGAACACTGAGACAGGTTTGCATGGCCTAAGTGGGATAGAGGTAAATAGTGATGCATACTCAACCTTGGAACAACAGGGCTCTGGGATATAGAGATCTAGGTATAGCTTGAAGAGGGGAAATAATACTAAAATCCTTGACTGCCTTATGAATATTAGTTTCCCTTGCCTACTATTGTAAAATAGACACTTGAGTGGGATAGAAAAGAATGTTGGGGAACATGATTACAGAAAACTTGTAAGCCTGTCTTCAGCCTGTAACTGCTTGGAATACCTAAAAGGGGTTCTACAATTTGCCCAGTGAAATAGGCCACGTGCAAAGCCTTTACAGAGTATAGGACCTTAGGTGGAATCCTGAGTCCCACCCAGAATCTTATGAGGTGGTGGTACATTCCCACTAGAAAGGACAAGCAGACTGGAACAGCTACAGTGACAAAAGATACATCTTCAAAGAAAGATCACCAGGAAAATCCAAAACAAAAATGTCAGCATGACTGGCAACTACAAGAATAACCAAGCTGTTTGCCAGGAAGCCATCAAGGCTAGCAATCAAGTGCCTTCGGGACAAACTCCCCTCTAAGACTGAACCTCAACGGGAATACACAAACAAGCATGTAAAAGCCTACTGGTGAGTGGAAGAGGTGGAAAGGCAGCAATGAAGAAATAGGCTGAGTTCAGCCACGGTCCGTAGACTCCCACTGATCTGGAGATGAGAGAGAGAAGAGGAAGGGCTGGTTGGTCCAAAGTGTGGTGAGACCTGAGGACACTTGAGACAATGGACAAGGACTTAGCCATAGAGGGCTAAAGCTGAGAGTGAAGCATCCAGCTGATATGAAGTGAGGGGAGACGCAGAAGAACACCCAAACTTGCATACAGTACCCTTTTGACCTAGCCTCGATGGCTCGATAATCAGAACTCGACTAGAGGAAGATTGAAAAAAAACCCCAAAACTTTCATTTTTTTTTTTTTTTTTTT
>NW_006408648.1:4464092-4464732 GCF_000296735.1 Chrysochloris asiatica | reverse complement strand
GTTTGTTTTTTAAAAAGCTAAAATGGATAGAGAGAAATACTGTTAACTGATAGTACATGGAAGGGATTATAATCATTGTAATGAAACAAGGTGTACGATTTGTTGAATGTAAAACTGATAATATGCCCTGTAAACTTTCACTCAATCCACAATAAAAACCTTAAATTAAAAAACAAAACAAAACCAAAAAAAACCCCAGACTGATACTGGTATAATGAAATATACATAGATTAATGGAACAGAATTGAGAATTGAGAAATTAACCTATCCACATACAGTCATCTTTGACAAAGGGCCAAAGTACAATGAGTGGGGAAGGCACAGTCTCTTCAACAGATGGTGCTGGCAGAACTGAAAAGCAAAATGCAAAATATTGCAACAAGACCTTTACCTCACGCCCTATACAAAAACCAACTCAGCATGGATTAGAGACCTAAATGTGAATCCCAATTATAAAGGTCATCAATGAAAAAATAGCGACAAAGGTGAAGTGGCTAATTCAAAATTGGCAGAGAGGAAGTAAAACTCTATTTATAGATAATATGATCCTATACATAGAAAGATGAGGCTTTCAACTCCCGTAAGGATTTACACCCTCGGAAACCCTGTACAGGGTCGCTATGGGTCGGAACCGACTCTA
>NW_006408648.1:4456048-4463992 GCF_000296735.1 Chrysochloris asiatica | reverse complement strand
ATCTTTCTCCCGCGGAGCAGCTGGTAGTTTCGAACCACTGACCTTAAGGTTCGCAGCCCGATTCGTAACCACTACGCTACCAGAGCTCCTTAATAATAATCATAAAATAAATGTAAAGTACTGTGACTCCTGATATCCCCCACACGTTTTCATGTTTACAGTATCAGCATGTTTTGTATCATTCATTGCTTCTCGTGCTCTTAGCATGTGCTTAGGCTGCCGCTGATGTGCCCAGCACCCATATCGCCTACACCTGGTAAGGGGCAGAGGCAGTGAACTGCAGTCCATGGAGTAACCCACTGTTGTTTACAGAAATACCAGGTTCAACTAATGCTGAAATACTGTCTGTGCACAGGACCCACACTGCTGTTTCTTTCGAAGCTCACTGAGAGCAGCCAGAGGTGGAGCCCGTAATCAGACCAAAGCACCATTCCTCCCCCATGTCCTTCCCTCCCCCATTTGTTTGTTGTTAAGTGCTGTCGAGTTGGGTCCGACCCATAGTAACACTGTATAGGGTTCCAAGGAGCAGCTGGTGAGCTTGAACTGCCAACCTTGTGGTTCAAACGAACCTTGCAGTCCAGTGCATTAGCCCATAGAGCCATACCAGGACTGTCTCTCCCAAAGGAGTCCGGGTGTGGCACTGTGGGCTAATGCGTCAGACTCCAAAGTCGTTTGAACTACAAGGTTGGTGGTTCAAGCTCACCAGCTGCTCCTTGGAAACCCTATACAAGGTCACTATGGGTCAGAATCAACTCGACAGCACTTAAAAACAACAACAACCTAGGAGATGATACACGACATCTGTCCTCTTTTTTGGAGATCTTGCTAGAGCCTGTGGCCATAGGAACTTCCAGTCATGTCTCTGGTTGGTCCCAGCTACCATTTTGTTGGTTGTCTTTACCCTTCATGCCATTTGCCAGACTGGATTTAGACAATCCTGGGGGCTACATAGGGGTGCTTTTCCTATAGACACTCATATCAGCATCAAATGAGGTCCAAAGAATTGGGACCTAAAACACAGCTGGCTGTATGACTTACTAGATCTCTTTATTATTCTGAGTCTATACTTGCAAATCTCCTAGATTAAGGGAGCTGAGCCAGGTGCTTTCTTAATTTCCTCAGCACTCTTAGTTATATTCTACAAAACACCAGTGTAAGAGGGAGAGGGGCTATGTGCTGACGACCGGGGGCAGGCTTGCAGGGTATACCCTTTGGTTGGTTGATGACGCATGGAGGGGATTTTAACCATGGCAATGAAACGATATACGATAGGATGAACGTAAAACTAATGCTCTCCCATGTAAAGTATCACATAATTCACAATAAAACATATAAAAAACCACCAAAGTTAGATGAAGCTGGGGGATGGAGTTCTCATCGCATTCCCTCTGCTCTTACAGATAGCTCTTCACTCTAGGACCTGTGTTGTGTGCTGTCCAGCCCAACTCATTTTGACCTGGTAGGACAGAGAACAGCCCACCCCATCAAGTTTGCAAGACTATAATCTGGTGTGGTGCTGTGAGTTAATGCACCAGACTGTAAAACCATTTGAACTGCAAGGTCGGTGGTTCAAGGTCAGAAACCCTATACAGGGTCACTGTGGGTCAGAACCGACTCGACGGCTCTTCACGACAACCACCTTTCCATAAACTGAAGCAGCTGATGGCTTTAGCATTGCTGGTCTCTCACTTAGTGGCTGGGCTCTTCACCACTTTGTTACCATTCCCCATATCTTACCCTGACAGCAGACTAGTCTCATCTCATTCTCCCAGCCAGGACCAGGTGCTGCTATAGGACCCGGTAAATCTTCCAGATTGTGTGATTTTGATAGTTCAACTATCAAAAGCCACCAAAATGCTTCCATTCTGAGGAATAGTACCTCTTTAGCCACTGAGAATGCTGAGCCTCAGCAGGAAGGAGGCAGACCCCGAGGCCAACTCATTTCAGGGATAAGTGTAAGACTCTCCGGGCAGTGGCTCTCAAAAGTGTGGGCCCTGCCCCTGCAATGGTTTCTCTGGAAACTTACAAACCTCAGCATTTCTCCAGACTCAGTCTGGGGGCCCAGTAAATTCACAAGCCCTCCAGAGTCATGCTATGCTGCTAATGTTAGAACCACCATCCTAAGGAACAAGTCAACTGCAGTTTTAATGCGCGGAACTGCAAGGTCATTTGAAGCGCAAAGTTGGCAGTTCAAGCTTACCAGTTACTCCTTGGAAACCCTGTACAGGGTTGCTGTGAGTTGGAACCTACTCAACGGTATTTAACAAACCTACTTACGAGTCCTGGTGAGGCACAGTGGGTTAATGTGCTGGATTGCAAAGCCATTTTAGACCACAAGGTCGGTGGTTCAAGCTCACCAGCTGCTCCTCAGAAACCTATAGAGTTGCTATGGGTCAGAACCGACTGGATGACACTTAACAAACCTACTTAAGGCAGTTCAAATCCACCAACTGCTCCTTGAAAACCCTATACAGTCAATGAGTCAAAACCAACTCAACAGCACTTAACAACAAACGTTAGTACAAGGAACCCTGGTGGCGCTGTAGATTAGACATCAGACTGCTAATCCATGGAAAGATTAGGTTGAATGTTCCTGTACAGACTTCTTGGAAACCCTAGTCAAGGAGTTGAAATCAACTACATCACCCTAGACATTTCAGAACCTTAAGTTACCTCTATTTTTTAATTACCTCGTCTTTTATAACTTCTGAATTCCTTGGAGTACAGAAGGCCACCTTTCCTTTTCCTTCTGGCCTTTATTCCTTGATAATCCGTCCCTTTCCCACGGAGAAAGTTTGTTCAGGGATCTGATGCCCCAACGGAACTGCAATAAATATCGGTGTGGAATCCCAGGCGGAGTCATGTGGGGAGAGTGGGGCAAATGGAAACAGCTGAGCCTGAGGGTCCTCAGCTGTCTGCAGTTGAGAGCCAGGTGAAAGAGCTAATTGAGAAACGCAGAGCCAGGATTCTAGGTATCAGAACTGACAGCCTTCAAACCCACCTTGATTGTGCACAGTAGGACCATTTCAAATTATCACCTGAGCCCACATTCCCACCCTCTAAGGTGATCTTGGTAGCGTAGTGGTTACAAATTGGGTTGTGAACCGCAAGGTCAGCAGTTATTCCGCAGGAGAAAGATGAGGCTTTCTGCTCCCGTAAAGATTTACAACCTCAGAAACCCTGTACAGGGTCGCTATGAGTTGGAACCAGCTCCACAGCATATAAACAACCAACCAAGGTGATCTTGAATACATTAAATACTTAAAAGGGAGACATTTCAGACTAAGTGTATTTAGCACAAGAGTGAGCAAGCTGCCTAATTAGTTGTGGTGGTCCCACGTGAGTGAGGATCTCCCCATGCTCCCATGCTCCCCACAGCAGCGACCAGAAATGTTTCTCACCTTGCCAGCTCTTAATTACACTGATGGGATCCCCCTCAGCTAGCATTGGGACAATTATGTGCAATTCTCAAGCAAACCCCAAAAGAAACTTTAGAACCCTCAGCACTTGTCTTTTAAATACAATTAGGAAGCCAGGGCTGTGTTTCAACTGAATTGTTGCCTAGGGAACTGAGCGAGAACACCTTCCCTGTGAACTGAAATGAGAACCAGACCTGCGCTTCAGGGCCCAGCGCCAGTCATCATCCCGCTCCAGCGTAGGGCCCTTTGATGAGTGAGAAATGACGACTATGGGGGAAAGGTCCAGTTGAGTATCTGGGTGCTCACTTTTAAGCAGAAAGAGAAGAACAATGAATATTTAGTCATTATTTGGCATCACATTAGACAGAGAATAAGTGACAAAAGATAAAGTTTCAGCTTTATGATGCCCTAAAATTTTAATTTAATAGCAATGAAAATCAAAAAAGGAGTAGGATTTAGAGAAGAGAGGCCTAAGGGAGACCCTAACACAGACAGGGTTTTGGTTGCTTAACAAACATCAGTTTTGGTAAAAGCAAGCTAGGAAATCAACTTGTTATAGTCATGTGTCCAGCCATCCAATGCTTCCTTAACTTCGGAAATGATTCCAAAGCCCTGTGGACGAATCCATGCAGTATGAAAGGCTGCTAATTTTACGCCGGTGCATTTCAGGAGACCCAGTATCTTCAAGGTCTTTTCCACGATGCAGCTAAGACATTTCACACACCAAGTCTGCTCAAGTAAGCCTCCCAAGCAGCTTTTCTGTACATCTCCGCTGCTTCCAGACGATTAGACGCTGTTAAAATCCCTCGGCCCACAATGATGATATCAGAACCTCGCTTGCCAATAACTTCTTGTGGGCTGTTGTACTGTTGGCCAAGATTATCCCCTGCAGAGACACAACAGTTAACTGTTTAACATGATACACCCACCAGAAAACATGGCTTACTTGAAAAGCTATCTGACCAGCTCAATATGCAGCAGACACCACAGGTGGAGAAGATCTAAACTAACAGCATTTCAAATTTCTCATTTTAGAGCTCTCACAATTTAACATGAACAAAAAGCAGAGGCCAATCTTGTATGTTGCCATGAAAGGTTCAATACAAAGACGGAACACAAATTTTTTTCAAAAAATTAAAGTTGACCTCACAACTGAAGAGAACCCTCGTACGTATCTCAGAAGCACCAAGTCCCCATTAGGTAAGTCTTCACCAGGCTTCTGGCCTGAGCAATGCCAGAGACGTGGGCCCCTCTGCCACAGCCCCAGCACAAACCCAAATTCCTATAACTGCTTTTTAATTCTTTTTTTAATTTACTGGTCCAGAAGCATTCTGTCAAGAGCTCTGTATGTTTCAGTTCTAGTATGCTTAAAATTCAATATGTAACCTTAAAAACTGCTGTGGATTTGAAAATCTAGAGGAGTTGGATACATATTTAGAAAAGCACGACCTACCTAAACTTACAAAGAGTGAAGTAGAAAACTTGAACAGACCATAACAAAGGAAGAAACTGACCAGGTCATCAAAAAACTCCCAACCAAAAAGTCCAGGTCCAGATGGCTTCACTGGTGAGTTTTACCAGGCATTCAGGGAAGAGCTGTCACCAACTCTACTCAAATTATTCTAGAATATAGAAAAGGATGGATCTTTTTCTATACTATGAAGCTAGCATAACCCATATACCAAAACCAGGGAAGGCCATTAATTACTAAGAAAATTATAGACTAATATATCTCATGAACATAGATGCAAAAATTCTCAACAAAATCCTAGCCAATAGAATCCACCAGCACATCAAAAAAAGAAAACATCATTCCCAAGTGGGTTTCATAACAGGGATGCTAGGATGGTTCAACATTAGAAAAAGAATCAATGTAATCCACCATATAAATAAGAAAAAGGAAAAAAACCACATGATCATATCGTTTGATGCAGAAAAGAGGATTTAACAAAATCCTCAACATAATTGAGAGCACATATACAAAACTAACAGCCAACATCACTCTCAATGGAGAGAAGCCGAAAGCCTTCCTTTTGTGAACAAGAACCAGACAAGGATGCCCTTAATCACCATTTCTATTCAATATTGTGTTGGAAGTCTTAGCCAGAGCTATAAGGCAAGACAGGGAAATCAAAGGCATCCACACTGGCAAAGAGGAGGTAAAACTCTATTTGTAGATAATATGATCTTATACATAGAAAGGTAGTGCAGTGGTTACGGATTGGGCTGCTAACCTCAAGGTGGGCAGTTTGAAACTACCAGCTGTTCCGCAGGAGAAAGATGAGGCTTTCTGCTCTTGTAAAGATTTGCAGCCTCGGAAAGCCTGTGCAGGGTCACTGTGAGTTGGAACTGACTCCATGGTACTTAACAACAACAACAATACATAGAAAACCCCAAGGACTCCGCAAAAAACTACTGGAACTCATTGGAAGATTCAGCGAAGTAGCAGGGAACAAGAATCAGTTGGATTCCTCTATACTAATAATAACAGCACTGAAAAGGAAATTAGGAAAGCAATATCATTTACAATAGCCACCCAAAAGATTAAATACTTAGGAATAAATATAATCAGAGAAACAAGGGGTCTACACAAAGCCAACTGCAGAACACTGCTACAAGAAACCAAAAGAGACAAAAATGGAAAACTATACTGTGCTCCTGGATAAGAATATTGTGAAAATGTCAATACTGCCCAGAGTAATCTGTACATACAATGCAATCCCAATCCAAATTCCAAAAACATTGTTTGAAGAGATGGAAAAAACAATTACAAACTTTATATGGAAAGGAAAGAGATCCAGGATAAGCAAAGTAGGAGGCTTCTCACTTGCTTATTTCAAAATTTACTACAAGGGGACAGTGGTTCAAACAGCCTGGTAGAGAACAATCAAGATGGCGGATCGGGTAGAAGTGCAGTATGGAACTCCGTCAGCAACAACACAGAATACTGGATCAAGCAGGCTCAGGGGATGCTCCCAGAACTCTGAACCACATATAAAGAAATATTTAGAAGTTGGAAGGCTTACAGCTAGGGGAATTTGTAGCAGAAGCAAGAAATCCATTACTTTCTAATTCAAGATGCTCAGCTGCTCCTGGAGCCACCATCTTGTGTGAGATCAAGCGGGAGAAGGATCACAACAGCCACAGATGCCTGGCAGAACCGCCGAGATAAAGGTGTAGACATTCTTTTCTTTTGGTATCTGTTCCTTGCTCCCTTGCTGTCTGTGCACCTCCATTCTGGTGACTATAGGGGTGCCTGAACTAGTGAACGCCCCAGCCCCACCCTTGGAGGGTTCTACTATGCATGCACACAGATCTCAAAATTTAAAGAGGCAGTTTCCACTTAAAACCAAACAGCCACATCCAGCCCTGAACTGTTTATAACTAGAAAACAGGCTTGAACAGGGATTGTGGAGCGGGACAAGCAGACAAAAAGGGAAATAGGCCGAAAATTAAATTCTGAGTTATGTCAAAACGACCAACAGTGGCATCTTGAAATTTCTCAAGAAGAGTGAAAAGGGAAGCCCATTTCCTGATCACATCTACCTGGAGACAATCCAAAGCATAAAAAACACCAAAATACACACCCATCTAAGTATTAAGGCCACAGATAACCCCTGAATATACCCCAAAACCAGAAGCAGATGACCATACCTGCACATGTCCAGAAACGAGATAAAGTGACTGAGGCAAATGAGCTGGAAGTAGACCTAAACTCCATACTGAAAGATGGGCAGACTTTGGAAATGCCTGAGTAGGAATTCAGAAAAATGATTATAAAATGTATCAAGACACTACATAATGGAGTTGAGAAAAATAAGGAAGAAGTCAGCAGAGCACTACAGGAACAATCAAATAAGATAGATAGAGCACTGGAAACGATTCAAAACCTACAGAAAGAGGTCCAAATGATTAATAATAGAATATCAGAAATGGACAATACATTGAAAGGGCAAATGAGTAGAACTGAATAGATAGAAGCCAGAACTAGTGAGCTAGAAGATAAATCTCTCAACACTACTGAGATAGAAGAGCAAACACAAAAAAGGATAAAAAAAAAAGCTGAAGAAGGCCTAAGATTCATGTTGGACAACATGAAGAGGAATAACATAAGAATTATTGGCATTCCAGAACAGGAACAATCACGCAAATCCACAAAGGAGATAGTTGAAGAGCTTCTGAAAGAAACTTTTCCTAACATCATGAAAAGTGAAAAGATAAGCATTCAAGAAGCTCAACGAACCCCAGGATGGACAGACCCTAAAAGACAATCACCAAGACACATAATAATCAAGCTCTCCAAAATCAAAGATAAGGACAGGATCTTGAAAGCAGCTAGGGAAAAGAGAAATATAACATACAAAGGCAAGTAAATCAGATTAAGCTTGGATTTCTTAACAGAAACCCATACAGGCAAGAAGCCAATGGGGAGATATATATAAAACCCTGAAAGAAAAAAACTGCCACCCAAGAATTCTCTACCCCAGCAAAGCTGTCAATCAAATATGATGGTGTAATCAAAACA
>NW_006408648.1:4430503-4453090 GCF_000296735.1 Chrysochloris asiatica | reverse complement strand
AGAAAGATGAGGGTTTCTGCTCCCATAAATATTTACAGCCTTGGAAACCCTATACATGGTCGCTATGAGTCAGAACCGACTCCATGGCACATAACAACAACAACAACAACAACAAATACAGGACACAAAGGAGCTCTGGTAGTGTAGTGGATACGAACTGGGCTGCTAACCTTAAGGTTGGCAGTTCAAAACTATTAGCTATTCTGCAGGAGAAAGATGAGGCATTCTGTTCCCGTAAAGATTCGCAGCCTCGGAAACCCTGTGTAGGGTTGCTATGAGTTAGAACTGACTCCACAGTACTTAACAGCAACAATACAGCACTCAAGTCATTTGAACTAACTACAAGGTCAGTGGTTCAAGCTCACCCGTGGCTCCTTGGAAACCCTACACAGGGTCGCTATGGATCGGAATCAACCTGATGGCACTTAACAACAACAATACAGGACACACACAGACTACCAAACATTATGAAAGTTACACAAATGAAGGAAGACAAAATAGATGACTAGGGCATTCTAAATATTAGAAACTTATGTATCCTTATCAAAGGATTTCACCAAAAGAGTTAAAAGGGAGCCCACAGAATGGGAAAAATCTTTTGCAATGACGTATCAGACAAGGGAATAATTTCTAAAATCTGTAAGAAACTACAACACGCCAACAAGAAAAAGACAATAACCCAATTTAAAAATGGGTACAGGACATGAACAGATACTTCACGAAGGAAGAGTTGCGGGCAGCCAAAAAACACATGAAGAAATTTTCATGATTAGTCACTGGTGGTGGTTATGTGCCGTGGAGTCGGTTCCAATTCATTGCGACCCTGTACAGGGTTTCCGAGGCTATAAATCTTTACAGGAGCAACAAGCCTCATCTTTCTCCCGTGGAACAGCTTGTAGTTTCGAACTGCTGACCTGAAGGTTCGCAGCCCGATTCGTAACCACTACGCTACCATTAGCCATTGTTGTTGTTAAGTGTCGTCCAGTCGGTTCCGACCCAAAGCTAACCTGTATAGGGTTTCCGAGGAGCAGCTGATGAGCTTGAACTGCTGACCTTGCAGTTCAAACGGCTTTGTAGTTTGGCTCATTAGCCATTGTTGTTGTTAAGTTGAGCTGGTTCCAACCCATAGTGACCCTGTGTAGGGTTTCCAAGGAACAGCTGGTGAGCTTGAACCACTGACCTTGCAGTTCAAACGAGATGCAAATCAAAACAACAATGAGATATCATCTTACACCAGCAATAACAACAAAGCTCAAAAAAGCAGAGGACAATAAATGTTGATGAGGATGTGGAGAGACTGACCCCATCCAGAACCTTATGAGGTGGGACATTCTCACTAGAAAGGACAGGCAGACCAGCCTAGAACAGCTATAGCGACAGAAGATACATCTTCAAAGAAAGATCATCAGGAAAAACCCAAAACAAAAATGTCAGTATGACTAGCTACTACAAGAATAAGCAAGCTGTTCCCCGGGAAGTCATCAAGGCAAGCAATCAAGTTCCTTTAGGACAAACCCCCTTCTAAGACCGAAACTCAAAGGGAACACATGAATAAGCATGTATGCTTTGCTGGTAACCACATTGGTCTACTCGTGAGTGGAAGAGGGTTAAAGGCAGCAACGAAGAAATAGGCTGAGTTCAGCCACGTCCGTAGACTCCCATTGATCTGGAGATGAGAGAGAGAAGAGGAATGGCTGATTGGTCCAAAGTGTGGTGAGACCTGGGGACTCCTGAGCCCATGGACAAGGACATAGCCACAGAAGGCTAGAGCTGAGAGTGAAGCATCCAGCTGATATGAAGTGAGGGGAGATGCACAACAATACCCAAACTTGCAGACAGTACCCATTTGAGCTAGCCTTATTGGCTTGATAATCAGAACTCAACGAGAGAAAGATTAAAAAAATTTTTTTGATGAAATAAGTGTAAATTGCTATAATTTGATGGCTGAACTTGACCTATACTTATGGAAGCAGTAGCTCAAAACACCAGCTGAGAGAGAAGGAGTCTTCACAACAAGTATCAATCCTATCCTCTCTGTGTACAGGATAGATAGGAATGGGCAAGTTAAACTTTGGCTACCTAAAATGAGGGGGTGACAAAGGCACAAAGTGACTGGCTTACAAGCTTTCAAGATGGAGTTTATTTTAAAAGTGTGCAGGGGAAGACAAAGTCCCCACTGAATAGTTTTCATCTTGTCTAGATGGGTCTGGTAAAAAGGGATAGGGATAAGATTCTTAAGATTCAATAGTGAATAACTGTTACCATGACTAATTGCGATGGTCACACTTGTAAAGGTAGAAGTTTTGTAACAAAAATGGGGGAGCAGTTAATCTTACAGTACAGAAAGAGAGGACCCCAGGACCATCAAGGGAGAAGAGCACAGAGTAATGTGGGACCCTACCCAGAGAAGCAGCAACACCAGAGATGGAGGCAGAGATGGAGACATGGAAAGAGAGAAGCAGCTGAAGACTCTGGACTCATGGAAAGAGAGGGACTGAGTGCTGGTGGCCAGGAGGCAGGATTGTAGAATGTGGCTTTTGGTTGTTTAAATTATCATATATGCCTGAGTGTCTTTGTGTACATCACTTCCCCCACCCCAAAGAAAAAAGAAAGTAACAAGAGGGAATGGAAATAAATCCTGTTGAATGATGATGCACCAAGGAGACTGTAATCATTACAATGAAATGATCGTGTGAAGTCGATGTTCTTCCATGTAAACTATCTCAGTTCACAATAAAAACTTAAAACAAACTAACAAACAAAAACTGCTATGGATTGAACTGTGTCCCCAGATACAAGTGTTGTAAATCCTAACCTCTCTACCTGTGGTTATAATCCCATTTGGTGATGGACTGTCTTTGTGAAATTTATGAGGTAGCGTTAATGTAGGGTGTTTTGAGTCATCTCTTACAAGATATGAGTAGAATTAAGAAAACAGAGATGGGGGAAGCCAGATAACATACTACACAGGAATCTCCAAGACACCATGAAATAGAAGCAGAAGAGACAAGGACAACTGCCCAGCGCTGACAGAGAACGTAACCGGTGCCCTGAGTTCAGTCTTGCAGCCTCCTAAACTGTGAGAAACAAAGTCCATGTTTAAAGTCACCACCCACTTGCAGTATTTCTACTATGAGAAAACTATAGAGCTAAGACAAAAGCCTAGAGTCTAACTATACTATCTAGTCAAACAACTGTGGGGGCTGAAAAAACCCCATCAACAGCTGATAAACTTACTCATGCCAAAATATGGTTAAATGTTAAAGTGCATGCATTTTTATAACCTGACCACTTCTGTATTGTACAGAAGATGATTAACGAGAAAAATGGCACCGCTTTTTAGCTATGGCCACCATATTTCTCATACTTTTGGAAGTGTTAACGTGTTCAAGAAGATTGGACATGACAGAATCATAACAGACATTATAACGCACATTAAAGGCCCTGAAGTGTCCAGTAACAAAGCAAAATTCAATTTTGCTTACTTAGTCATGAGTACGAAACACCTTTTGGCAGCATATTCAGAATACTAATGGAGAAACACTAAACTATCAATTTTCTTTGCCTATTTCAACCACAAGTAGTTTTCTAAAATTTCGTTCTATAATTAGACTGAAGATGTTTTGCAAATCTACATTGGTATCACAAGGCCTAAGGGCTCATTCATCAGTTCTAGACAGAGAAACCTCTGGAGCACCTTTGTGTGTGACAGCTAACATTTTATCCTGCCCTTACTGACTGGAGTGAGAAGCACTTCAGAAGAATTATAACCAATGAATGGATTTACCTCCTGCTTTTAATTGAACTCCTGGAGTCAAGTGAAGAAATTCTGGTTTCATGCTTACTCGGGTGCCGGAAATGAAACCTATCACAAATTCAGAATGTTCTTCAGCCATTCTAACCTAAATGGAGTGCGACAGGGTAGATTATAGAACAGCAGTTAATCATACAAAATAATAAATCATTCTACAGGCAAACAATCTACTCTATCGACTAATTACAAGCTGTCATTTCACAGTACTCATTGTGTCTGAAATAGGCCATCTTAGTAATAAACCGACATTAAGACCCTGAGGTGAAGAAAGGCTATAGATTTATTTCTAAGATGACCTACTGCAGATGACCTTTTCCTATCCCACCTGCCAGTTAACCATGCCCTCAACTCAGTAAACATCCTCTACTACTCTGCCAACTACAATCTAGATGCTGCACTATCTGTGATAACATTTGGTCACCCACCTATTTCTAAAAAGAATTTAAACACATTATAATGATATGAAAATACATTCAAGGCTCCCTGCTTCACTTCCCCAGGGTATTCCATATGCAAAGGTAAAAAGGTGAAAGAAATATCTCTTACATCTACCACTCTCCCTCATCTCTAACATTTGCTATCAACTGTCTTCAAATTTCTATACCACATTTCATATTCGTGCTATTTCTCTGGACTTTGGAAAATCTGACTGCTTTCTGATTTGGCTTTTCCCAGAGATTCCTATTGTTCCATTCTTGCCACCAAGTACTACCACCTACAAGTAAGTGATGTCTTGTCCTTGAGTCAGGAAGGTAGGTACATGTTCTCTTTGATGAAATAAACTGATTTCAGCGTTTCTCTCTAGGTGTACAATTCAAATGTTTTAAATGTCCCCTGTAAGTTGCCAGGAGTGCTGGTGTGGCACTGTGGGCTAATGCGTCAGTCTGCAAAGTCATTTGAACCGCAAGGTTGATGGTTAAAACTCACCAGCCACTCATTGGAAATCCTAGACAGGGTCACTAAGGGTTGAAATCAACTCGATGGCACTTAACAACAAGATAAGATACCAAATGTCATTAAGTATGAGGGAGGAATATCCAGCCAACTATATTAATACACGGTACACAGTCACACCATTAACAATGGATGGGGGGTTGGTGGTGCAGAAGTTCTACAAACCCTACATTAAGATATTTTCCTCCCTTGCACAGCAGCTCTGGCCTTCTCCCACCCAGTAGCTGCCACTCACCACTGCTTCCGTGTACTTCCCAGTGGCCAAGGAGCCAGCGGAGCTCATTTCTGCAATCAGCAGGCACCCCCGCTGCAAAGGCAGGCCCACTTCTCTCAGGCCTTTCACCACTCCAGAGCCTGGCACCGCATGAGCAGTTACTAGATCTGCCCAGGAAGCGATTTTAAAGACACCACCTAAGAGGTAGAAGATAATTGCTAATTTTCAAACAAAAACATATGACATTTTACACAACTACCTACCTACACTATGAAATAATCTTCCAGGTGCACAAAGATGAACTAGTTCAACATTTCAAGAACTTCTATAATCAGCAGACAGACCTATGCTTCTACCTGTGACTAATTTACCGTCTACCTGGTGGGTGATTTAGAGTCAATCAGAAAAACTTTCAAGTTTTGCACCTGGCTTATGATCAATATTGACAAAACCGTTTCTACTTGCAGGCAGAAGCTTTGACCTCCAATAAAGCTCATGCAATTACAAAGGAACTCCAGTAAAAATGAGCTTTTTTTCTGGGAGGTAAAAGACATCAACTCTCTGAAACGCCTCTAAAGATGACAAATTTTCATTCTGCAAGGATTTCTCGGTACTCACACAGTTGTTCCTTCAACTCCTTAGCTCTTCAAATTCCAACAGAAGGAGGTATGCATTTTAAAACTCCTAGTTACTTACAAAACAAAAACTGCATCTGCGTGGTCTGTGCAGCTTATATTCATAAAGTTTCTGTGAAGGTCTGCCTGGCTTTGTGATTTGGTTCTTCCCATATATTCATACTGTTCTAGTCCTGCCACCAAATACTGCTGTTGTTATTGTTAAGTGCCGTCAAGTCAGTTCCAACCCATAGAGACCCTACAGAGGGTTTCCAAGGAGCAACTAGTGAGCTTGAACCACCAACCTTGCAGTTCAAACTGACTTTGCAGTCTGACGCATTAGCCCACGGTGCCACACGAGGACTAGGAGCTACAAATATACGAGGAGGCTTCAAAATTTGTGAAGACTGGAATTTACATATATACATCATATACATAAAATCACTTCTGTACAAAAACAGAGATAGAAATTACTATATAGAATAAGTAGCAGAACTAAGCATTTCCCACAACCAACACATTGTCTACCATAAGACCTTATTTGACATGAGAAAAAAGTAAATTTTCTTTTTTTGGGAAAAAGATTCAAAGATCCCCCCCCCCCCACTGAATATGATTCTTATTTTTTTATACTGATTTTTCCTAGTTTCAGTATCTTAAAATATTTAGAACTCACAGGGCCAACACTCATTTTGGCCTACCTGGAGCCCATGTCCCCTTCTGCTACCATTTTCTTCAATGAAACTACCTCTCCAGATTCAGTTCCAGAACTTTTATTAAGAGTTAATAACCTCAGATTTCCAGGGGTGGGGCACATAGCCCCTACTAGCTGAGGTAGTCTAGGGAATGGCTGACCTGTGAAAAGTCAACAGAGAAGAAAGTAGAGCTGAGAGGAGAAAAAACAGATCTAGAAGGCAGCAACTGGAGCCAACCATCCTTGAAAGTCTGTTCTATGGTTGAACTGATACATTTTTTTTTCCTTCATCTAGGTTTCTGATACTTGCAGATTCATGAATAACACACTTACCTTCATACTGATTTTTGACTGTGTTCCCGATGTCTGCGAATTTCCGGTCTTCAAATATTAAGAACTCATGACGTTTGGCCAGAGTTGTCAACTCCTTTACTACATCCAGAGTAAAATCATTCAAAATATCAACGTGAGTCTTGAGCATACAGATGCTGGGTCCTAAAACATCTGCTAGCTGCAACAGCTCTCTGGCCTCTGAAACATCAGCCGACAGACAGAGATTGGTCTCCTTCTTTTCCATTAGCCGGAGAAGCCCCGATGCAGTCGTGTGGATTCCAGGCAGCTCTGCTCGGGCTCCAAAGCTGAGTTCTTTGGGTGCTTTCTTTACAGATGGAAGGGAACTATTAAGATTAGAAGCCACAAACACATTCTCCTGTATGAATTTCTTCACCCTGCCGACCATCTCAGCATCAATTTTCTTCTGCTGCTCAAGAATCTCCAGCATCTTGGACAACGTACACACGGAGTGGAGGCGAATCCCATGCGCCTCCAGTATTTCCCTGGCACCTTGCTCTCTGTCCAGGAGCACGATGGCATCTGTGACTTTCAAGCCCTCTTTCTGAAGCACCTCAACAGTTTCCAAAACACTAGATCCACTGGTGACAATATCTTCAATGATCAAACAAGTTTCTCCCGGATTAATAGCTCCTTCCACCATGCGCTTAGTACCTGGAAAAGGGGTAAAAAATTCAGTTGGCTCCAATTAATATGTTCTAGGTTTGTTTTTTTTTAATTCAGATATGCGAACTGTAAGGTCTATAATTCAAACCCACCAGCAGCTCCTAGGACACTCTATTCAGGGTGGCTCTGAGGGTTATGCACTGGGCTGCTAACCACAAGGTCAGCAATTCAAATACACCAGTTGCTCCACGGATAGAAAGACAAAGCATTCTGCTCCCGTTAAGATTTACAGCCTCAAAAACCCTATTTAGGGTTGTTATGAGTGGTAACCGGCTCCACGGTACACCACCAACATTTATTATTATTTTTGCTGTCAATTGCCATTGTTTCTGAATATCGACCCTGTACAGGGTTTCTGAGAAACAGGTAATGGGTTTGAACTGCCACCTTGAGACTAGCAGTCCAGTGCTTAACCTACTTTATAAAGCTTCTTGTTGTTAAGTACTGTCTCGTCAGTTCTGACTCAGTGACCCTGTGTAGGGTTTCCTAAATTGCCAATCTTAACAGGAGCAGCCTTAACCTCAAAGTGGCTGGGAGATTTGAACCACAGATCTTGTGGTTAGCAGCACAACATCTAACTCACAGAGCCACCAGGGCTCTTTTTTGACAATTAACTTTTTCCTAATTGAATAATGCATGGGGGGAAAAATGGAAAAGTAGAATCACGAAATCCTTATGATCACACCATTCATCCTGACCTATCTATATCGGTTTTTGTACCACTGAGTTGATTTCAACTCAAAGTGACAGCAAGTAATAAAGTACAGTTGCCCCATAGGGTCCACCAGCTGCTCCAATGCAGAAATATGTAGTAGTCTGCTTCTGTCAAGGTTTACAACCTTGGAAACCCTATGGGACAGTTCTACTTTGTCCTAGGTTGTGGTTTTAAGTGTCTTCAAGTCAGTTCCGACTCAGAGTGACCCTGTACAGGGTTTTCGGGAGTCCTGGTGTGGCACTGCAGGATAATATGATGGACCAAAAGGTCAGTTTGAACTGTAAGGTCTGTGGTTCAAACCCACCAGTCACTCCTCAGAAACCCTACATAGACTTGCTATGAGTAGGAACCAACTCGTTGGCACTTAACGACAATATAGAGTTTATGAGGCTTTAAATCTTCAGGGAGCAAAAGCTTCATCTTTCTCCCACGGACTGGCTGGTGGGCTCGAACTCTGTCCTAAAGGGTTGCTATGAATCTGAATCGCCTTGAGAGCAATGGAGCAGCAATGATTCATTCCTCTCAAAGCACTTCATTTTGTTGCCCAATGAAAGGGTTAATGCGCTGGACTGCAAAGTCGATTTGAACCGTATGGTCGGCAGTTCAAGCTCACCACCTGCTCCTTGGAAACCCTATACACGGTCGCTATGGGTCGGCACCAACTCGACGGCACTTCACAACAACAATGAAAGCTTTATTATTTGGGGTGGTTTATTAGCAATGTTTGTTGTTATTTTGGATATGATTGCTTCTGGTGTTTTTAGGGAACAG
Source organism: Chrysochloris asiatica (assembly GCF_000296735.1). Taxonomy (NCBI): domain Eukaryota; kingdom Metazoa; phylum Chordata; class Mammalia; order Afrosoricida; family Chrysochloridae; genus Chrysochloris; species Chrysochloris asiatica. Next base: position 4,444,297 of record NW_006408648.1, on the reverse strand, counting down.
AACTAAGAAAAAATTCATAAAATTATGAATTTGTTTTTATATTTCCAATTAACATTTAATATCCCAGACATTTTACTATCTTCATTTATATCTTAATTGTGTCTCTCTTTTTCTGGCAATGGAAATCTTCATACCTAAAATTTAATTATATATTCACTTTATTCTATAGCATGCATGGACTCCTGGTGTGGTATATTAGGATCAGCACTGGACTGCAGACCACAATACTGGCAGTTCAAACATACTAGCTGCTCCTTGGAAACCCTACACAGGGTCTCTGAGTCAGAAACAACAACAGCAAGGAGCTCTGGCAGCGTAGTGGTTAAGAGTCGGGCTGCCAACCTCAGGGTCAGCAGTTTGATACTACCAGTGGTTCCACAGGAGAAAGATGAGGCTTTCTGTTCCTGTAAAGACTTACAGCCTTGGAAACCCTGCACAGGGTCACTAGGAGTCGGAACCGACTCGACAGTACTCAACAACAATAACAACAAACAACAAGAACAAGAGATTTTAAAGATACCACCTAAGAATTGTTATTAGGTGCCACTGAGTTGGCTCTTATAATGACTTGGATAACAGAAAGAAACTTTCTAGTCTGTTTCATAATTATAACACCAATATGATTATTATTAGTACTAAACTACTATAAATAATCCAAGATTTCTTTACAGTTCTTTATCTTAGAAAATATGCTACTATAGATATAATCTTTTAGTGATTATTTGAATTCTTTCTGTGTTCTTAGACTAATTTAGTATGTACAGTTAGCTTTGTTTCTTGGTGTTTATATTCAACCTTAGGTGCTTGTTTTTTAGATCCTTGATATTAAGAATACAAAGTATTCTCTCCTTGGACTTTAAAAGACAGAAAAGAACTTGAACAAATTCCATAAGAGATAACAATTAATGATGAATACTCCAGATAACTGTTAAAACTCAATGCCAAGAAGCCGTAACAAGTCTAACAGTATCAACTTAATGCTACTTTTATTTTACCATAATCCTTAGTTTCTTTCCTTCTAATAAGCATTGGGATTTGGTTGGTTGAACAAATCACTGTGGCCATTGGTAAAGCTGTGTAAGGCACTCCACAGACAGTGTCAAAAGTGATCTCTGCATTCTGGGCAGTCTGGAATAAAATCTCTGCAACCTGTAAACAACATCAACATGTAAGATTATCTATTATTATAACTGTTTTAAATAGTGTTTAAATCATTAAGAGAAACACCACACCAAAAATATTCCAGTCGGGGAATATTTTCACAGTTGATAGAAAAAATAGAAATGTCTTTTAAATTACCGTTTCCTTTACTCACAGTTTAAAAATACACAAACACAAGAATGAACCTATCTTGATGCATGCAGGAAAGTGTAATCATTGCAATGAAACGAAATAAGATAGGGTGAATGTAAAGCTAATGCTCTCCCTTTTAAACTATAACATAATTCACAATAAACACCTACAAAAAAAAAAAAAAAAAGAATCTACTTGACTAGACTCAAGGTTGGCTCTGAGGACAACATGAGATATGTTGGGGAATATCATGATGATGCCCCAAACTCCCAGTTTCCATAGTAATAGTAATCCATTATACTTTAAGTATCTATGGAGTCCTGGTGTGGCGCTGTGGGCTAATGCACCAGACTGCAAAGCCATTTGAATTTTAAGGTTCATGGGTCAAGCTCACCAGCCACTCCTTAGAAACCCTGTACAGGGTCACTATGGGTTGGAAGCGACTCAAGGGCACTTAACGACAACAAACCTTTTTTATAGTCAGCTAGTACTGTCTGGTAGCGTAGTGGTTACGAATCGGGCTGCGAACCTTAAGGTCAGCAGTTCGAAACTACCAGCCGCTCCGCGGGAGAAAGATGAGGCTTTCTACTCCCGTAAAGATTTACACCCTCGGAAACCCTGTACAGGGTCGCTCTGGGTCGGACCCGACTCGACGGCACTTAACAACAACAACAGTACTGTCTTCAATAAAGAATAAGAACAGAGCCTATTGTGCACCATTTTATAGCCCTCATGAATCAGGCTGCGAATCTCAAGGTCAGCAGTTCAAAACTACCAGCTGTTCCGCAGGAGAAAGATGAGGCTTTCTGATCCCCCATAAAGATTTACAGCCTCGGAAACCCTGTACAGGGTAGCTATGAGTGGGAGCTGACTCCACGGCACATAACAACAACAACTGCATCAAACGTAGTATGTCCCCTTCCAGCATCTGGTCCCTCCTGATGAAATGGGAAAAGCAAGCAAGTCAATGTTTTGTTGTGATTCAAAAGGTTTTCCAGAGCAGGTCGCCAGTCCTTTCTTCCTCATCTTTGCTTGGAAGCTCCATTGTAATCGTCTACTGAGTGACCGCTGTTAGCTAAAATACCGGTGGCACAGTTTCCAGCAGCACAGCCAACTCACAGTTCAATAAACTGTTACATCATTCTTTAAATTAATACAATGGAATCCAAACGCTATCGTGATGTGCTTAGTCATCATTTCCATCAAAACAAAACAAAATCATGAACATGCTGGGCTATGAAAGTTAGAAACTGAGTTTCCGTACTCTCTTGTAAAGCACGTGTTCAAGCCAATCCGGAGAGGCTTCAAAACATGTGCGGGAAAATTCCATTATCTTTTAATTCCAATTTTCCACACCGTCACCACCCTCAGCCCCGTACATTGTACTCTCTAGGTCCACAAAACCGAAATACCCCTCTTGTCTCGGTGCTTCTGAAACCTACTAGCCAGGCGGACAGTGGGCTCAGCAGGTCTGGTTCTTTGGAATTCACTCACAGCCCAATTCCTGGGACACTGGCCCCCAGCACCCTCGATCACTCCGTCCCATTCCCCAGCTGGCACCTGACTCAGAAGACGTGGTCGAGAAACGATGCCCCGCAAATCGATGTAGACTGGTGAGGAGAGCCCACTTTTCAGCAAGAAGTTCCCAAACTTGAAAGCCTGCACGTCGTACAGACTTGTTACCAACGGTAGTAACGAAGTAGCAGCGACCGCCATGGCAGCGTGGTCCCAATTCGCTCTAAACCCCGACGTGCGCCTAGCCGTTGGCGCGCTGATGACGTCACCCAGAGGCCCCGCCTCTTCCTCTCCGTCTCTGGTAGTTTCGCGGGCTTACTTAGCTGGGCGCCTGAAAGGGTAGAGTTGAATGAAATTTACGGAGTCTTGTGCTTCCGCTCTTTTACAATCAGTGCTAATTGGAAGGTCGGCGTTCAAACCCACCAGCCTCTCCTTGGAAACCCTATACAGAGTAGCTATGAGTTAGCCAAATCGAGGGCACTTGTTCTGTCTCGTTGCTTTCCTGTATAGGGTTTCCGAGGAGCGGCTGGTGGGTTTGAACCGTCAACATTACTGTTAGCAGTCCAGTGGTCATCCTACAGCACCACACCAGGACTCTTAACAACAATAACATTTCTGGAATTTAAGGCTCTAGATAGACTGATCCTGAAGTCTAGTCCCGCCAGAGAGTTTACATAATTTCTGACCACATGATATAGTTTAGCTTCTTGACTCGATTAGAGCGACTCCATAGGGTTTTCAAGGCTGTGACCTTTGGGTGGGTTAAAACATACGAAATCTTTTACCTAGCATATAATTATTGACTTGCTTTTGGCCGTTACTTTTCCAAGTAGAATATATGTTCTGTTATTAATTTTATAGCATCTGGCACATGGCAATTTAATAGGAGTGTCTACATAGGACTGTTCAATTGCCTACCAGGTAATTATGTGTTACACTTGCTGGCACTATGCCTGGAGTCCCATGTGTTTATTTTCATTAGAATACCTCAAGTGTTTGGTACATAATAGTTATACAGAAAATGTGGAAAGAGAAGACAAGGGGAATGGATGAATTTATTGATATCAACATAATCAGGAGAATAATCTTCCTATCAAAGTCCCAAACCCAATCATAGTTGATCTTCACAAAATAAATCCCTTCAGTTGGAGAAATTTTCCATTCTGTGTAGAAGAGAAGACTTTACATGATTCTAATTCACCATACTGATCCTCATTTTATTTCTAGACCAGTTTCCTATCTTTGTAGAGACTGCTGATTAGCCAATGTGAAGAACCCATGCTTTTGACAGCGGCCTCTCATTACAATACGAAATATGCAGTGAAATCTGGATGAAACAGAAGGCAAATGTTAAAACATTGTTGTCCATATTGACAAAGTGGGTTCATCAAAACACTTCCAGCACTTTGACTGACAGTCTACTATGAATCAGTCTCATTTGTACTTGTTGTTGTTAAGTGCCATCAAGTTGGTTCCAACCCACAGCGATACTGTATAGGTTTCCCAATGAGCGCGACTGGTGAGCTTGAACTGTTGATGTTGCAGTTCAAACCGGCTTTGAAGTTCTGAGCAGTAACCCACAGCACCACACCAGGTCATCCTCTAGCCTGATGATATTTGCATAGGCTAATGCAGATTCCTGGAGTCTTCCACATGGTTCATCAACTTGACCTATCACCACCTTTCTAATAATGCAGCACACTGAAATCAGCAGCACACTTGAGACTTCCTCAGTGTTTTTGAACACTTCTCCAGAGTACAAAATCACCTTCTAAAATGCTGGATTAAAACTTTTCTAGTAACATGATATTTTGAGCTCCCATCTATTTGGGGGTGGAGAGAGAAAAAATTACTCTTCTTTGAACAAAGGTTTTAATTAGGAAAAAGGAAAAATGACAACCAGAAATAGTATCTTTTATGTAGTATATTTATAGGAATGGATAACACATGAGATGTACATTTTGAAGCTTCATCCATAACTCATAACATTTACTGTGGTAATAACAAGACAGCAGGCCATCACTTTACAACATTACACATGAGTGGTTTTGACTTACAAATCAAATATTTACAACCTACCTTTACAAAACGACATTGTGTGTATACAAAATGAACAACTGCAGAAAAAAATTTCAAAATTATAAAACAACCAAAAAAAAAAAAAAAAAAAAAAAACCAACCCAGAAAATACACTTAAGGCAGACCAGCAAGACACTGAAATAATTAAGGCTGTGGAATTCTTCTGCACCTTGAAAATATAGAGCTATTTATCAATACTGTGGAGTGGTGTTTAGTTGACTGTTACAAGCCTAATGGATGCATGTGTTTATATGTATATGTGTAATGGTCCCTATGGGGAAACCTGTCCACTTATGGATAAGGCCCTTTATCTGTATGGCCAGAGAAGCCTACCCAAATTCTTATAAGACTTGGGTGGCGGTGGGGTGGGGTCACTCAAAACCAACAGGTGCCGATTCAGTTTGCAAACCAACTATTAATAACTCAAATATAAAGATATTTCTGACTCCAGGTAAATAGAATGGACTAACTGACAGCCCACTGTATTGTCTGTGGCTTTGTTAGTCTGGCTTTGTGGATTTCAAATGACAGCAAATTACATCCTAAAGAACTACAGTTTGTCTCAACTCAAATCAACCCCAAAGGTTTTAAATGACTCTAAATGGTTTTCCAGTTGAAAAACGGACCCATCTTGGCTGTCTGCAAATGGATAGATTTCTGCATATGAGCAATAACATATACATACATAATATATACTATATACATGTATAGATGTACACATATCCATAGTTTCCAACAGTTTGAACTTTGATCACTACTGTTCTCTGAATAGGATCTCATTCTGAAGAATATGTTTCATTTATTCACAGTCTTCACATTGTCCTATTACTTTGACTCACCCTCCCCATAGAGTAGACTGATGTTTGGCAGAAACAGAAGTAAAAGCACCAGGGTCAAAAAAGCAAACACAGAGATGACAGATATGGCTTCAGTTAGTAAGAGAATATGTTTGTATTTGTCAGCTTCAAATTCATAACCACAGTCTCTGAGGTCATGGTAACATTCCCTAAAATAGTCCAGAATGGATTCATTTCTTGATAGAAGTCAGGCATTGATGGAATTCCTATAGTAGATATTCCCTGGCTAGCAAATTAGCCTGGTTACATTAAAGCCTCAGGAGTTGGGATTCCAAGAGTTGTTATTTTCTGTTTCAACCATACTCCCTTTCCTCAGTTATTTCTATCCCAAATACCAGTTCTACAACTAAACCAAAAGGACAAACTTGATCTTAGAATAAAGACAGTCTGATGATATTTTAGAATCTCCCAGCAAGCAGGCTGACGGGAAAACACAAGAGCCCATGAGCATGGATTTCAGGTTTTCTGTAAATAACCCTTGAAGATGAAAAGTTGTCTTAGATAATGACTGCCTTAGTCTTTCCTCTAACTTCATATGAGAAACGAGGAAGCAATGCCTTTCCTAGAAATGTGGTCATATGGTATTTCTGTGTCCTACTATTTCTGTAAATTTCTCACATGAAAAACAATACTTATTAGAAATGTCTAGTGCTCTGCACAGATTTCTGCCCCCTTTAGCCCTCTAGAGTTAGTGAAAGAACCAAGAGTCTTAGAGTTTTTAGGAACTAGCCCAGTAACTTCCCTTTTGCTTTCCTGAAGCATGTGTGGACACCATCTTACTTCGCTCCCCCAGGGTTGGATCATTCTTTTCCAAAGGATGCAAAAAGTTCACATCATTAAGAAAATTTCTAGTGCAACTTTAGAAAGAAATCCACTGAAAGCGTACATACTGTGTTTGCCTAACCCAGACTCCATAGAGACTCCAGGAGAGAAAGGAATGACGTCCACAATCCTCATCACTGGTCCAGGATAATTCACTGGTCACCCTGAATTAGGGAGTTGTGAGTTTGCACTTTTGTCCTATTACAGAAATATTTCCTCCTAGCATGGGACAAAGTTGTAGTTAATACACAGAAATAATCACTAATTTCATTTACATTTGTTCCCTCATCATCTCAAAAACTTAAATTTCCATGCTCTTCATATAGGCAAGAAAAAAGTAATGACTAACTCATGGACATTAAACCACTGAGGTGCTGGGAAAGCAGCTATGCTAGTCCTGAAAGGTCTAAGTATGGAAAAGAAAGATCCAAGGTTTTCCCTCCAAACATCAACAGTTCAATCCACTTTGCATTGAATTCATGCACTTAACTTGCCTCTTATAATAGATGGCTTTGAGACTCTGAAGAAAGGCATTGTGGTATCAGAAGATAGCTTACTCTCACTTCTGCCCTGGCAGTGAGGAAATGTGTTGTTTGTGTTCTACTCTGTCAGTTTTTCCCTGGCGTAAAGCTTGAGAAGAGAGAGTAGAGTAGTATAGCTTTGGAGGCATCTTACTTTTCATGTCTGCCATAAGAAATATCAGGGAGGGGAGTGACACAGATATGACTTCATCAGCTCTCCTAACCTTCATCTGCAGGCAAGGTTTTCAACGACCAAAATCACAGACTAAGACCAAATAACATTTAGACAATGAGCACCTCATTCCTCTAATTAAAGGCCATTCGCAGACTTTAAATCTCATGAATTTGCAAATGGCATCTAAAAATGTGGATATTGAAAACCTGGAATGTTCAAAGTTACTATCAATAAAATTCTTAGCACTGGCAGTGTGTAGCACTCAAAAACAACAAAAAAAGTATTTATAGACATCCCAATTAAGATACTTTCCCAGCATTCCTATGAGATTAGTGTCTTCCCTCCTTTCCCCGTTCCCCACAATTCTCATTTTACCAATGGGGACATTTGGGGTAGAAAAAAACAAAGACTCACTCTCTGTAAAGAAGGACAAATCAGGAATAGAAAATGCAAAAATTCCTGACCTTACCCTTTATTCATATGTTTCATTTAAAAGACATATTTTTAAAAAGAAAAAAAAAAATGCTGAACTATCAGTCAATCTAAATACAATGAACGTTTTATCTCCCATTCTCCTCTCTGAAAGGCACTACTATTTATCAAGGCTGTGTGAGCCACAAAGCAGTGAAGCCAGCTTCCCCCTATGCTTCCTCCACTTCCCCTTAGATTGTTTATGGCTGTGAGACCTGAAGGATACCTCCAATGTTACTGTTTTTCTTAATTTTTCCCACATTCAACTCTATGTAGATATAAATCTATTTAACTTGGGGGGAAAATGTCTAAGAGGCAATCTTTGTACTTTTTAATTAATATGGGTTATCCCTGATCTTTTCCTTCATAATTTACACATCCCATCCTTACCCAAACTGAAACAAAACATTAAAAAACAAAACAAAACAAAAACCCTCTATGAATATAAAAGCCAAGCAAAGAACTTGTGACTTTAACCAACCTTTGCTTTCCCCGTTTAGACTTGAGATTTATTCCTTCTATTCCTAGTTGAGGTTTGTTTTCAAGAGCTTCTATAATTACAGTTATTGTTGTTAAGTGCTGTCAAATGGGTCCCAACTCATAGTGACCCTGTATAGGGTTTCTGAGGAGCAGGTGGTGAGTTTGAACTGCTGACCTGGTGGTTCGCAGTCCAGTACCTATCCACAACACCACACTGGAGTTGTACTATCTTCTCCTCTCTATAACTCTTGTCCACCAAGTAATGAGTATCTCTGTCCAGAACAGGTAAAAGAGAGTGGTCCCTGATCTTCTTTCCTCATCATAATTGCCCACAGAACAACCTAAATGTACATTCTCCACCCCCATCTCTGGGATTCCTTGTTAATGTTCAATTTAACAAGGAGAATCCTTGAACCAAGATCACTATCCTAAGGAGAATTCTTGAACCAAGATCACTATCCTAAGGAGAATTCTTGAACCAAGATCACTATCCTAAGGAGAATCCTTGAACCAAGATCACTATCCTAAGGAGAATCCTTGAACCAAGATCACTATCCTATCGTTGTTGGGAAGAACAAGGAGCTTTGCAGACACAAAGTCTGCCCATTAACTTTCTTGGATTATCAGACTATAGCAAATATACACCCCTTCTCTTGAGGCTTCTATTAAATTCATTCTATTCTAATGACTCTGTCTTGGTTTCAGCTAACAAAACAATGTATTTAAAAAATTTCTTTGTCTCTCCTTGCCTATCTTTGTATCTCCTCACTTTTCCCAACATGTGTTCTGGGGTGAAGGGATTCCAGGGATCCTCACATCTGGGTTATCCCAGTTTTGATGTGAATGCTTTAGTTCTAACATCCCGTTGATTGCATTCCCCAACACACTTCTTCAATAATGCACCCCTGTCACAGTATACATATATATACACAAACGCCTGTAACTCTCAAGCAGAAACTCAGCTTGCCTCCTCTTTGGTCATCAAAATTCAAAATGACTCAGCAGGGGGCTCTTTAGTCAAGTCAGCCACAGGGACAGCACAGAATTTGGCAAGCCAAGTAATCATCTGTGGAATCCTCACAGTTTACAATCCAACTCATGGCAAACCCTATGGGCCAGACTTCTTTCTTTCCTGCTATATACCATAATGAAGACATGTTTACTAAAAAGGTTTTTAGTAAATATGCTTTAAATTTTAAATATTGCATCATACAGTATTTGTATATACATATAGGTTAGAATGAAGAATATGGAGGGTTAATCCAGAGAGAGCTTTGAAAGAGTTAGACTTGATGACCCAGGGCCATTCAAAAACTAGGAAACAAATACAGTCTGAGTCGGTTTCCACATAATTGATGAATCCCCCAAATATTAAGTGCTATCTAGTCTTATTGCTTGTACTTTCTACTAGTTTATTAATATATACCCTTGTATGAGATGGATGGATGAGGAAGTTGGCTTTAAACCAATGGCAAAGAATGAAGAGTATTTTTAATTCTACATTTTCACTGTGGGATGAAGTGTCTTTAGATATTAAAGTTCAGGATTTCTTTCACCTTATAGATAGGTTAGGAGGTCTAGTTGATGCTTCATCAACTCTCTGCTTGCACTTCTGTGCATGATTTTAACTTTCTCAATCCTATTTTAGGAAAGCAGCGATGCCAGAAACCTGATATGGACAAACACTTGAGATAACTCTGAAAATATTATTTGCATAATACCAACTTTCAAAACATGTTCTAGACAACAAAGGGTAGATCATGTACAAACACAAAAACTAAAACACACCTCCCCCCCCCCCAAAAAAAAAAAGGAAACAAAAACCCAAAGAAAAGACCATAAAGTGTCCAGGTTTCTTTCTTTTTTTTTCCTACAAGGAAAAAAGGGCAGTTAGGAATAATCTTGTCTGAGGAATATACAGTAGAGAACAGCGTTGGCCTCAAAGTACAATTAGTCCTTTTAATCCAGTGAAATATCAGTGGCGGAGTATTGCAATCTCAGTTAAGACTTTAGTGTTCTGGTAAGAGTGATGTAATTTTGCTCCATGGCTTCAGAAAGGACTTGGGAACAGGCCTTTCAAAGGCCTATATGGCTGCCTCCTTTTGGTAAGCACCCCTTAGATTCAAGAAGGAGTTAGAAATAAAGCAAGCCAACTTTCTGACGACTGTATCCTACAGTGGTAGAAGAAATCAGAAAGTGTTGTTTCTTTGTTCATTGGAACTGCAGGAAAGCTTTTTACTTGTTTTTTTGTATGAACTTGTTATATTCATTTATCTATTTCAAACCAGGTATAGACATAAAAACAACCCCATTATGCTTACTGTATTTGGACTTCTTTCCTGGCAGTCATTTCTACCAGATTAACTCTGAGCTGCCAGTGAATTTGGGGGTAGCTATTCATATACAGAACCTATGTTAATCAAATCACTGTGACTGAGAGAAAATCTCTTTGTTTACAGATTGGAAAAGGGTATCATTGTTTTCTCCTAATGCACAGGTTTTGGTAAAAGATTTCTATACAAGATGTATAAAATGCTCTAAAAAACTTGTCATCTAATTGTGCTTAGTCAAAACTAGGTACTGCTTCGTAAATAAATGACCGTCTTCACTAGAGCACTCCAAGTTATTTATGATTGATTTCATATATATCTCTATTATAAAACTCTGAAACCTGAACGGGGTAGATTATATAGAGGATGTATATGTATCCTATTAAGAAACTATATCTAAGTCATCTAAACAGGAAAAGTTGACATCTCTGTTAAATAGAACTTTTTGCTTAAAATTGCAGCAAAGGCAGAAACCATTTAATATTCACCATGGTGAGATTAAGGTTTGATCAGTTACCCACTCATTTTGGAATTCAGGATGAAAATATCTTCTAACAGCTCATCTAATTTAGGGTGACTTTAACTGCTGCTCAGACCCTGAATAACCGCTGGAAAGGTTTAAGAGGTACATCTGTCAATCCAGAGGACTGCGTGCAGTGAAGTCATTAACAGAGAACTATTTACAGACACATTCAGTCTAGCTTTGGCTCACATCCCACTTCTATGTGAAACCTCCAGGGCTGAGAGATGGCTACGTCCCTTGGTTCACCCGGTTGACAATATAGCTCTTGACATTGGGAACAGGACGCACATCATTCTGATGCTTGCGGCGTTCTATGAAGCATGCCAAGCGGGAAGTGTCCAAGGGGATTTTGGAGTAGCTGCCGTTGTGTGGCTGCAGCCAGGGATGTTGTAGGCAGGTAGCTGCTGTGGGACGCCTTCGGAAATCTTCCTGTAAGATCACATTGATGAAATCTCTGGCAGCATTGCTCACACCGCAGAAGTACTCATGGGGGAAGCTAAAGTCTACCCTGCACACATTGATGCAGGTCTCCTCTTTGCTCTCATCCAAGAAGGGGGAAACCCCACTTAGCATGACATATGTCAGCACCCCGATGCTCCAGATATCTGTGCCTAAGGACACAGGGATGCCTTGGATCACTTCCGGGGCAGCGAATTCTGGATTTCCCAGAAGGTGGTGGATGTGGAAGTGACCTGAGATCTGGACAGCATCCTCCAAGTCAATGAGCTTCACTCGGGGCACTGGGATCCGGAGATCGATGAGCAGGTTTTCAGGCTGTGGAGATCCAAGAGGTCAGGGAAAGAAAGCAAGTAAGCTCAATGTTTTGACTAGCAGTAGGACACCCTTATGTAGTTCAAATATGGTCCTTTTATATTTTTCATAAAGCCTATGATGTATGGGAAATTTCCTAAAATGCATAGGAGACTTCAAACTAAGCTCAAAGTTTGGGTAGTACTTCAGAAAAGTTGTTTGACGTGGAAAATCATGTCTTCTTATCTACCTCTTACTTTGGGATCAAGTCAAGAAAAGAATAAATTATTGCTTTTGAAGAACAGGGATTTATTTTTGAGTACCCTGCTCAGGGTCGCTATGAGTCGGAACCGACTTGACGGCACTTAACAACAACATCATGAAAGAGAAGGTGGCATTTACTAGGTTCGTTCAATAAAGTGAACCCTACGGAACAAGTTCTACCCTGATAGACATGGCGGGACAAGGAGTCAGAGCTGACTGTATGGCAATGGGTCTAAGTAGTCTATAAAGTTAGACTAGGTGGTTAAAACTTCCCTCCCTTTCACCCCAGATGTCATACTTACTCTGATGATGGTTTTATTAATTCATGAAGAACTCATTTAAATTCTGTGACAACCTTGTTCCTGGTGTGGTGCTATAGAATAAACACTGGACTGGTATCCACAAGGTTGGTGGTTCAAACCCACCAGCTGCTCTTAGAAAACTCTATACAGGGTCACTGTGATTCAATTTGAATTACAAGGCCAGTAGTTCAAATCACCAATTGCTCCTCAGAAACCCTATACAGGGTCACTATGAGTTAGAACCGACTTGACGGCACTTAACAGCAACAGTTTCTATCTAATATTTCTGAGTATTCTAAATTTAAGCAAGTAGAATGAGTTAGAGCTAACATTCCTCAAGAGTAATTCTTGGTAAGTTGGACTTAGCAGTGTCCCTGCAAGGACTCCTATTTCCTCTTACCTTTATGTCCAAATGTGCTACCCTGCAGCTGTGAAGATATTGCAGAGCTTCCATGATGTCTCGGATGTAAAAGGCTACTTTTTCCTCCATCAGCTCATCATGATTCATAAGGTAGTCTAAGAGTCGGCCATCATCCATCCTAGAAATAGCAAGGAAAAGGCAAAGGACGCATGTTTGGAAAGTAAACCAAGCATAACTGACATATAAATCTAGAAGACCTCTAAGATCCCTTAACTCCCTGTTAAAAATGAAGGTCAATGCAGGGTCACAACGACATGCATATTTTATTTACAGGCAACTTAGTATAATGTTCATACCAACAATTAACTTTAACAAACAAAACAAAACAAATTTGGTGTGCCTCATGAAAGAAATCTACATAAACCTGTTAAAACTATATTCAGTTTTCTTCACAAGGAAAGCTGTTCACAAGGGAAAAGGTCAGAAATCCCTTTAAGAGGTTAGATTGCAAAACCTTCACCACATAGGGGGAAGGAGGCATTATCAATATTACGACCAACTGGAAATGGGTAGCTGTAAGCAACCACACATATGTTTTGCAAACTGCTTTTGTCACTTTTCGGTTGGGGAAACATAGAGTGTTGGCAAAGTTTGTCCTTATAGTTCTTGAACCTTGTTGAACTCTTTCCCTTTTGGGTGACTTCCCGCTCTTAAGGACTGTGGCTGAGCACAAGGGATAAGAGACCCGCAAGGATTTGTATCCTGGCGTTGCCACTTACCAGCTGTGGGGCTGATAGCATGAGTATGCCGACCTAAACAAAATAGAGTCGATTTGTCATTAGGTCTCAAATATTGTTGTTGTTGTCAGGGCCATTGAGCTGGAACCGACTCATAGAGACCCCACACACAGCAGAACAACACAGTATCTGATCCTGGGCCAACCCCACCACAGCCGCCACACTTGACGCCATCAATGATGCCACCTGGCCGATCCATCTCGTTGGGGGTCTTCCTCTTTTTCTCTGACTCTCCATCTTACCCAGCATGACAT